>NW_006399900.1:1184313-1201157 GCF_000299155.1 Elephantulus edwardii
GTGACTCAGTATATTTTTTCCATCTTCTTTTAATACTTCCTGGATCATTTAATATTCTGCCTAAAGCATTCTTAAGTATTGAAACTTGAGGTTTGAATTTGTTCTTCAGTTCCTTGGGCTTCAGAAATGCTGAGCGAGCTTGGCCCTTTTGATTTTCTGACTCCAGCTCCTTGCACATTTCATTGTAATACTTTACTTTGTCTTCCCGCACTGCCCTCTGAAATCTTCTGTTCAGCTCTTTAACGTATTTATTTCTTCCCTTTGCTTTGGCTTCTTGGTGCTTCAGTGCAATTTTCAGAGTCTTTTCTAACATCCATCTTGGTCTTTCTTCCTCCTCTTCATTGTAAGGACCATTAGTATTCTTCCTGAATGATATTCTTGATATCCTCCCACAACTCATCCTGTCTTTGCTCATTAATGTTCAAGGCCTCAAACCTTTTCCTGAGATGGTTTTGACATTCAGGTGGGATAGACTCAAGGTCAAATTTTGGTTCCCGTGGACTTGATTTAATTTTCCCTAGGTTTAGCTTGAACTTGCATATGAGTAGTTGGTGGGCTGTTCCACAATCAGCACCTGTCCTAGTTTGCACAGCTGATATTGAGCTTCTCCCCCGATTCTTTCCACAGATGTAATAGATCTGATTCCTGTGCATACCATCAAGTGAAATCCATGGGGATAGCCTGCATTTATGTATTTGCAATGAATAAGTCATTCATTGTGAAAAATTCATCATTCTATCTCCAGCTTATTTCTGTCACCAAATCCATATTTTCTAACCCCTAATCCTTCTTCTCTATTCCCAACTTTTGCCTTACAGTTACCCCGTATTATAAATGTATCTTGACTGTATGTTTGATCAATCTCTGACTGCAAAAGTTGGTAGAAATCTTCAATTTCCTCCTCTTTGGCTCTGGTTATTGGTATATATATTTAAATAATAGTGGTATTCACTGGACTTCCTTCTATGTATATGGATATTATCCTGTCACTCACAACATTGTATTTCAAGACTGATCTAGAATTGACTTTAACTGTGAAAGCAACCCCATTTTTCCTCATCTTTTTGTCTCCAGCATAGTAGATCATATGATCCTCTGACTCAAAATGTCCCATGCCAATCCATCTCATTTCGCCAATACCTAGTATGTCAATATATATGTCTTCAATTTCCTTCTTAACAATATCCAATTTTCCTACATTCATAGTTCGTACATTCCATGTTCCAATCACTAGTGTCTGCTTACAGCTGTTTCTCCTCCTATTTGTTCCCATACTTGAGGGCTCAGTCTCAGTTGCCACATCTGCTAGTCTAAGTATGCTCTGCTGTACATAGGGTTTTCAAAGGCCTGCTATTTAGGAAGTGGATGACCAACCCTTCTTCCTAGTCTGTCTTAATTTGACTGTTCAGATTTAGAACATTATATGACAGACAAGCATTTTACAGAGAAGAGCAGATTAAAGATCTTTCCCAGTAAAAGGAAAAATACCAAAAGATTCCATGTTGTCTCCACCCTTCCCAAGGTGTGTTTTGAGCTACCTTTTGCCCTGCTCCACCAGCATTTACATCTACTCCCACCTACTCCATTCAACATTCTCCAGCCCTTGATGAAAGAGAGGTAGAACCTTAAAAATATGGACTGACACAGTGACTGCAACAATAGGCCTAAGCATATAGCAGAGAGTCTGACGATGGTGCAGGAAAAGGCATGATTTCATATTGCATTCATGAGGCACTATGTGTCATACTTGACTTAAAGACATTTAGTAACAATAGCAAATACTCTAATCTCACTTTGAAATCTTTAGTTGTATGTTTTCCATATAAAATTAAGAAGTAATTACAGAAAAAAAGAAGTAATTCAAGTATTAAAGTTTTTTAAAAATCAAGAAGCGAATTTTGAAATTCTTGAATTTCAAAGTGGAAGTTCAAGAATTTTACCAGACTGAACATTTTCATTACCTTTGTCCCTAAAATAAAAATTAAGAAATAAATAATGTAAATCAAAGTAAGATCTTGAGGTGGCAGGAAGGAAAGGTATTCGAGAACATTAACAAGATGAAGATGCGAACGAATCTCCGGAAATAAAAGATAGTTACAATACTGCCGACAGATGGTTTAAATGACCTCAGGAATTGTGACAGCTGAATTTGGAGTTCTTCTACGTGCTGTGGCCAGTGATGTCTGCTGATAGTCACAGAAGAGGAAATTAATAAAGGAGGAGCCAATTGAATTCTTTGCTAAATGGCTTAAAGGATAGCTTTTGCAGTCCTCCTTCTCCGTCCCTCTGTGGTAACTGTGGAATCTGTTTGCAGACTAAAGCCAGAGACATCCTGTCTAAAACATAATACAATCTTCTGCTCAGAATTTGACTTCCAGGGTTGGGATTAACACTTCATATTAGGACCTCTCGGTTGCCATATCCTATCAGGATATCTATTTAACTTGGATGTTGTGCAAATAATTTAAGAAATGGAAATATTTGAAGAGGAACAGGGCATCAGAATTAGAGGAAGACTCAACAATAACCTAAGATACACAGTTGAGACCACCTTGCTTGAAGAACAGGGTTTTGTTCTGATGTACTTAGCACTGCGGTGCAAGCCAGTAGGTGCTCGGCTACTAATTGAAAGGTTATTTGGTGGTTAAAATACCTCCAGAGGCATCTCAGAAGAAAGCTCTAGAAATTTACTTCTGAAAGGTTATAGTTATTAAAAAAAAACCTTGTGGATATTAGTTCTGTTGTTCTTGTTATGTGCTGTCCAATTGCTTGTGATTCATAGTGACTCTATGTATAAGAGCTCTGAAATCTGCTCTATTCTAGTGAATCTTACTGTCTCTCACACATCTACCCCCATTTCTCCAGTCACTGAGTCAATCCATCTCATCTAGGTTCTTCCCTTCCTGTGCTGTCCATCCACTTTCTCAAGCATATCCCTCTCCAAGGACTGGTCTCTCCTTGCAACATGCCCAAAGTATGTCAGATGAAGCTTCAAAATTCTTGCTTCCAAGGAGCAGCCTGGTTTCACCCTTTCCAGGATGAACGTGCTTATTCTTTTAGGAGTCCATTCAATGCTCTTCTCCAGCACTATAGCTCAAAGGCAACAATTCTCCTTCTATAATCCCTCGTCATTGTCCAGCTTTCTGATGCATAGCACATCATAGCGAAGACCATGGCCTGGATTAGGTGCACCTTAGTCTCCAGACTGGCATCATTGTTCTTCTGGAACAGTAGTCTGGAGAACTCCCTGACAGCAGACTTTCCCAATGTAATTAGTCTTTTAATTTCCTGGTTGATAGCACCAAGAATGTTGATTGTGGAGCCAGGCAAACTAGAGCTGTTAACAATCTCAATCTCCTCACCATCTATCATGATGCTACTAATCAACTCAGGGTGAGAATCTTTGTTTTCTTGATGCTGAGCTTCAGTGAATATTGAAGACTGCAGTCCTTGACCCTCTGCAGCAAGGGCTTCAGGTCCTCCTCAGTTTCAGCAAGCAGGGCTGTGTCATCTGCATAACACAGGTTATTGATAAGTCTTCCTCCAATTCTTACCCACATTCCTCCTTATAGAACCTACCCTCCTGAATGATCTGTTCTGTGTATAGGTTGAAAAGGCATGAAGATAGAACACATCCCTGGTGTACACCCTTCCTGATTTTAAAACATATTTCTACTATAAAAAACAAAACAAAGACAGAGTCATAAATTAGGACTGACTCAAATCAGATTTGCTATATCTATGGAAAGAATCACTGGAGAAGTTAAATTTGAGCTGTGAAAACTAGGCCAGGTGCTGACTATGGAAGAGACCATTAACTGCTCATATGCCAGTTCAAACTGAAGATACAGAAAATGAAATAAAATCCACAGAGTAAAAAATTTGACCTTGAGTTTATCTCACGGGAATTCAGAAACCATTGCAGTAACACTACATAAGCTGTGGGAGGATATCAAGATCTGAAGACAAATTCAAACTTAGAGTTTCAATACTTAAGGATGCTATGGGCAGGATATTGAATAATCCAAGAGGCCTCAAAGAAGATGGAAGGAGTACACAAGAGTCACTGTACCAAAAAGAACTGGCCGATGCATAAATATTCATGAAAAAACTTATGTTCATGAGACAATGGTGATGAAGGAGGAAGTTTAAACTGTACTGAAGGAATTGGTAAAAAGCAAAGCCCTAGGTGTTGATGGAATACCAATTTGCATGTTTCAACAAATAGATGCAGCTGGGAAGTACTCATCAGCCTGTGCCAAGAAATCTAGATGACAACCATTTGGCCAACTGACTGAAAGAGATCCATATTTATTCCCATTTCAAAAAGAGGTGATCCAACAGTATGTGTAACTTATAGAACAGTATTACTAGTGTCACACATAAGCAAAATTCTGCTGAAGATTATCAGTTGGAATAGTACATAGAGAACTATCAGAAATGCATGCTGGTTTTAGAAGAGGTCATGCCACTAGGGACATCATTGCCAATGTCAGATAGTCTTGGCAGAAAACAGAGTAAAAGAGAAACATTTATCTGTATTTCAATGGCTATGCAAAAACATTTGACTGCATGGATCACAAAAAATTGTTGCTAATCTTGAGAAACATAAGAATCCCAGAACATTTGATTATGTTCATGTGAAACCTCAGTCATGCCTTTAATCGTTTTTGGTGAAACATTCTTTTAAGGTCGTGTAACCCTGGTAGGTCCACTTGCTGTATAGAGGTAACTCGTGGTTACTGTGAAGCCTAATACTGTTACCCATGTTGGACAGTGTTTGGTGAAGCTCCCCGATTAAAACAAGCTTGAAAGCAGGAGTGACATCCACTTTCACAATAGCTTGCCTCTGGAAACCCTCTGAACCTGGAGAAAGGACAAAAGTTATACAGGAAGTTTCCAGGACTTTAGTTCATAGAGTCACTATGAGTCGCCTGTGGCTCAATGGCACTTAACAACAACAGCAACAACAACAAAAACATGTGAAACCTACACTGGGACTAGGAGACAGTTGTCAGAACAGAGCAAGAAAACACTTTATGGTTCAAAAATCAAGAAAGGAGTGGATCAAGCATGTATCCTTTTCCCATATCTTACCAATCTGTATTCAGAACAGCTATTTCAGGAGGTTGGATTTTATGAAGAAGAATGTGGTATTAGAATTGGAGGAAAACTCATCAACAGCCTGTATTATACACATGACACAACTTTGTCAAAACTCAGGAGGACTTGAAGTGTTTGCTGCAGAAGGTCAACGACAACAGGCTACAATATGGATCATATCTAAACATCGAAGAAAACAAAATTCTCACCACTAGGCCAATAGGCAGTATCATGATAGATGCAGAAAGAATTAAAGTTGTTAATAACCTTATTTTGCTTGAAATCACAATCAAGTTTTGGCACCAGTAGTCATGAAATGAAAAGATGAATTGCACTGGAAAATCTTTTACCAAGGATCTCTGCTAAAGAGTAATAAAGTCAGTCTAGACACTAAGGTGTGTCTGCTCCTAGCCATGGTCTTCTCAATTGCTTGGTATGTGTGTGAAAGCTGGACAATATGTAAAGATGATAGAAAATGAATCAATGTCTTTGAATTGTAATGCTGGAGAACAAATAGATATGTTCTGGAGAGGGTGAAATTAATTTGCTCCTTAGAGGAAATGATTCCACTGCCACACCCTGCCCACCCTTTTTGAAGCTCTGTTTCACACTCTTTGGGCGTGTGGCAAGAAGGGGCTAGGCCCTGGAAATGGACAACATGCTTGGAAGGGTGGAGCATTTGCACAGAAGAGCAAGACCCTGGATGAAATGCACTGACACAGTTGCCATGGTAATGGGGTCATGTGTGTCAAAACCAGTGTGTTGGCTCAGGATAGGGCAAGGTTCAAAGCCATGCTTCATAGGGTCACTATGGGTTGTAGTCAACAACACATAAGAACAAGAACAAGTCAATTTATTTTACTCCCTTTAAAAGTATTATGTAGGTCATACCTTTATTGTATATTACCTTTCCTTTCCTTTCAATCATCTTAATATATGTCTACTAATGACGACGACCAAGAGAAAGCTACGTTGGCCTAATGGAAAGGAAGCTGTGTTACCAAGCCGAAGGTGGTGATTTTCATCTATGGCCCTCAGCCAGGTTCAGATTGTCTTCCTGTCAAACATTCTTCTAGGTGGTATAGCACTGGTCTGTGACTTGCTGTACAGAGGTAACTCGTGGTTGCTGTGATGCTGAAGACTGTGACAGTGATGTGCCAATCGTGGTAATGGGTACCCATGGTGGACAGCGTTGGCTGGAGCTTCCGGACTAATTCAAGTCTGGAAGCAGAAGCGGCATCCACTTCCGAAATGGCTTGCCTCCGGAAACTTTATGTATAAACAGTGCTCAGGCTGTTCGTTCATAGGGTCGCTATGAGTCGTCTACGACTTGACGGCACCAAACAACAATAACAACAACAATAGTTTATTGACTTATACTTTTCTCTTTTCCTCTTCTCATTCCTAGTAATCATTCAGGAAAATTTATTTTTGGATATAAATCTTTTTTGAGCTTTTTATAATATAGGACTCATATAATATTTGTTTACTATACTAATACTAATTTTTGTCATCACAATGTGCTCTAGATTCATCCATGTTGCGCTTCAAGAAGAATTTCAGGAACTCTTTAGTTTTGTTTAGTGTTACATAGTGTTCCACTGTGCATATGTGACATGACTTGTTTTTCCATATATCCAAAAATGGGCATTTGGGTTGCTTCCATCTCTTTGCTATTATAAATAATGCTTCAATAAACAGGGGTGTGCATTTACATTCTCCTATTGTGGCTCTTTAGGATATATACCAATTGGATTGCTGGTCAACTGCTATTTCTATTTACAATTTTTTTGAGGGGAGGAAAAACCCCAACCCACAAAACTATTTTCAATAGTGGTTGTACTGTTTTATGTAGCCACCAGCAATTTATGAGAATTCCATTCTCTCTACATCATCTCCATCATTTGATGTATTCTGTTGCTTCTGGGTTAAAATGATACTGTATTGTTGTTTTGGTACTGTATTGTTGTTTTGGTTTGCATTTCTATAAAAGTAATTCTGAGCATTTCTTCATGTTTTTGTTAGTCATCTGAATGTCTTAATGGGTAAATCTATTTTCATAATTTTTCCTCTTTTCTTAAAAAATAGATTTTTTTTCTTGAGGTGTTGGAATTCTTTGCAAATTTCCAAGATTAAGCTCTTGTCTGACAGAAATGAGACTGCAAATTGAATTACCACTGATGTATTTACTGTAAATACCCCTTTTTTTTAAAAAAAAAAAAAACCAACCACAAAAAAACAGCAGAAAGCTGAAACAGGATCCACATCTCACACCATTCACAAAAATCAACTCATGGTGGATCAGAGACCAAACCATAAAACTCATCAGGGACAAACTGGGATCAAGCGTAGACAGCCTAGTCTATGGCATAAAGAGACTGCTAAATATAGCCAGAAATGCATAATCTCGAGAGGATAAAATTGATGAATAGGACCTTCTAAAGATTAAATTCCTTTGCACATCAAAAACATTTTCCAACAGAGTGAAAAGAAAACCTATTGACTAAGGGAAAAAACCTTTGGCAATACCATTTCAGACAAGGGTCTCATATTGAAAGTGAAAGTTACAGAATCCTACAAGGCTCCTACAAGACAAAGACTGATAACACAATAATAAAATGGACAAAAGACATGGAAAAATTTTCACAGAGGAAGATATTCAGGTGGCCAACAGACACATGAAGAAATGCTCAGAATCACTGGTAATAAGACAGATGCAAATCAAAACCACAATGACCATCTCACTCCAGTAGTAGTAGCAAAGTTCAATAGGATAGCAAGTAATAAATGCTGGAGAGGATGTGGCAATATAGGAAGTCTTACGCATTGTTGGTGGGGTTGTAAAATGGTACTCTGGAAGACAGCTTGGACCTTCCTCCAAACGCTGAACATAGAAATTTCATATGACCCAACTATTCCACTGCTTGGAATACACTCTGAGAAAAAGATAATTGAGGCACAAACAGAGACTTGTACACCAATGTTCACAGCCGTGTTATTCATCTTTACAAGAACATGGAAACAGCCCAAATGTCCAACCACAATTGAATGATTTGAGAAATTTTGGTACACTCACATAATGGAATACTACGCAGCACTCAGGAGCAATGATTTTAAACAAAAATTGCTATATATATTGGGAGGGACTGGGGAGCGTTTTGCTGAGTTTTGCCCTATCTCCATAACTCCATAAGGACAAATACTGTATAAGACCATTATTGTAGAAAGATAACTAGTAAATCTTTTATGAAGACCCAAATGGGAAAGGGTAGCAGCATAGGGATGAAGATGGGCAGAGGGGAAATCATAGGGTTGTACAATTTGGTGGATGGAGACAGGGGTGAGTAAAGGAAATGGGAACGTTCCAGCTTGGAACTGGAAAGACATGACGGTGATGGGCATAGTTCAGTGTTGATTGGTTTTATAAACTATAATGAATCAGAATGTTTGCATGAAACACAATGTGAATGAAAAGTAGTGTGAAATACAGTGTATATGAACTTTGTAAGCAAACCAATAAAACATTTTTTTAAAGAAAGCTTCTTCTTTCAGTAAGTATTTAAAGTGCATCTTTATCAAGTCCTTTGAAACTCAAGGTTCAAGGATTATCATTCATATCTGTTATCTTGTTTCCCAAGTCTGGGTGATAATGAGCCTAGTCTGTCATCTTGTTAGAAAACTGGTCCTAAGCTTTCATTCCTAAGAAACTTATCTCAATGGTTCTTGGTTGTGTCTGAGGAATATCTGTAGTTCTGTACTCAGTGAATATATGTGTCTGCCTAAATATGGTCTAGTAAAGAGTTGTACTGTCAACTTAAATGCATGCCGTTTGAATCCACCAGCTACTCCATAGGAGAAGGATGAGCAATCTCCTTCTGTGTGATTTACTATCTCTGAAAACCCACCTCAGGGTATATAGATATATAAAAATGTGCACACACACACATGTATCTATCTATGTCTATCTATATCTATCTATCTATCTATCTATCTATCTATCTATCTATCTATCTATCTATCATCTATCTATATCTATCTATCTATCTATCTATCTATCTATCTATCCATCTATCTATGTCTGTCTATCTATCTATCTATCTATCTATCTATCTATCTATCTATCTATCTATCATTCCTTTTACAAGTGCATATAGATGTGATCTGTTCTCTCAAATTCTGTTCGTCAGTTTATCATACTCCAGTGGTTTTCAGGTTGCCTTGGTGCTACATGCAATGGTACTAGTATTCTAATATGAACAAGGTCACCTGGAATGGACAAGTGTTAACAGAGCTTCTAGACTAAGACTAAGAAGGAAGACTTGTGATCTATTTCTGAATGAAATTGGTCCATGAAAACATATGAACAACAGCAGAAAAGGATCCCTTCAGTTTGGTAAGCATTCAAGACGTGTTTGGGAAGTAAGTTAACCTCGTACACGAAGTAGTAGTTGTTCTGTACAATCAAAATGGAATGGATTCATAACTGACCTGCCAGCAGGTTTTCAGAGGCAATAAATTGTATGGGAGGATATTGAGCTTCTTTCTCCCACAGAGCAGCTGGAGGATTCAAACTACATGCCTTTGGGTTGCCGTATAACTCATTATTAGTAAGCCTTAAGAATTCTCTACTGAAAGTAGATGGTGGTTGTTGTTGTTGTTTACCATCGAGTTAGAACCGACCCATAGCTGGCCCTCTGGAGGGTCATTTGCTCATGTGATATGACTAAAAATGAAAAGAAAGAGGTTTAAACATCTATTAACAATTGGAATGTGGAATGTATGAAGCTAGGAAAATTTGGTGGAGAAAATGAAATGGAATGCATGAGGATTGCATTTTTACATTAGTGAACTTAAATGGAAAGGAATTAATGACTTTGCATCAGTATGCAGTTTACTACATCAATAATAACATATTGAAGAGGAATATGGTCACATGACTTTCAAGAAGAACACTTCAAGAACAATTCTGAAGGACAATGCAGTCAGAGATAGGATAATATCATATACCTACAGGAAATACTGGTTAATACAACATTATGTAAATGTATGCACCAACCACTAATATGAAAGGAAAAAGCTAAAGCATTTTTTTTCTAACTTCTATAGTCTGAAAACTGGTGTAATATGCAATCAAGATGCATTAATAACTAGTGCTGATTCGAATGTAAAAATTGGAAATGAAGAATTGATAGCTGAAAAACTATGAATTTGATGATAGAAACAACACTGGAAATGACATGATAGAATTTTGCAAGAGCAATGATAATTTATTCACTACAAAAATGGCAATGATACACCTGTACCTCTCAGGATGGAAAACACAAAAATCAACAACATAAATAGTGACTTGAAGATAAATGATTAAAAAAATAGCCTTTCATATAACATCTCAATATGAAAAAAACAAAACAAACAAAATATCCATGAGTAGGCTAGCAGGTAACATCTTGATAAATTTTAAGAAAAGATTAAAGTTGTCAAAGTTTTCAATTTGCTTGAGCTCACAATAACATTTATGGAAGCAGCAATCAAGAAATCAAAGGACACACTACTTTGGGCAAACCTTCTACAAATGATACAAAAACAGAGGTGTCACCTTTAGTACTAGGGCATGAAAGCTGGGCAATGACTAAAGAAAAGCAAGGAAGAATTGATGCCTTTACATTACGAGGTTGGTAAAGAACATGGCCTATACCATGGACTTGGAAGAAGTACAGCAGGAATAACTTTTAGAAGGACAAATGGAAAGAATTTATCTAAAGAGAGACCAGTGCCTGGAAAAAAGATGTCACAATTGGTAGCGGATCAATGAAAGAAGGACCCTCAGTGAAGTGGATCAACTCAATGGATGAAAAAGACAGTGAAGCTGAGGTTTGCAAAGGCCCAGGCAGTATGGTGGGTGGTGGGGTTTTTTGTTTGTTTGTTTGTTTTTTGTGTGTGTGTTCTATTGTATCCAGGGTCAAAATGAGTCAGAACTGATTCTAAAATATACAATAATCATTTTTATCCTATGTATACTCTTCTACCTAATTATATATATATGTCTACCTGTACTCAGCTTTATATAATCCTTGACCTATTTGTTGGAATCATTCCCTCTTATCCATGTCAAATTCTTTTGTAAACACATTGCTTTCTCACCAGTACTTCTGAGTGATATTTAATTTGGACATACTGTTTTAATTATGTCAACATTTGGTGCAAGTTTTCCCAACACTTGTTGACGAGTATCTTCCATCTACAGTATACTTTTGCCTCTCCTTGTTTGTTTGCTAACTACCAATAAACATATTTCTTTATATCTATGTTTGTCTTCATATAAGAGAAGGATCATACAATATTTGTCTTTCTGTTCCTTATTTATTTTACTTAGCATAACCCCTCCAGTTCTGTTCATGTTATAATACATGTTGTGCAAAATTACTATTTTTCTTTATGATTGTATATATTTTTTGTATGCATGCACTACTTTTTCTAACCTATCTTGTTCTTATATAAGCTGGTTCTAGTTTTTCGTTATCATGAAAAAAGCTGAAATGAACATATGAATCTTGACTCCTAACCTTTACCAGACAGAAATTAATTGTAGGTGAATGTAGATCAAAATAAGAATGGCAAATAATAAAACTTATAACCAAAGGAGAAGATCTATGAATTAAGTGCAAGGAAAGCATTCTTCATGTGGATACGAATAGAACACATTGTAAGTTAAAAACCTGATAAAATTAATTATCTCTGTTCATTAAAACAAGATTCAAAGAATATAAACAGCAAACCAAGGGAAAGGATAATTGTCAAACATAGAACTTTCTAAGGGGATACACACACACACACACACACACACATAATCTCACACACACAATAGATGTTCTGTAATGTTAAGTCAGAACTGACTCATAGCTGACCCTCCAGTGGGTTTTCAAAGGCAGTTTAATCAGTCAGGAAGTGATTATCATTCTCTTGCAACTGGTGGATTCAAACTGTGTGCTTTCTGGATTGCAGTGCAGCTTCTTACCACTAGGCCACCAAAGTTCCCTACATGAGAAACTCCTAAGAAAACCAATAGCTAAAGCCAAACAGGCCAATGGGAAAATTGGTAAAATACTTGCATAGGCTTACACATAGTATCAGAAAGATATTCAACATGAATTTAATTGAAAAATATCACAACTTAACTATAATTAAAGAGACTAAAATTAACAAGTATTTGGAAGGATTTGGAAGAAATAGAAATCATTTACACTACTGAAGAGAGTGATATTGTTACAACCACTATGGCTAGTGGCTTGATAATATCTAATAAAATATAAACCTGTTCTGCATATATGTTGTTATTGTTGGAGTTATGTGCCATTGAGTTTCCTGTGTTTCATAGACACTCTGTGCATAATAGCTCTTAAATATACCCTGTCCTCCTGAGCCAATATCACTGTCTCCTACACACCTACCCCCATATACCTCAGTCTCTGTGTAGTCCTTCTCATCCAGGGTTTTCCTTTCTTGTGCTGCCCCTCCAACTCTTCAACCTCTCCAAGGAATGGTCCCTCCCGAAAACTTGCCTTCACCCTCGCCAGAATAGATATATTTGTTTTCTTGGTGGTCCATGGAATGTTTAAAACTCTTCCCAAATGCCACAATTCAAAGCATCTATTCTTCTTTTGTCATCCTTTAATGCACTATCCAGCTCTCCGATGCAATAAATACGTCATCATTAGCAATATATTAGAAATGTGTTTCTCAAATTGTAATGCATTAGAATCTGTAAATGCAATTAATACATCAAAAACTAGACATAACCTAAGTGTATAACCATTTTAAAGGATAAGTTGTGTGTTATTTAGAAATTGAAATTAATAGGTTACTTCTCTAAGCAACTATATGGATACATCTTATAAACCTGATGTGAGGTATAGAATCCAGTCACAAAAATACTCGCAGTATGATATTCTTTCTCCATAGTTATTCAATCTGTATGCTGAGTAAATTATCTGAGAAGTTTGACTCTATGAGGAGGAGTGTGGCATCAGGATTAGAGGGAGACTCATTAATAACCTGTGTTATGCAGATGACACAACCTTGCTTGCTGGCTTGAAACACTTGTTGCAGATCAAATGATGCAGCCTTAGGTATGGATTGCATCTCAATGTTAGGAAAATGAAGATTCTTACCACTGGACTCATTGACAGCGGCATGATGGATGGAGAGGAGATTGAAACTGTCAACAGATTCATCTTGCTTGGATCCACAATTAACACCCTTGGTATGAGCAATCAGAAAATAAAGAGACACATTGCACTGGGAAAATCTGCAGTTAGGGACCTTTCCAAATTATTGAGGAGAAAGGATGTCAGTTTGAGGACTAAGGTGTATCAATTCAGACCATAGTCTTTTTTATTACTAGCTATGCTTCTGAGACCTGGACAATGAATAAGGATGACAGAAAAAGAATTGACACCTTTGAGTTGTGGTGTTGGAGAAGAGCAATGAACATTGCATGTACAGCCATAAGAACGAACAGACATGTCTTGGAGAGGGTGCAGGAAGAATGTTCTTCGGAGGCAAGAATGATGAGGCTTTACCTCACAAACTTCGGACATGTTGCTAGGAGGTGCTATTCTTTGGAGAAGGACATGATTCTGGGAAGGGTGGAGGGTCTCTAAAGGGAAGGAAGACCCTTAACCAGGTAGATTTACATGGTGACTGCAATGGACTCGTGTATCAAGAAGTGTGGGAATGACATAGGATAGAACAGGGTTCAGATCTTTTGTTCATAGGGTCACTATGAGTCATGCTTGACTTGATGACACCTAACAACAACACCACCACAGGTGGCCTAGTCTTGAGAAGCTGCACTGTCATCCAGCAGACACATGGTTTGAATCTACCAGCTGCTCCAAAGGAGAAGTATGGGTAATCTCCTCCTTTGAGATTAACTGCCTCTGAAAACCTACCGAAGTGTCAGATATGGGTCAGTTCTGACTCAATGGTGCAACAACAACATGTCAAAAACAAACAAATGTGTGACATTAAATGAGGCCATGTGGAAGACAGAAGAGATAATAATTAAAAACAGATTGCAAGGGGACTTCTGAGTCAGAGATCATGGTCTATTTTTTGATTAGTGTGGTGATTATGTTGATAGGATTATCCTAAAATAATTAATCAGTATATAATTTGTCTGCTTTTCTGTATGCACATTATGCTTTATTTAAAAAAATATTAAAATGCATTGCATACTAAAGAATAAGAATCAGATTGGCATTAAAATTCCCCCTTCAGCTCTCTCATGTGTGAAAAGGTTGTGGTTCTGTACCTTTAAAATTCTGAGAGAAATTTACACACACACATCTCCACAAAGGAACCTAGAGGCCTCAGAAATAAAAAAAAAAGTCAGCAAGGACTTATTAAATCTGCCTCATATACACCATTTCTAAATAGTCCAGGAGAAATGCAAAGCCCTTAGGAAACAATAGAAGTAACCCAGGAGAACAATAACAAAGAAATACAAAGAAGAAAGCTGTGCTTTCAGCGTCAAAGTATTTTATATCATTCAACAAGTAGCATTATATGGAAAACAGATGCTTTTAGGGATGTGATAAACTACAAATTATTTCTAATGATAACAACAAAAAAATTACAATAAAGTTCTCCAAGAGATTTGCAAATTCCTATAAGAAAGTTGCATTACAAGTTCTTTGCAAAGTGAAATGTGTCACTGTATTGGAAAAAAGTGATGGAATGTAATAGAATTCATCTGATTCGGATGCTTGAGGTATTCTTTGAAGCAACTCAAGGAACTAGTGACTCTAGTTAAGAGTCCTCAATTGTACTACCCGCTTCTAGATATTGACCATATTATTAATACTGCTTATTGGTTCATAATTTTCAGAACTATACTGCAGATAGGGAACTTTATTCCAAGTAGAGGTCAAACTATAAATGCTCCGTATTAACATTGTAAAAGCAGTGCTGTGCCTGACAGATTCTAAAAGTGGCTGAGGCAGAGACTGTTAAGGTCAGTAGAGGTACATCAGAACATGATATATTTCCTTTCATATGGTGAGGAAGTGAGAGTTCCAGCTTAACTGCGATGGTCTGAAATAGAAATCTCAGCATATGTTTTATTTTTTTTTAAATCATAATCATCAAGCATAGGAAAAGGAAAAAGTCGATAGGCGAAGCATGGAGGATATAATTTTTCTTGTGTTATTCTAGACCATGGACAGATACTCCTTGATGTTGATAAAAATGAACATAAAGGCACAAAAGGTAGAAATAACCACAAAAGGTAGAAATAGAGAAAGATGGTTGCCTCTGAGGAGTGGACATGGAGAGGGAGTGAGAAAAATAAAAGGGAGAATCTTCCTTCTTATTTTGTGTGTCTGTCTTGTTTGCTCTTGTGCTTGTCATTTGTTGTCATTGTGCCATGCTTGCTCCGTTGTTGTTATGTGCCATAGAGACCCTATGAACAATAGCTCTAAACTTTGCTCTGTCCTGAGCCAGACTTACTGTCTCTGACACACTTGTACCCATTACCACAGTCACTGTGTCAATTCATCTCCTCCAGGGTTTTCTGCTCCTGTGCTGACCCTTCACCCTTCCAAGCATGATGTTTTTCTCCAAGGACCAGTCCCTCCTGGCAATATGCCCAAAGTATGTCAAATGCAGCCTCAAAATCCTTGCCTCCAAAGGGCAACTTGCTTTCACTCTTTCCAGGACAGAACCCATTTTTTTCTTGGCAGTGCATGTATGCTTAATACTCTTCTCTAGCAGCACAATTCAAAGGCATTGACTGTTCTGCCGTCTTTGGTCATTGTCCAGCTCTCTAATATATAGCAAATAATTGTGAAGACCATGGCCTGGATGAGGCCTACTTTTTTTTCTATACCGACATCATTGCTCCTCAGCCCTCGGCAGAGGTCCTGACAGCAGACTTTCCCAAATCCCAAATCATCATTTGATTTCCTGAGTACTGTTACTAAGAGTGTTGATTGTGATGCTTGCTTTACATATATTTAAAAACAATTAATGAATGATAACCCTATTAGAAAATGGGCAAAAGATATTGAAAGAATTCTCACAGAGATATTTGAATGGCAAACAGACTCGTGAAGAAATGCTCCAAATCACTGACAATAAGAAAGATGCAAATCAAAACCACCATGAAATACCATCTCACCCCAGTAAGAGTGGCAGTTTAATAGGGCAGCAAGTAATAGATGTTGGAGAGGATGTGGCGAGAAAAGAATCATTATATATAGTTGGTAGGTTTATAAAATTGTGCAACCATTCTGGAAGACACTTCCTCAAAAAGCTGAACATAGAAATTCCATATGATCCAGCTATTCCACTATTTGGAACATACCCTGAGAAAATGAGAACTGAGGCACAGACTGAGATTTGTACACCAGTGTTCATAGCAGCATTATTCACCATCGCAAGAACATGGAAACGCCCAAATGTCCAACCACAAACAAATGGATTGAGAAAAAATGGTACATTCACACAATGAAATACTATGCAGCACGCAGGAGCAATAACTTTTCAAATTATTACCTAACTTGAGAGGGACTGGAGAGCATTATGCTGAGTAAACAAACTCAGTCCCACAAGGATAAATATTATATAAGATCATTACTGTAGAATGAGTCAAAGGATCCAGGAGGGGTGGGAGAGGCTGGAAGCAGAGGGTTGTGGATTTACAGGGGGAAGAGGAGATTAATCATTGGGTTGTGCAATTT
>NW_006399900.1:1202762-1211089 GCF_000299155.1 Elephantulus edwardii
GGGACATCATGCTTGGGAGGGTGGAGGGACAGCGCAGGAGGGGAAGACCCTCTATGAGATAGATTGATTCAGTGACTGGGGTAATCGGGATGGGTGTGTCAGAGGCGGTGGGGTCGGCGCAGGATAGAGTAGGGTTTAGGGCTGTTGTGCATAGGGTCGCTATGAGTCGGAAACGACTCGACGGCACATAACAACAACAACAACTAAAATTATTCAGCACTCCCTCTAAAGAATGACCAGGTGATATACTTCTCTATGGTCACAGTCGTTGAAAACACTATGGAGCATAGTCCTACAATGACACATATATTGTTGCTATTGTTGTTATCAGATGCTGTTGAGTCAGGTACAACTCACAGTGGTCCTACGAACAACAGATCTGAACCCTGTCCTATCCTGTGCCATCCTCACCACCTCTGTCACACTTGAGCCTGTTGCTGCACTCACTGTGTCAATCCACCTGGTTGAGGGTCTTTGTCTCTTTCTCTGTCCTCTATTTTCCCAAGTATGATGGCCCTCTCCACGGAATTGGCTTTCCTAGCCACATACCCGAAGAATGTGAGACGATCAGAATCCATTCCTCCAGCAATGGTTTCTTTCTTCCTTTTTCTTAATAGTTTCCTTTGATGATGGGATAATACCAAATGCATAAGAGGCTTGAAAAATGATTAAAATGAAGGGTTGTGTTCTCACCTGGTACCCATGAATTTTATATGAAGGAATCTGGGCAAATGAGGAGAAAGATTTGGCTCCTAAAAGACAGCCAAGCTCTAGCAAGTGGAGTGAGGCCATCTTGGACTATCCATGTACGTGTTGACTGGTTAGTTTTACACAAACACCTGAGTGAGCTCACCTGATGCTGGTTGAACATCCCAGACAAAATGAACTGTTAGATCTAGCCAGAGATTTCTGAGTTCTGTGGCTATTATTTTAACTTTAGAAGTGGTTGTTTTATAGTAAAATCTAACTGACATAGTTGCTGAAAAAAGGGACATTTAAACTGCTACTTGTAGGAAGATTGTGACTATTAACAAGTTTTATTGGACAAGATCCTTTAGATATAACTAGAAAAAACTTAGTACATATTTATATTATATAGTGTTGTATTGATTTGGTTTTTGTTGAGTCTGTGCACAACAAATGGGAACAAATATTGTTCACTTCCAGTCATCATACATATTTTGTGGTTAAAATAAACACAAACTATTAAATCGAAAGATAGTTGCTATGTGAGGAGTAGGGGTTTTCATTGTCCCTCGCGTTTCCTATCTAATCTTCCAAGTTGCTGCTGTCATTTTGATTGCATATGGAATCAGTAGCATTTTCTATTGGTACCAACAATCAGTGGATGAGGAGATGTAATGCATGGAGAAAATCTTCTGTCAGGGAACTCCCAAAATTACTGAAGAGCAGTGATGTCAGTTTGAAGACTCAGGTGTGTCTGATTCAGACCACGGTCTTTTCAATCACTTGTTATGCATCTGAGAGTTGGACAATGAATTAAGGAAGACAGAAAAAGTGGTGACTTTGAGGTTTGGTATTGGAGAAGAGCACTGAAGATTCCACGGACTGTCAAAAAAATCCCAAACAGATATGTCCTGGAAAAATGCCCCTGGAGTGCCATTTGAGACAAGGATGAAGAAGCTGTGTATCACATACTCTGCACATGTTGTTAGGAGAGGTTATTCCTTGGTGAAGGACATCATGCTTGGAAAGGTGGTGCATCGGTGAAAGAGGGAATTGACACAGTGACTGCAGCACTGAATGTGTGTCAGAGATGATGAGGATATCGCAGAATATGAATAGGAAAGGGTCCAGTTCTGGTTTTCATGGGATTGGTATCAATTGTACTCTGTTCATTGGTACCTGACAACAGCCTAACAGATAGTTCTTAATAGAGAGTAAAGCTGTAGACAGATCTTTGTTTTTTATCTTAGTTAATCTAAACCATTATTTGTTTTTTTGGAGGTTTTTTAAAAATTCTTTTTATTTTTTATATGTTTGTATATAAAATTCATACCATTGTGTTTCATTCATATATACTGTGTTTCACACATTCCTTCTTTCACATTGTGTTTCCTATGATCATTCCTATACATGGTATATTATAAAATTACTCACCGTTGGCCTATGCTTACTATTACTCTGTCTCTTCAGGTCCCTGCTACGTCTTTTCTAATTCCTTCGCCTCATCTTTCTACTTACCACCACTACTCCTTTATCTCCCTGCTCTATCCCCATCCCCCTTTGGACTTTTATACAAATCTTACTAGTTATACTTCTATTTTTTACAATAATGATCTTAAGCAGTATTTACCCTTATAAAATTGAATTAGTTAATTCAGCATAATGTTTTACAGCTTCTCCCATGTTATATAGTGTTTTTAGAAATAGACATTTGGATGGTCAACAGACATATGAAGAAATGCTCAAAATCACTGATAATAAGAGAAATGCAAATCAAAACCAGAACAAAATACCATCTTAGTTCAGTAGCAGTGGCAAAGTTTAACAGTACAAAAATCAATAAATATTGAAGAGAACGTGGAGAGATTGGAACTCTCATGACTGTTGATGGGATTGTAAAATAGTAAAACCACTAGCTGAACATAGAAATTCCAAATGACAAAACAATCATGCAATATTATTTCTCTTCAACAACAAAAACAAAATTCAGTGGAATAGCAAACAACAAATACTGGCAAGGTTAGTTACGGAGGGATTGAAACTTTTATTCACTACTGGTGAGAGTGTAAAATGGTATAGTCACTATGAAAGGCAATATGGCATTTTCTCAAAAAGTTGAAAATAGGAATACCATTTAACCCAGGAATTCCACTATTGGAAATATACCCTAAAGTAATCAGAGCTATGACTCAAACAGGTGTATGCACACCCATGTTTATTGCTGCATTATTCACAATAGCAAAGAGATAAAAGTAACCCAAATGCTCATCAACAAACGAATAGATAGAAAACCCTTGATACATTCACAAAATGGAATACTATGCAGCAAGGAAAAGCTATGAACTCATAAAACATTACATAATATGGGAAATCCTGAAAGAAAGTATGCTGAGTGAAATATCTCAGTCACAAAAGGATAAACACTGCGATGGGGGAGAGAGGTTGGGAAGAGAATGAGGAATGAGTGGATAGATAATGAATATTGCAATAGAACAGATGAGAGTAAGAATTGTCAGAAAGGAACATATGGTAGGGAACTGTATATTTGACAACAATCTGGAATAAGAGGTGTATTGAGGGTTGGGTTGGGGAGGCAGGCAGAGGGAAGAAGGTGAATAAAATGTGTGACAAATAAAAAAAAAAAGATGAAGAAGAAGAAGAAGAAGAAGAAAATAAATTCTACAAAGTTCCAGCTATTCCACTCTTAGGGATATGGCCCGAGGAAATCAGAACTGAGACACAAATGGAGATTTGCACACTGATTTTCATAGCAGTGTTGTCCCCACAAGATCCCCCCAAAAAAAAAAAAATAGAACTGTCCAAAGGCCCGTAAACAAGCAAATGGATCTAGAAATTGTGTACATTCACACAACAGAATACTATTGTTTATTTTAATAAGACTTCAGATTATGCTTTTCATTTAAAGTTGAAAGATTATTTAGGGTAATAGTTTCTTGAGTTCCCTCATGAAACCTTCCTGGTTCCAGAAAGTCTGGAGTCCTTGAGAATTTGAGATTCTAATCTGCATCTTCTACTTTGATCATACTTATTCTAAGGAATCTTTAAAAAGATGTTCAATAATGGTGGCCCAGTGCCCTCCAATTCTTTCGATTTTATGGCAAAGAAGTGATTTATCAAGACAATTAACTACCATTACATATTCTCCTATTCTTGATTTTTCTTCTTACTCTGTTGTTCACCTCTTCTTCTAGGCAAATAGAGAACAGTAGTTGTTACTTAGATTGCTATTTGAGAGCTTTTAAAATAACAAACATTACACATCAAACTAGAAGGTAGAACTGAAGCACTAGACATCATATTAGACCAGTGTACTGTAATGGTCCATGAAATCATGAGCCCACATTTCCAAAGAGAGAAATAAAACCCCAAGAGGTTTTTGGTCGTAGACAAGGCAGTACATCGTTTGATTAATAGCATATATTTAATAAATGTATCTCCTATGGAGGATGTTTGGCAGGGCACTAAATTCATGTAACTCTTTCCTCATTGTCACTCCTATACTTATTCTAAAAATACTCTCTCTAAAAGTACTTGCATTTATTTACATTCTCATAAATCTTCTCAAGTTATTCCTTGAAATGCTTTCATATCAAGCCTGCTTTGAGATACTGTCAAAACAAAATAAGGACTCCTAGGTAACTGAACTAGGATTAAATATTAAATGTTGTCAACAACAAAATTCACAAGGTAGCACAATCAGAAAACTCAGATCCTTTGTTGACAAAGGCAAGACTTACAGAGAAATAAAGAATTCAGTGGATGTTTTCAATAACGTTCACACATTTTTCTTAGATGATGAATATTATGTTCTTCTATTAATAATTTCAAAAGCCTCTTTGAACTTTAGGTTAGGACTCATATATTTCTTTATAAAAATGGTTAACAAATAAGAGAAAATCCAAGGGAAATTTTTATTTAGATTCACATTGGAGCCCCAGTGACTCATGGAGGTTGAAGGGCCATGGTGCTCACCAAAACATCTGTGATTCAAACTCACTAGCCCGTCTTTGAGACAATGAGATGACTTTATGCTTTAAGAATCTGTAGCCATGGAAACCCTACAGAAGAGGTGTGTTGTTTTTTTTTTTTATAGGATCATCCTGAGATTGTTGTTAGGGAGTCACATTGTCAACTGAATGATGGTGCCTCCCTGGTGGTTCAAAACCATTAACAGCTATGTCATAGAAAAATGGGAAATCTCTTTCTGTGCAATTTAAAGTCTCTGAAAATCCACTGAAAGATCAGCTTGAGTCTGTCCAGAGTCAATGGCAATGAGTTTTGATAACTTTTATAGAGTTACAAGTAGAGATATTTAACCCAATGGTAGTGGATTTTGCTTAGTTTGGAATTAATCTAGTTCAAACATCTATATTAATACTTAGATTTTTTTACAACTGACTCAAACACCAAAATTTATGTCAATGTATACCAACACAATTCAATAAAAAAGAAATAGTCTCCATATGACCCAACTATTCCACTGCTTGGAATACACCTGGAGAGAATGAGAACTGAGAATGAGGCACAGAGACTTGTACACCAATGTTCATAGCAGTGTTAGTCACCATCGCAAGAACATGGAAACAGCCCAAATGTCCAACCACAATCTAATGGATTGAGGAATTATGGTGCATTCGCATGATGGAATACTATGCAGCAGACAGGAGCAATGATTTTGCAAATCACTAACTTAGGAGGGACTGGAGAGAATCATGCTAAGTGAACTAACTCAGTCTCGTAAGGATGAATGCTATATAAGGCCATTATTGTAGAACAAGTATGAAGATCCAAGGGGGGAAGGGGAGGAGCAGGGAGGA
The DNA here is from genome assembly GCF_000299155.1 of Elephantulus edwardii. NCBI lineage: Eukaryota > Metazoa > Chordata > Mammalia > Macroscelidea > Macroscelididae > Elephantulus > Elephantulus edwardii. The sequence continues at coordinate 1,208,288 of NW_006399900.1, forward strand.
GAGAATGGGTCGGGAGGGGTGGTGGTGTTAATCATAGGATCACACAACTTGATGGGTGGGGGGGTTGAAGGAAATGGGAAAGATCTGGTGTGAAAAACAATGTATATGAACTTTGTAAATAAAGCAGTATAAAATTTAAAAAAAACAAACACAAAACAAAACAAACCCTACACAAAAAGAATAGTCTTTTCAATAGATAGTTCTAGAAAAAGTGGATATCTGTATTCAAAAGAATAACATTAAAATTCATTCTTTGACACAAAATGAGTCAATGAAAAGTGTATTATGACACACATGTTGTTGTTGATTGCCTTTGAGCAACTCTATGCACAAAAGGCCTGAAGCCCCTCTACAACTAACAACATTTATCAAAGTTCATAGAGCTTCTGGAGAAATGTTGTTTAGGAAGTTGATGCCACTCCTGCATCCATGACAAACATAAAACTTGAAAATATAAATGCAAAAACCCAAATAATCCAATTCACTTAAGAAAAATCGATTCAAATCCACCAGCTACTCCTTGATAGAAAAATAGGTAATCTGCTAGGATGCAATTTGCTGCCTCTGTGAACCTGCTGAAAGCACAGCTGTGAGTGGATTCTGACTTGATGATGCACAATAAAAACAAAACCAAAACCAAACCCCAAACAAGTCATTGTTATCTTGGATGAAGCAAAGTCTTAGTTAAGGCATAAAAAGCAGGTATGATACCAAGAAAGAAGAATTAGATGAGAAATAAAGATTTTGTAAAATGCTATATGACATGGGAGAGTCTGGAGAGCATCACTCAGAGTGAAATAATTCAGTTACATAAGAACAAATACTACGTAAGATCTTTATTGTAAAAATAGAAGGATTACTGAGCAAGATGTTTACAAATGTTCAAAAGGGGAATGGGAAGTGGATAAGGGGAAGAATAAAGGAAAGGATGAAAATCATCAGGAAAACAGAAATGAGTGGGTGGAAGAAGCATGAAGCAATCATAAGATTCAGTGGAAACTTGAAAAGGTGAGGTAATAATATGTATAGAGCAATAGCAACTAATTGTATGAAATACAATTTAGATGAACTATTGTATAAGACAAACTGTACATAAGTGAAACATAATGTAAATGAAATATTGTATCAATAAATAAACCTTTGCTGTTAGATTGTTGTTGTTTGGTGCTGTCAGTCAAGTAGTCAAGTATGACTCTTAGCGACCCCATCCCACACCATCTTGAAACTTCCTGACACACAAGAGCCCATTGAAGCAGTCACCACATCAATCCATCTAGTTGAGGGTCTTCCTCTCCTTTGTAGACCCTCCCATGTCCTTCTCCAAGGAATAGCCTTCCTAGCAACGTGCTTAAAATATGTGAGGTGAAGCTTCATCTTTCTTGCCTTCAAAGAGCACTTCAGCTGCACCCTCTCCAAGACATATCTGTTCTTTCTCTTGGCCATCCATGAAATGTTTAGTATTCTTTTCCAATTCCACAGTTCAAAGGTGTCAATTCTTTTTCTGTCATCCCTAGTCACTATGCAACTCTCAGATGCTCAGTAAGTGATCGGAAAGACCTTGGCCTGAATCAAATGCACCTTAGTCCTGAAATTGACATCATTACTCCTCAATTATTTGAAGAAGTCCCTAACTGCATATTTCCCCAGTGCAATGCTGACTTATTTCCTGACTACTGCTTCCAAGGATGTTAGTTGATCTAAGCAAGATGAAGCTGTTGACAATTTCAATCTCCTCTCCATCCATCACTATATATTTAAAATATTTTGTGCTCCAAAAGATACCATCACTAAAGTGAAAGAAAACCCACAGAATGAATAAGATATTTGTAAATTGTATATCTGATAAGGTTGTAGTACTCAGAATATACAGAAAATTTTTACAATATTAAAAAGATAAATAAGTAATACAGTTAAAAACTGGGTAAAAAATCTAAGGAGTCAACCTTTTGAGGAAAAAAAGACCACATGCCTTATAACATATGAAAAGATGATCAACTTCAGTAGCCAAAAGGAAAATGCAAATCAAACCACAGTGAATACTACTTCACACTCACTATAGTAAAAAGAGAAATGATAATAAATGTTGAAAAAGATGCAGATAAGTGAAAATTTTCATAATTTACTAAATGAGTGTAAAGTTATGTGGTTGTTTTGGAAGGTCTGATAACTTCACAAATAATTAAGCAAACACGACACAATCCAGCTATTCTAGGGGACTTTGATGGCCCACTGAATAAGGGCTTGCACTGCCAGTCCAAAGGTGTAAGGCATCAATTCACCAGTTGTTCTGTTAGGGAAAGATGGGCAATCTCCTCCATGATTTATAGCTTCTGAAAACTTGCTAGAGTGCCAGTTATGAGATGTTTCCACCTCGACAGCAAATATATTCCACTGTCAGATTGTGATTGTGGTAAGATACCATTGAGTAAACTACGACTCAAAGCCGTCCCATGAAAAACAGAGCTGAAACTTGCCTTATTCTGCATCACCTTCACAATCTCTGACAGGCTCAGTCCCTGTGTCAGCGTAACTTGTTGAAGGTCTTCCTCTCTTTTTCTGACTCCCTCACTTTTCCACGGATGCTATCTTTTGTTAAGAACTAGCCCCTCAAAAACCAACTCAAGGTGGTTCATGGACCTAGGACTAAAACCAAGGACTATAAACTTCATTACAGAAAAGCTGTGAACAACTCTAGAAGTCCTAATCCACAACATAAACAGTCTTCCAAGTATCCTGAAAACCCTACAACCAGGAGAAGATAAAGTAGGTGAATGGGATCTTCTAAGACTCAAATCCCTATGC
>NW_006399900.1:1222187-1226430 GCF_000299155.1 Elephantulus edwardii
CACCAACTACTCATATGCAAATTCAAGCTAAAGCTGAGGAAAATTAAACCAAATCCGAGGCAACCAAAATATGACTTTGTGTCTATCCCACCTGAATTTCAGAACCATCTCAGGAACAGATTTGAGGCTTTGAACACTAATGAACAAAGGCCAGATGAGTTGTGGGAGGATATCAAGGGTATCATCCAGGAAAAATTGCATTGGAGCGCAGAGAAGCCCATATTATACTTCAGTATTATAATTCAAGGTTTTTAAATTTGCTTTTCCGTTCTTTCATGTGTTCCCCCCTTTTAGTTTTCTAACTCTAGATCTTTGCATATTTCTTTGTAATACTTTGCTTTGTCTTCTTGAGTTGTCCTTCAAAATCTTATGTTCATCTGTCTTAATTCAGCATTCCTTCCTCTTAGCTTTTCCTTGCTATTACTAGTGTAATTTTCAATATATTTTCTAGCATCCATTTTGGTCTTTTCTTTCTCCCCCAAGTCTTAAAATTCTTATGTATAAAGCCCAAAAGAAGTGAAAACATAAATCCACACAAAAATTTGTAAATAAATGTTCTTATTGAAATTATTCATAACCCTAAAAGTGGAAGCAATCCAAATGTCCATAACCGTATGAATGATTAAATGTAGCATTTATATATAATGTGAACACTTTTTGGCCTTAAAAAGAAATTGAATATTAATATGTAACACCACATAGATTCACCCTTAAAAACATTCTACTTGTTTTGTGTCTTCTAGGCTGCAACCGTTCCATGATACATCTTCAAGGATATGAACATGTATGGCTAAGCACAATTTATAACAGTGCATCTAAATTACAAAATCAATCTCCATAATAGTCTATGTGTTTCCTATTGCCAAATGGGCTCTTTAGAGTAGTGAGAGAACACCTTTACCCTGAAACCTACAGCGTCCCTTTTCAGCAGGAAGTAGTTAAGAGAATGTGCTGTCCCCTTTTCCTTATGAATCAGGGTGAAGTCTCTCAGGGAAGAGTGATAGGGAATGGCAAAGGACACACTGACAAAGGAGATTAATCAGAACTGGCTTTGACAAGCATTGTGGCAATTGGACAATTAAAACAGACTTTCAAGGGCGGAAAAAAGGAATGACCTGGGTAGAGAAAAACAGTGCAACAATGAAACCCAAAATCTCTGTAAATGCTCTTTAAAATTAATAAAATTTAATAAAAAAACCAAAACCAGAAATATTCTAGTAAATGAAGGAAACCAATCTGAAAAGACCATATATTGAATGAGTTAATGTATTAAATTTCCCAAACTGTCAAATTCATAGAAATAAAGAGCAGATTAGCAAGTGGTGAGAAGCTTCATTGTAATCCAAATGGATAAGGTTCAAATTCACTAGCTGCTCCAAGGGAGAAGGATGGGCAATATCTTCCCATTTGATTAATTGACTCTAAAAGTCTGTTGGAGAGTCGAGTTAGTTCTGACTACACAATAACAACAACAACAAGACTGAGTAAAGACAATAGGGGATGATAACTAATACCATAAAGTTTCTTTTAGAGCTGTTGAAAATGTTCTAAAATTACATGTGCCACTAGTTCTACATCTTTGTGGATGTATTAAAAACCAATGAAGTGAACATTTTAAAATGGATATATTTTGTGACATATGAATAGCTTATGGGGGGGAAAACTATCATATTTTTAAAATTTTATCTGATGACTGATTTGACAATGTGTGAATAAAGTACCTAAACATTAAGAGTTTACAAAATAAAAATAGATTTGAGGATTTGAGAATACATATTTGAGGCATTACATGAAATTTAATTTTAAGTTTATGTGGTTTTTTCCCCCCAAAGTTAGGTATGTTAAATGTGTTAACACAGAGAAAACTTCCTGAATAATAAGAATAAAAAGTATTTGATACACTCTTCTTGGGAAGAAAAAAAAATTGTTATGCTGTTACAGATCTGGATTGTCTGAGCTATTATGTAGAAGTTTCAAGATAAGTATGAGAATTTTAAAAATATCAAATATAAGTTAAAACAAAATAAAAAGTGGTTTTTAAAAGTTGTTTTTCTCCTAACACATTTATGTGAAAAACACATGCTAATATTTCATCTTTGTTTCTTCATTCCACTTGCCAAAGAAACAGGGAAGGTGTGATATTTTAATCATCTGTGTTGCTTTAATATTCTAGCAACATTTTTTCCCTCTAAGTTCTGTAAAAGTAATTTCTCAAATAGATGCTAGATGAAAGAAATGAAATTTTAACTTGTTTTCCATGAGAAACTAATCATGGAAATTGATAAACACTTAATAAAGTAGTTTATATGAAAAGGATATGAAGTGGATTGTGAAGAGAGAGAATGAAAATTAAATTACACATTCTTTTTTTTTTAGAAAGATACAATTGATAAAAAATTTTAATCACGTTCAAATCACTATTGTATAGTTAGGTTAATTTTAATGTGTGTGTGTGTGTGTGTGTGTGTGTGCGCGCGCGCGCGCGCATGTGGGCATGCACCATGGTAGACGGACAGGAGATTGAGATTTTGAACAATTTCAGCTTGCCTGGTTCCACAATCAACACTCTTGGTACCAGCAGTCAGGAAATCAGAAGACAAATTGCATTGGAAAAATCTGCTATCAGAGTCCTTTCCAAAACAAAGTACTGAAGAGCAAAGATGTCCGTCTGGAGATGAAGGTGTGCCTGATGTAAGCCATAGTCTTTACAATTATTTGCTATGCATCAGTGAGCTAGACAATGAATAAGGATGGTAGAAGAAGAATCAATGTCTTTGAGTTGTGATGTTGGAGAATAATATTGAATATACCATGGACTGCCAAAAGAACAAACAAGTCTGTCCTGGAAAAGATGTAACCAAATCGCCCCTTAGAAGCAAGGATATTGAAGCTCCATCTGACATACTTTGGGCATGTTGCCAAGAGTGATTTATCCTTGGAAAAGGACATCATGTTTGGAATGGTGGCGGAACAGCGCAGGAGAGGAAGACCATAGGTAAGATAGACTGATAAAATTACTGGGTAATAGGTGCAGGTGTGTCAGTGAGACAGTGGTTCAGGATAGGGCAGGGTTCCAGGACATTGTACATAGGGTTGCTATGAGTTGCAGGTGATTCTATAACACATAACAAAACCCAACAGCAATGTGTGTATAATTGTTATATACATAAAATATGTATGAATTCCCCCCCTTTTCTACACTGTCAATTTCTCAAAGCCAGTAAGATGTAATAAGTTCCTTTCCCAAAGCACCAACAATGAAAACAAAGGGGTTACCTAATATTAGTAATTAATAGTTAATTACTCCTGCATTAGATTTTATTAAGTACATTTTTTTATGTTTTAGAGCATTTCCAAAGATATCAATGTATTATTATTCAGTGTAACAGATGAAGAAATGGAGTGTCAGGCAGATTAAATTATTTAGTAGTTCATCTCTGCAAAGTGGAGTGTCTACAAAGTCATTAGCTCAATCACTTCTGGTTGCCCAGTGGGTAAGCAGTTGCTTTGATAATCCAAAAGCAGGTATTTCAAATCCACCAAGTACTCAGGAGGACAATGGACCATCTCCTCCCATTTAATTTACAGCCTCTGAAAGCCGGTCGGCTATACGGTTCTAACTCAACAGCAAGGAGGTTTTTGAGTTGGGATCTGCACTGTGCGTGGAGACTGAGTGTCACAAACTGAATCACAGACCAAGTGGCACAATCAGAAAGGTTTAAAACCACCCAGAGACACCGTGGAAGAAAGGCTTACTGCTCTGCTCTCTGAAAGTCGTGGAAACCCCATGAAGTGCAGTAGAAATCTGTAATGGATTTGATCACCATGAATTGAAACCATCTCACTGGCAACTCGTTTGGCTTGGATTGGTTTTTGTTCTATTAACTGCCCTAGACTTGCTGTAGTGGTGCAGTCTGTAAAGCACTGCATAGCTAATGTAAAGACTGTGGTTCAAAGCTATCCAGCTGCTCTAAAGGAAGGAAAGTGAGTAGTCTCCTTCCATTCAGTTTATGGCTTTGAAAATCTTATGGAGGGTCACTTAAGAGTTGGTTCCCACAATGACAGAGAGAAAGAGAAGGGGAGAGAGGGAGAGGGAGAGGGAGAAGGAGGGGTAGAGGGAAGGGGAGAGGGAGAGGGAAGAGGAGAGGGAAGGTGAAAGGGAGAGAGAGAGGGAGAAGGAGAGGGAGAGGGAGAGAGAAGGAAGGAGGGAGGGAGGAAGGAAAGAAGAGAGAGGAGAGGAGAG
>NW_006399900.1:1226599-1254270 GCF_000299155.1 Elephantulus edwardii
GGGGAAGGGAGGGGAGGGTGGGAGAGGAGAGATGGGATTTACTCTATTAACGGACAGATATTGCCAAAGATACACATTACAGCTCAATCCAAATCTATGTTGATATACGAACAGATAAAAATATATTTATAAGGATCTTAGGGTCAGTAAGGACACCTTGGGTACTTACTAAATGTATTCTGACATATGAACAAAAGAATTTCCATCCTTCTTTTTTCATTTCAGAAACATTATCTTAGGATGTTTTTGTTATATACTGTCTAATCACAACTGCGATGAGTCGTCTACAGCACTTAATAACAAGAAAAAGAACAAGAACAAGAGAGCTCCGTTAACCTAGTGGACAGAAAATGATGCTACCAAGCCGAAGGTGGGTGATTTTAATCTGTGGCCCTCATGCCTGGTTTTAAGTGTTTTTGGTCAAACATTCTTCTAAGTGATATAACATTGGTCTGTCCATTTGCTGTACAGAAGTATCTATCTTGTGGTTGCTGTGATGATAAACACTGTGACACTGATGTGTCTAATGTGATAATGGTCACCCATGGTGGACAGTGTTTGGTGGAGCACCACAATTAAAACAAGCTTGGAAGTAGAAGTGGCTTTCACTTCCAAAATAGCTTGCCTCTGGAAACCCTATGAACTTGGAGGATGAAAATTATACAAGTGTTCAGGTCTTTCTTTCATAGGGTTGCTATGAGTCATTTGTGACTTGATGGCACTTAACAACAACAACAACAGCAACAGTTAAAACTGACTCATTGTTAACCCTCAGTGCTGCTTTCAGTGGAGGAGACTGCCCATCTTTCTTCTGAAGAACAGCTGATGCATTCAAACTGTGTCTTTAGGGTGGCAGTGCAACTCCTTACCATTAAGCTGTCTACATTATAATAGAGCTGAGTATTTTACTTTCCATTTTCCTCAATTCTGTTCTTTCATATTCTCTTACAATTTCTTATCTAGCCTATATCCCCTGTTGTTGTTATGTGCAGTAGAGTCACCTGTACTCATAGCAACTCTCTAGGATGAACCTGTTTGTTCTCCTTGTAGCCTATGGTATATTCAATAGTCTTTTTTAGCACAAAAGCTCAAAGGCATTAATTCACCTATCATCCCTAGTCATTGTTCATATTTCTGATGCATAACAAGTAATTGCAAAGACCATGGCCTGGATCAGACATATCTTAGTCTCTAGACTGACATCATTACTCTTCAATACTTTGGAGAGGTCTCTGACATCAGACTTTCCAAGAGGAATATGTCTTTTAATTTCCTGGCAGCTGGTGCCAAGAATGTTGATTGTGGAGCCAAGCAAACTAAAGCTGTCAACAATCTCAATCTCTTGACCCAGTGGTGAGAATCTTTGTTTTCTTGATACTGTGCTTCAATTGATATTGAAAGCTGCATTCCTTGACCTTCTGAAGCAAACACTCCAGGTCCTCCTCAATTTAAGCAAGAAAGGTTGTGTCATCTGCATAATGAAGATTGTTGATGAGTCTTCCTCCAATCCTCATGCCACATTTCTTTTCATAGAGCCCAATAATCTTGGATAATCTGTTCTGCATATAGATTGAAAAAGTATGGAGACAGGACACATCCCTGGCATACACCCTTCCTAATTTTGAACAATTCAGTGTTTCCTTTCACTTTTCTGATGACTGCCTCCTGGTCCAAGTATAGGTTTCACATAAGCACAATCAAGTGTTCTGAAATTCCTTTTCATCTCAGAGTAGCCACAATTTGTTGTGATCCACACAGTCAAATACCTTTGCATAGTCAATGAAACATGGATAGACATTCTTTTCAGCCAAGATCCATCTAACATTAGCTATAATATCCCTAGCACCATGGCCTCTTCTAAACCCAGCCTGCATTTCTGGCAGTTCTCTATTGGTGTGCTATTCCAATAATTATTTTATAATTTCAGCAGAATCTTGTTTTATGTGCTATTAATGATATTGTTTGAAAATTTGCTCACTCTGCTGGGTAACCTTTCTTTGGGATGGGAACAAATATAGATCTCTTCCAGTCAGTTGGCCAGGTGGTTGTCCTCCAGATTTCTTGGTACAAGTTGGGGATTACATCCAGTGAAGTGTCTGTTTTTTGAAAAATGTCAATTGCTATACTATCAATTCCTGGAGCCTTGTTTTGCCAATTTTTTTTAAAAAAGAAAACTTTCTCTGTCTAAAACCTAAATCAATCTCTATGTTTTATTCCCTTTTACATTTACTTACTAATCATATATAAATATTTCCTAGACCTGCAGAGTCCATGTTTTCTCTTTTCCATGAAAATCTTTCAAACATTTGAGGATAGCTTCTGTATGTACTCTCTTGCAGTTAACAGTGAGTTCCATCTAGAATTAAACAGAATGCTTTGTGAACAATTTTGGCTGTGGAACAGTGAGTGTTTTGGAGTTTTAGGGTTTTCTTAAAATTTCTAATTCAGACTATTTTATTTCAATAGTTTTATATAAATTTTATGCCTGCTAGTAATTTAATTTTTTTATTTTATACTGGTTTATTTATAAAGTTTGAACATGTTGTTTTGCACACCAGGGTTTTACCATTTCCTTCAACCCCCATCAAATTATTCAACCCTATGATTAAACACCCCAATACCGCTATCCATCCTCACCCCTCTGCTTCAACCCTCTCTCCCCTTGAAACTTCATACTCATTCAGCAATAATGATTTTATACTGTGCTGTCCTAAGTATTCCTTTTCCTGATAACAATACATATTGGAGGATCTTTTTCAGTCCTGGTTTCAGTCTAAATGGCCCTGGTTTGTGATTCTACCAGCAGATCCATTTCCCTCACCTGACTAATCAATGAATTCCAAGGTGCGCCTCCTCCACAGTCTTTTAAACTGCTTGCTATACATCTGAAGACTGGAAAACGACTATGCCAGAAGAACTGATGCCTTTAAGTTGTAGCATTGGCGAAGAGTTTTTGGATATCCACGGACTTCCAACTTGGAGAAATGATCAAAGTTATATAAGTGTTCAGGTTTTTCATTCGTAGGGTCGCTATGAGTCATCTATGATTTGACGATACACAACAACAACAAGAGAGCTCTGTTGACCTTGTGGATAGAAAGTGATGTTACCAAGCCAAAGGTGGATGATTTTGATCTGCGGCCTGGTTTTAAGTGTTTCTGGTTAAACATTCTTCTAAGTGGTATAGCACTGTTCTATTTGCTGTGCAGAGGTGACTCCTGGTTGCTATGATGCTAAACAGTGTGACATGATGTGTCTAATGCAATAATAGTTATCCATGGTGGACAGTGTTTGGTGGAGCTCCCTGATGAAAATAAGCTTGGAAGCAGAAGTGACATCCACTTCCAAAATAGCTTGCCTCTGGAAACTCTCTGAACATGGAGAAACAATGAAAATTATGCAAATATTCAGGTCTTTCAGTCATAGAGTTTCTATGATAAGTCTATGACTGTATGGTACTTAACAATGACAACAACACCATGAACTGCCAAGAGAACAGGTCTAACCAGGAGAAAATGAAGTTAGCATGCTCCTTGGAGACTAGGAAAGCTAAACTTCATTTCACATAGTTTGGGCATATTGTCAGGAGGAGGAGCTAGTCCTTGGAGAAGGACACTATGCTAATAAGACTGATTGTTGCAGTGAATGTAGCAATGAGCTCAAGTGCTTTGGGAATGATGAGATTGGCTCAGAGTTCAAAGACATTGCTCATCAAGTTGCTATGAGTCATAAGAGCAGTGACAACAGCAATAACAACAAGCTATAGAGGTCTTTGGTTCAGGGATACAAATATAATCCACTGAGTGTGTGAAAGACAAACCAGTGTAAAATAATAAATTAATTTTTAAAAAAGAGAGAGCAATGAAAGTCAATTATAGAACTCCTTAAAAAAAGAGAGAAATAATTTCTTTTTTACTTTGCATATGGCCTAACAAAATTGGGAAGAAATAGTATCATAGATGCTATTAACTAAGACATTCCGAGAGATTGTAAAGGCAAATCCCACCAGTGGAGAATAGATAAACACTGAGCGATAGAGAGATGGAAAGAAGAGAGATTGAAAACATCATTAGAATTTCAAAAGTTAAATAAGCCTCAAGTTTTCATCTACAAGAATAAAGTTATTTTAGTGTTTAATGGTTTGATTTGTGTTTCTACTAATTACTTCCAAAATAGTCCTGTTTATAATAGTTCACTGTCATGAGCATCTTTGTGGTAATATGTATGAGTTGTTGTTGTTATGTGCCGTCGAGTCGTTTTCGATTCATAGCGACCCTATGTACAACAGCCCTAAACCCTGTTCTATCCTGTGCCAATCACACTGCCTCTGACACACCCATCCCGATTACCCCAGTCACTGAATCAATCCATCTCATAGAGGGTCTTCCCCTCTTGTGCCATCCCTCCACCCTCCCAAACATGATGTCCCTCTCCAAGGACCTGTCCCTCCTTGCAACATGCTCAAAGTATGTCAGATGAAGCCCCAGAATCCTTGCCTCCAAGGAGTTGCTTGGTTTAATCCTCTCCAGGATGAATCTGTTTGTTTTCTTGGCACTCCATGGTACATTCAATACTCTTCTCCAGCACCACAGCTCAAAGGCATCAATTCTCTTATATTCCTTGGTCATTGACAAGTGATTGCAAAGACCATGGCCTGTATCAGGCATACCTTAGTCTCCACAGAGACACCGTTGCTCTTGAGTACTTTAGAGAGGTCCCTAACAGCAGACTTTCCCATCGCAATATGTTTTTATTGAATGATTAATACTGGGAGTAAGAGTATGTAAGTGTAGTTGTTACTGTTGTGTGTTGTCATGTTGGCTCCAACTCAAAATGACCTGTGTACAACAGAGCAAAATTCTACCATCCTATGATGACCTCAAAGTCTCCTTTTGTTTAAACCCATTATTACAACCACAGTGTCAGTCTATCTCCTTGAGAACCTCCCTTTCTAGTAATGGCCCTCTATTTTTCTAAGCATAATGTCTTTATTCAGGGATTGCCCCTTCTGATACAAGGCATCAAGCATATAACACAAATACTACTGTCTTTGCTTGTCTGGCCGCCCTTCTGCCATGACCGATTTGTTTGGTCTTTTAATAGTCCATGTAGAGTATGTATTCAAACATGTAAATTGTGTGTGGCTAGGTGCCCCTGAGCCAATTGCAACTCATTGTGACTTTATGAACATCAGATCTGAATCTCACCCTATCTTGCTCTATCTTAAGAATCTCTGATATGCCTGAGCCATTGTTACTCAGCCAATCCATCCTTTTGACTTGTCTTGCTCTCTTTCTCTGCCTGTGCACCTTCCCCAGAATGATGGTTTTTTTTCCCAAGAACTGACCTTTCCTGACAACATGTCCAAAGTATGTGAGATGAAATTTTACCCTTTGCCTCTAAGGAACACCCTCTTTTTCCTTCTTCCAACTCAGACATGTTTGTTTGTGTTTGTTGATTTTTTTGTTTGTTTTTGGCAGTCCATGAGATGTGTAGTACTCTCTCTGAAGAGTAGTGTTCAAAAGCCTCAAATCATCTGTCATCCTTATTCATTGTCCAATTTTCAGATGCACAGCGAACAATTGAAAATTGTTAGGTTTGGATCAGGCACAATTTAGTCTTTAAACTGACATCAATGCTTTTCAGCATTTGGGGGAAGTCTTTGCCAGCAAATTTCCCCAATGCAACATATATTTTAATTTCTTGACTGCTTTTACCACAGGTAATAATTGTGGATGCAAGTAAACTTAAATTATTGACAGCTTCAGTCTTTTCTATATCTATGATGATGTTGAGCAAATTATTCATGAAGCTGGACTATAGTCCAGAAGAATGTGGCATCAGGATTGGAAGACTTATCAATAACCTTCATTATGCAGATGACACAAACTTATTTGCTGAAAGTGAAGAGGACTTGAAGCACTTGCTGCAGAAGTCTTAAGCACTGAAGCCTTCAATATGAAACTGCATCTCAACATCAAGGAAACAAAAATACTTGTCACTGGATTTATGGCGGAGGATAGGACAAAGTTCAGATCTGTTGTTCATGGGGTTGATACAAATCATACTTGACTTAACAACATTTAACAATAACAATAAAATGATAACTATAAATAAAGCTATAGGAGCGAGCTCTGATGGCCAAGTGGTAAGCAAATGTACCGCCATCCAGTATGGCCAAAATCCATTAGTTGCTCTGTGGAAAAAAAAATAAATAAAGAACCATCTACTCCCATGCGATTTACAGCCTCTTAAACCCTACTGGGGGTTGATTATGAGTCAGCTTAGATTCGATGGCATATAACAACACAACGTTGCTATATAAGGAAGCCCTGGTGGTATAGACCATAGAAAGTTGTACTGCTAACTCAAAGGCAGTACCTCTCTGTTCTTTTGAAACTGCTATTGGTTCCTTGGGTGAAAATGGGCAATCTCCTGTAAGGAGATTTACAACCTCTGAAAGCCTGTGGAGAATCATCTGTGAACTGAGATTGCTATATGGGAATTGGAGTCTCAAAATACTTAAATGTTCTCTTATGAAACATAAATAGAACAAGAAGAAGTTGTCTGAACATAACAAGAGAATGCTGCATGGTTTAAAATCAAGAAAGTATGTGTCAAGGCTGTATCCTTTCTCTATATTTATTCAATCTGTATGATGAGAAAATAATTATAGAAGCTGGACTCTGTGGAGAAAAAAAGTGACAACAGGATTGAAGGAAAACTCACCAACAACTTGTGTTGTTCAGATTACACAGCCTTGCTTACAAAAAGTGAAAAAGACTTGAAACACTTAAAAACACTTTAAAAAACTATAGCCTTTACATTGAATAAAAAATCCTTACTGCTGGACCAAGGAAGCATAATGGCAGATGAAGAAAAGGTTGAAGTTGTAAAAAATCATTTTAAAAATCATTTTACTTGGATCCACATTCAACATCTGTGCTAATAGCAGCCAAAAATTTTTTTTAAAGTGTTGCATGGGGAAAATTTGCTATCAAAGCACTCTTCAAAGTGTTAAAGAGCAATGATGTAAGTTTACCTGATCTTGGTATATTCATAGTATTTTTAACTGCTTCTTATGTCTCTATAAGTTGGACAATGAATAAGGATAACCAAAGATGAATTGATTGATGACTAAATTGTGGTGTTAATGAAGAACATTGAATATCAGATGGATGGTGGAAAGAACAAACACATCTGTCTTGGAGTAAGTAAATTCTTGCACTTTGGAAGCAAGAATTGTGTGAATTCATCTTCCATCATTTGAGTATGTTATCAGGAGGGGCCAATCCTTGGAAAAAGGAATTATGTTGGGAAAGGTGGGGATTAAGAAAAGAAAGGAAGATTCTCAATAAAAATTGGTTTGCGTTTGTGATGATGATACAGAAGAGAGCCAGTTTCTGATTTGTTGTTTATAGGGCTGCTACGAGTTGTAATTGACTTGTTAGCACCTAACAACATTACTATATGACATCTTCTGCAGTGTTATGTGTTGTATCACTAACAAAAAGATCACTAATCTGAATCCATCATCTAGTCCAAAGGAAAAGAGACATACGATTTATAATTGTGGAAACCTTACAAGCCCAATTCTACCTTATGACACAACTGTCAATAGGATTCAAATGCAGCTAAGTGGCCCTGGGTTGATGTTTTCTTTTCATAACATAACAAGTCAAACAATATAAATGGTCGTTTACCCACTACAATTTTATTTTGTTAACAGAGTTTCTCAGTTGGGAACCCAGATAAGGTATAACAAATATAACTTTAACTTATTTTTGCTTCATGATATCTAAGGTCTCAGCTGGGAAAACTCTGTGCCTAAGGATGGCTTGAACATTTGTGGCTGGCATCATCTGGAGCTTAACCTGGCATGACTTGAAGCTTAGGGTGGAATAGCATAAAGACAGGGCTCAGCTGCAACTGTCAACTTGAGTGACTTCTACATGATTTCTTCATGTGACTTGAGCTTTTCAAAACATAGCACCTGTTTTCTGAGAGGAAGTACCTTGAGAGGGGGCACTGGAGGGTAAATATCCCAGGAGGAAAATGTTGAAACTGTCTAGTCTTTTAAAGCTTAGCCTTCAGAGTCATGTTTGCTACTTCTACTGTATCCTACTAATCATGGTAGTCACAAGACATTAGATTCTAGCCGAGTGGACATAGAACAAAAAACCCACCAATCAAAGTGAAGAGTATCAATGAATGTGCGTGAATTTCTTAAAATGGTACAATGTAAAGAGACATCCTTTAGGTACTTGCAAAGAAGCAAACTTCTTTTTAATTGAAACATTCAAATGTCAGCTTCTTTCTTTTATTGTTAATTCTTGAATTTATTTTCTCAATATTTTTCTCTGGCAGCCTGAAATTAATGATAAAATAATATATACTGTTATGGATATATTGTCAAAAAATCCCCTAACTCATTGCTATCAACTTGGAACAAGCTCATAGCTGAACCTCCAGCAGATTTTAAGAGGCTGTAAATCTCATGAGAAGGGATTGCCCATATTTCTTCCAAGGAGCAGCTTGTGGATTTTTACAGGTAGAGACATCACCTTTGGATTAACAGCACAACACCCTATAGACTATGCCATCAGAACTACATGATGTAGAATATTGGTTTCAACCAACTCATGCTTGATGGAATTAGATGTTTGTTCTTTCATGATTGAATGACTTCAGTGCCACACTTATTGATTCAACTAATATTTACTCTCTACCTATTGAATATTTTAGTAGCATAGTCCTTAGAAAGATAAACTCTGCTTCTCTGATAGAAGCAGTCCACCGGCAGCTCAATGAAAGGAAGATGGGTAATCTCCTTCCATGACTTCTACATCCTCAGAAACAAGATGAATCTGTTCTGACTCAATGGCAATGAATTTGAATTTGAATTTTGAATACTATAGACAAACATTCTTCTAAATGTTGTCATTATTAGGTACTGTCGAGTTGACCATGACTCACTAGAACCTTGTGAACACGAAATATGAACCTTGAGCTAGCCTGTGCCACTCTCAAGATCTCACTAGTTATCCTTCTATTTTTACAATAATTGTCCTATACTGTATTTGTCTTTTTGAGTCTGAGTTAATTTACTCAGCCTAACGTTCTCCAATCTTTCCCAAATTATATAGTATTTTTAAGAATCACTACTACTGACTACTCTTGAACACTGCATGGTTCAAAATTGGGAAGGGCGTACACCAGGGATGCATCCTATCTCCATACCTTTTCAACCTATATGCAGAACAGATTATCCAGGAGGCTGGGCTCTATGAGGAGAAATGTGGGGTCAAGATTGGTAGACGATTTATCAACAATTTGCGTTATGTGGATGACACAACCCTGCTTGCTGAAACTGAGGAGGACCTGAAGCGCCTGCTGCAGAGTGTCAAGGACTGCAGCCTACAATATGGATTGAGGCTCAGTGTCAAGAAGACAAAGATTCTCACCACTGGACCAATTGGCAGCATCAGGATGGATGGTGAAGAGATTGAGATTGTACACAGCCTTAGTTTGCTTGGCTCCATAGTCAACAGTCTTGGCACCAGCAGCCAGGAAATTAAAAGGCGCATTGCCATGAGAAAGTCTGCTGTTAGGGACCTCTCCAAAGTGCTGAAGAGCAATGGTGTCTCTCTGGAGACTAAGGTGTGTCTGATACATGCCATGGTCTTCGCAATCACCTGTTATGCATCAGAGAGTTGGACAATGACCAAGGAGGATAGAAGGAGAATTGTTGCCTTTGAGCTGTGATGCTGGAGAAGAGTATTGAGAATACCATGAACTGCTAGGAAAACAAACAGATTTGTCCTGGAAAGGGTTAAACCGGGTGACTCCTTGGAGGCAAGGACTCTGAGGCTCCGTCTAACATACTTTGGACTTGCTGTGAGGAGAGACCGGTCCTTGGAGAGGGACATCATGCTTGGGAAGGTGGAGGGACAGTGCAGGAGAGGAAGGCCCTCCATGAGGTGGATTGATTCAGTGATTGGGAAAATTGGGATGGGAGTGTCAGAGACAGTGCGATTGGTACAGGACAGAGCGGGGTTTAGGGCTGTTGTACGTAGGGTCGCTATGAGTTGCAGGTGACTTGACGGCACATAACAACAACAAACAAACTCCTGATGGCTGCACAATACTTGATTGTGTAAATGTACCACAATTTCTTCATCCAGCCACTTGTTGGTGGACATTTGGGATGTTTTCATTTTCTTGTTATTGTGAATAGTGCTGCTATGAACACTGGTGTACAAATCTCCACTTGTGCCTCAGCTCTGTTTTCCTCAGAGTATATTCCTAGCAGTGATATAGCTAGGTCAAATGGAATTTCTATGTTCAGCTTTTTGAGGAAAAGCCAGATTGCCCTCTATAGTGGTTGTAGCATTTTACAACCCCACCAACAACATATGAAAGTTTCAATATCTCCATATCCTCTCCAACAATTATTGCACATTTTTCTTGATCGTAAACCAAGCAATATTATCTTGATTTGTTTGAACATCTTGGTTTATGAGTAGTTTTATCATGAGTACAACCAAGTGTTCTGAGATCTCCAGTCTTCTCAGTGTTAGAACGTAACAATAATTTGTTATAATCCACACATTCGTAGGCTTTTTGCTAATCAATAATCTATAAGTAAATACCTTTTTGGTATTTGCTTCCTGCCAAGATACACCTGACATCAGCAATGATATTCCTTGTCTGATGGCCTTTCCTAAATCTAGCTTGATTATCTGGCAGTTCCCTGTGGATATATTATTCCAGTTGTTTTTTAATAATCTTAAACAAGATTTTACTTGAAATGACAATAATGTTAATGCTCAAGAATTTCCACACTCTACTGGATCACCCTTTTTTTGAATGAGAATAAAGATTTATGTCTCTGGTATGTTGGTCAAGTAGCTGCCTTCCAAATGTCTTAGCATAAACTAGTGAGAATTTCCAGGGCTACGCCTTTTCCCTGAAACTTTCAATTTCTATTCCATCTTCTGGCACCATATTCAACCAAGTTCTTTTATCATATATAGGATTTTTGAAAGTGTGTTCTTTCAGAAGTGGATGAACAATCCTACTTCTTAGTCTGGAGATCTATCCAAACTTGCCCACTGTGGGTAAACTTGGTGATATTTGAAATAGTAGTAGTCCCTCTTTCAGTATTACTAGCCATTACAGGCTTGTAGGTTAGGAGTTTGACCTGTGGGCCAAATTTGACTTGCTCCTCTTGCCATGGTTAACAATGGTTGGTTTTTACATTATTTTAAATATTGAAAAAGAATGAAAAAGAATACAATTAATAATATTATAAAACTAGTTGACATTGAAATGTGTCTGTAAGTTTTAGTGGGATCTGTCATGTGTCATCAAGTTGGAACTAACCCACAGCTGACTCTACAGCAGGTTTTCAGAGGCAGTGAATTGCATGGGAGGCGATTTCTCATCTTTTTGATGAGGAGGAACTGGTGGATACGAACAAAGTGCTTTCAGCTTGCTGGTGCAACTCCTTACCTTTAGTCACACTCATTCTTTTATTTTTGTGTTGCTTGTGATTATTTTTGTTCCTCCTTGGCATTATAGAAACATTGTGATAGACTCTATGTCGTCTAAATATGAAAAAATATATAAACATATAAAAATATGTTCACTGACCCATGTTCCAGGGTTTATAAAACGTTTCAGAATCCTCACTTCTCAGAGTTTTGTTGAGAAAATAAGGCCAAGTCTTAAAACTGAAACCAACCCAAAACCACTGTCATCAAGTCTATTCCAACCCATAGTGGTGGTAATGTCTGAAGGTGCAAATCGTTGTGGAGGGAGCTTGTCTATGTTTCTCCTGTGGATCCGAACTATTGACTGACCTTTCAGTCGGCAGGGGGGATACTTCATATACTGTGCTATCAGAGCACCATACTATATTTAACATACGCATATCAAGTTTGTAGCGTGTTAAATCATGCTGAGGAGGAGAAGAATGCAAGAATGAAGAAGGTGCAACCCTCATAGCAGGAAACTGAAAGTTAACTAGAGTTTCCAGGAATAGGCTCTTTGCGATTGTTTCGAGTGAAGACCTTAAGGAGGTACCTGGAGGCAGAGCATTCCAGACAGATGGAATCAATACAGCCTTCCCTGTGGCTGGAAGGAGTGAAAGAGAGTGAGCCTGGGGAGACGAAACCAGACTCTAGCATTTGGAGAGGACATGTGGGCTTCTTAGGTCATGGGATGAGGTCACTTCTTTAAGTCACAGGACCAGGTCATGCTTTCTGTGTCAAGCTCAGGCGTAGCCTCATCTGAACTTTTGCAGAAATACGTGGTAAACAATAAACCCCTCCTCCCTCCTCATTATACTCTTACTATTTGAAATATCTCTTGTTTCTCGTTGTTTCAGGTGGGTTGGTTCACTTTCGTTTACATCTTTACTTTTAACCTTACTTTATTTTTTTGTTCTAAGTACATCTCTTGGAAGCTGAATATTACTGGTTTTCTAAAGAAATTTGAACCATGTTAGAGATATTTTAAATGGTCTACAAATATTTTAAACAGTTTGCAAATAATTGTTGCACTTCATCTAGCTTTCATCATATATTTTCCTAAAATCATTTAGTTTGTGTTTTTTTCCCTCCAATTTAAATTTATTCAGTTAATGGGAAAAAATATTTTCTCCATCTTTCAGTTTACATGATATATTCTTCTTTCCTTGAATAGATTACTGCTCCTAAATATTTAATGCTCTTTCCTGAGACAGGGTTCTTCACGCGTCCATATGAACTAGTTTTACATATTTCTCATAACCATGGGCCAGTGTTTCTACAATCCTTTTTCATCACTCTGCCTTAGTTCCAACTTCCAATTGCTGGGTAGGTTTTGCATACATTTTCCTTTTTAATTTTCAACTACACCACTGATTATTTGCATTCCATTGCTACTATTCCAACTGATAAATTTATTTAACCAGTTCTATTGGAGGGGAAAACCACAAACTAAATAATTTTAGGAAAACATATGATGAAAGCTAGACGAAGTGTAGCAATTATTTGCAAACTGTTTAAAATATTTGTAGACCATTTAAAATATCTCTACCAAAAAATAAAAAAAAAATATCTCTACCATGGTTCAAATTTCTTTAGAAAACCAGTAATATTCTGCTTCCAAGAAATGTACTTAGGACCAAAAGATAAAGTTAAAAGTAAAGACATACACAAAAGTGAATCAATCCAACTGAAACAACAAGAAACAAGAGTCGCTATGAGTCGTTCATTACTCAACGGCACCTAAAACAACAACATTATTATTTTTTTCATTTCAAATGCTGTTAAAACTTCCATTTTCAGAAAAATTCAAAAGTGAAAGATAAACATTGTTTGAAAAATTTATTTCTTCGTATTTTTATTGTCATGTATAACTTCTTGTTTCAGAGTTCCTTTCAAATATCATGAATATTTTCATAATATTTACTGGTATATCTGTTCAGTTTTCTGACCAGGTTAATTCTCCCCTGTCCACAAGCCATTCATGCCTGCAATAGATGCTCTAATAAACACGCAAGCTGGTTCTCCTTACATAATAGAGTATTGACTTCTATGTGACTTCTCCATGTGACTTGGGCTTGTATGAGGCAGAGGTAAGAAAACCACCCTGTGGTTTCTTGTGTAGTAATAACTCCTTGGTCTCATGGGGGTCTAGAGCTTTAGAGGTTTCTGCGTTTCCTGTTAGAACTTCCTCTACCAAACTCTGCTATTTCTGAGTGGTTTTAAGAAAACGCTACTCAGGATGTCTATCCCACATAAACAGGATACCTGAACGGGTCCTCCTGCTTACATTTAAGGCTTGTCTATCATCATGCACTGTATGCTTAATCAGAAATCAATTGTTATATCAGCTGATGTTAGAGCAGTCCTGAGCCCCAGAAAAAGATGTCAGTGGAGGTCTAAACAGCAGGTTTAGTCAGTGCTAGGAATTTTTAGTGGCAAATAATGGAATGAAATTGAAAGAATGGACCAGGATTCAAGTTCATAAAGTATTTGATAACTTGGCTGTCACTCTAACATGGTTGCTTAACCTAGATTTAAAAGAATATAGAACCTATACAACAAAACAACTAAACAAGCAAGAATAAGCTATTTTCTATGGCTGTTGGTCAGTGGTAAGCAAGCACACACACACAAAAATATACTAAAATGACAGCAGATAAGCCCTTATACACATGATAGCAGGTGAATACAACAAATACTCCATGTCTCTACCTAAGGTAAGGGGGGTAGCAGGACGTGCAATCACTTTTCTCAGAATTGTTCACATCTCCCACCCAGAATCATGAATGGCTCAACTCTAAGAGGTGGAAAAGAACCCACCGATGGGATCCAACTTTGAAAAATAAAGAGAGAAGAAAAAGAAGCCCAGAAAGTGGTGGCTGAGTCACAGCAAGTGGAAGACACTTTTGGAATGAATCAAATACACAGTAACAATAATACAACTAAGGGAACTTTCTGCTCTTCTGTGGTCGCTCGTGTGTTTGTGCTTAACTCTTCAACTCTTCACATCCACATCCTTGCCCTGGCTTCATGTTGTTGTTGTTGTCGTTTGCCATCAAGTTGGAAATCACAAGGGAGGAGATTTGTCATCCTTCATTGGCAGAGTATCTGGTGGATTTCAACTGCATGCCTTTGGACTGCTAGCTCAGCTCCTTAGCTTTAGGCCCCCAGTGCTTCATGAGTTGGGGAAACTTCCCAGTCCCTTGGTTTTGGGGTGTACCCTGTGTTTACTTCAGATAGTGGAGTAGGGCTTCTGATCCCTTCTGGAATCTGTCACTATCACACAAGGAAGAAGCTGACAGGTGCAGGGGAATGGAGGACACAGCTCCAGCTTCTCCATAGACCTGTCATGAAAGCAGAGTCACTCTGTCACCATAATCTTAAACACAGTTACCCTGAGACCCGGATAAAATAAATAGGGCCTCCAGTTAAAGATTTCCAATAAACATAGAAGAACAATGTAGGACTAACCGTGGTTCTGGTATTAAGTCTCGTAATTTAAGGATAGGAAGCCCAGTAGGGAAAGTATCAGGCTTCTAATCTAAGGACTGTGAGTTCAATTGTGAGCCACTTTAGTTCAGTCTCTTCATATAAAGATTGCACCCTTGGAAACCTGATGGGGGATTGCCATAAATCACTAAGTTTGGAACTAAGTCACTGACACTGGTTTGGATTGTTTAAGTTGAAGGGTAGGGAGCTCTAGCGGCCTAGTGGGTAAGCAGTTGCACTGACAACCCAAAGGCAGACAGTTTGAACCCACCAGCAGCTCTGCAGGAGAAACATGGGCAATCTTTTCACTATAGTTTATGGCTTCTGGAAACCAGCTAAAAAGTCATCTATGAGTTGATTCCTTCTTGATGGTATGTTACAACAACAGTAACAACAAGTTTAAGGGTGGTTTGTTGTGCAACACTATCTTAGCAACAACTGATGTAATAGCCATAGCATTGGTAGGTATTATTTCTGTTTTATGGAAAATCACATTTTTAAACCAATAAACTAGATAAGACAACTGAATACTTATTGAAGAATGCACTGACTTGACGATTTAAGAGTTAGTACTCCACAAGGCACAACTGCTTTCTGTGCATCCGAGAGCTGGACAATGAATAAGGATGGTGGAAGAAGAATTGATGCCTTTGAGTTGTGGTGCTAGAGATAAGTATTGAACATATCATGGACTGCCAAGAGAAACAACAAGTCTGTACTGGAGAAAGTGAAAGCATGTTGCTTTTTGGAGACAAAGATTTTTAAAACCTTTCTCACATACTTTGGACATGTTGCCAGGAGGGATCAGGCCTTGGGGAGGGATGCCATGCTTAGAAGGGTAGAGAGTCATCACAGGAGAAGGAAACCCTGGATGAGATGGAATGACACAGTCAAGGGGTCAAGTGGACCAGGAGATTAGCTCAGGATAGAGCAAGATTCAGAGCTGTTCTTCATAGGATGTCTATGAGTTATAGTTGACTTTAACTGCACATAACAACAGCAATAACAGCTACACAAGGCATTGTTGTTGTGCTGCTGTTGATGCCGTCAAGTCGAGCACAACTCACAGCAACCCTATAAACAAAAGACCGGAAGTCTGTCTATCATCTATCTATCTATCTACCTATCTATCTATCTATCTATCTATCTATCTATCTATCTATCTTTCTATCTTTTCTAGTAGCTATCGCCGATTCTCCAAATGCATAGAGTTTCCAGAGGCATGTTATTTAGGAAGTGGATGCTAGGAAAGAAGGGAAACTAGTAAGATTTGTGGGTTTAGAAAAAGTGCTAAAAATTGAAACTAAAGAAGGATACTTTATGATTCAATTGAACTATTTTCAGATGTGAAAACAGCACAGAGGGTAAAAAACTACCAGTAATAACAATCCCTTACCTTGACATGATACTGTATATTGTCCGCTACTTTATTTTACCAATGAATAACATTTTATGCTAATGAGAAATAGTAACAGTGCTTAATGAATAAATGAGGAAGTGAAGCTATTTTCTAAATGAGAAAAGAGGATGTGCTTAGACTGCAAGAACTGCGATGATTCAGGGTCAGTAACCCAGAAAGCCTGATACTCATCTCTAATATTCCTTCACGGTGGTACTTGACAAATTAGATAAAGAGAAAATGGACTGAAGATTATGTAATCTAGTCCCACCTTGGTCAGCCAGGACTGATGTCATCTACTATGTCTATCATTTTAGAGACAAGGGTTCTGATGTTTAGATTTAGAGATAGCAGGGTTGGTTTATTCTAAGTCACATATGTGAGAGCTAGACTCAGACATCTTAAACAGATATAGTAACTATTGCTATATTATTTTTTCCACCTGTGTGTTAGACATGATGAAATAGTGCCATTGGAGGATTACAAAAGGAGCCCTTTAAAAGGAGTATACCAGCTCCTTGCTATTGTGAACATAGCTGCAATAAACATGGGTGTGCATCTATCTGCTTGCATGGCAGTTATGGTCTCTTCGGGATATATTCCCAGTAGTGGAATTGCTGGGTCAAATGGTATCTCTATTTGCAACTTTTTAAGAAAGCACCACACCGCCGTCCACAGTGGTTGCACCATTTTACATTCCCACCAACAGTGAATAAGGGTTCCAGTTTCTCCACAACCTCGTCAGCACTTGTTGCTTGCTGTTCTGTTAAATTTTGCTATTCTGACTGGGGTGAGATGATATCTCATAGTTGTTTTGATTTGCATCTCTCTTAGAGCTAGGGATTTTGAACATTTCTTCATGTGCTTTTTAGCCATCTGAATGTCTTCTTTGGTGAAATGCAGCTCTGTTCACAATAGCAAGGAGTTGGAAACAACCCAAGGAGTTGGAAACAACCACGGTGCCCATCAACAAACGAATGGATAGAGAAGCTGTGGTATACTCACACAATGGAATATTATGCTACATTGAAAAACAAGGAACTCATTCAATATTATTCAAAATGGGTGAGCCTGGAGGACATTATGCTGAGTGAAATATCTCAGTGGCAAAAGGACAAATATTGCATGGCGCCACTGCTGTAAAATGGGACTGATATCAGGGTGGGGGTAAGACTGAGAAAAACTGGATAAATTGTGTATACTGCACTGAAACAGATGAGGGAGTGAATAATTTAAAAGCGATGTATGTATGATAGGGTCTTATGGTTATCACAGGAGTCCACAATTAAGGTTGCATAGGGGAATGTACTTGGGGAGGTGGGAAGGGTGCGGGGAGACTGTGTACCAGGGAGGGAGTCTTTCTTTTACTTTTGAAAGAGAGGAGCGAACTGGGGGGCAGGGGAAGAGGGCTGGGAGGGTAGAGAAGTGCAGCATTGAATGAATCGAAATCCAAATTCTCTGTAAATATTCATTAAAATTATTAAAAAATTGCATCAGTAAAAATTTTTAAAAATTTGAACAGTTAAAAAAAAGGAGTATACCAGTAGCTAGAAGATCAAAAGATTTATTACACTTTTGGTAAAGCCTGCAGTCAAGGAACTCTCTAAATTATTGAAGAGTAATTATGTCAGTTTGAGAACTAAGGTGCACCTGATTCAAGCCAAGGTCTTATCAATCACTTGATATGCATCTGAGAGCTGGGCCATAAATAAGGATGGAGAGAGAAAAATTGATGCTTTTGAGCTGTAGTATTGGAGAAGAGAACTTTCCCCATAGACTTGCAAAATAATGAACAGATATGCTTGAAGAACATGTAATCAGAGAACTCCTTGGAGACAAAAATAGCAAAGCTTCATCTTACACACTTTGGACATGTTGCTAGGAGAGTTTACTTCTAGGAGAGACACATCATGCTTAGAAAGATGGAGGGCTGGCAAAAAAAAAGCAAGACCTTCAACCAGAGGGATTGACACAATGACTGCTGTAATGGGATTGAGTGTGTCAGAAATTGTGAGGATGGCACAGGACGGTACAAGGTTCAGATCTGTTATTCATAGGGTCACTACGGCTTGTACTCAACTCACAGCCCTAACAACAATAAAGAATCCCTGGTGAATTAGTAGCAGGTTAAGTGATAGAATGCTAACCAAAAGGTGGACAGTTTGAATCCATCAGCCATTCTGCAGGAAATAGATGAGGCAATTTCATCCCATTTATAATTTGAAAATGGGGAAATCTGATTGAAGTGTTCCATAAGTTAGAATTCTCTTGACAGTAGCGAGAGATGGGGTTTGTTGTTGTTGTTGTTGTTGTTGTTAAGTTTTTACCTTGGAAGAGTGGAAATACAGGTACATTCTTAAAGGAACTCACATGTTAACAAGGGCTGAAATTAAAGTTCAAAGTAGTACTGTGAGCACATAGAACTGAAGGAACTTGGCGACATTCTCCATAGGGAGTTGCATTGCAGATCCAAAGGACGAACCTCTCTGGTTATTTAAATCTACTAGTAACAACTCCTCAACCTGGAAAAAGGATGAACAATCTCTTCCTGTGCGATTTACAGTCTGGGAAACCCAACTGTGATTCAGCGATGAGCCAGTTCTGACCCATCACAATGAGGGAGTGAATAAAAGGAGGAACTGAGAGCAATCAAAGTTGTAGATTTCATTAAAGTCTGGTCATGTCCTTTTAGTTTTTTTGTCTGAAACTGATTAATTATTCATTTTAGCATGCACTTCCTAAACAACATTATCTCTGGAAAATCTATGAACTTGGAGAAATGACAATAGTTATAGAAAGGCTTCAGGTCTTTTATCACAGGGTCACTATGAGTTGTGCTTGATTCAACAGAAATCAACAACAACATTTTGCATTTGCTATTATTAGTGACTATTAAGTCACTTCCGATTCATGACAGCTCTATTGGATGAAACACGGTCTAGATCCTGACTATCTTCATTATGAATTTTGAGTGCCTTCCAACCAGTGGGTTTCTTTTTTATCACTAACTGGACACTATATTCTATTATAATCCTTAGCATTTTCATCAGCTAGATTTTGAAGTATAATTCCAAGTCTTTCTTCCTAGCTTGTCTTAGTCTGAAAGCTATTCTGAACTTGTTTACCATACATGATCCTGCTGTTTTTTTAAATGATTTGATATATTTTCCAGCATCAGAGTGACACCATTGTACTATAAGTTGACAAATGTGTGATAGATTTTTCTGTTTAGTGAAGAGCTTACATATAATGTATATTTTGAAGTATATTGTCTATTATTTGGTTGTATATTAGAAACTATTTACTGGACTCTAACTATGTGTATTAAGCATTGAGCTTCATGTTAAAAACGGGAAAACATTTAAATAAAAGCAGATAGAAAAGGCAGCCTAAATTACTGAGAAAAATCAA
Organism: Elephantulus edwardii; assembly: GCF_000299155.1. Lineage (NCBI taxonomy): Eukaryota > Metazoa > Chordata > Mammalia > Macroscelidea > Macroscelididae > Elephantulus > Elephantulus edwardii. The sequence continues at coordinate 1,246,433 of NW_006399900.1, forward strand.
AGTTAAAAAAGTCTGGAAGAAACACATTTTAAGATAGGAACACATACATGTAATATTCTCTTTGACTCTATAGTCTTAGAGAAATTAAATATTTTATGATATCCAAATGCCTATTACTTCCATGAAATCATTCTAGATGATTTTTTTAAAGTTCTTAGGCAATTTAAAAAATCTAAACAACCAACCAACTAAAGAAAAATATTACTTAAACTTAGTGATATGAAGTCAAAACTGGCTCATAGTTGAGTCTCAAGTGGGTTTTTGGAAGTGGTAAATTGTATGAGAGGAGATTGTCCATCTTTCTGTTGTGAAGCCACTGTTGGATTAGAACAGCAAGAAAGACATTACTTTGGTTAGTAACTCAGCTCACTGCACACAACACCACCAGATCTTCCTTATTAGACTACATGAAAATATGGCTTTGTGAGTAAAGAGTTGTGGTGCTACCTCAAAGGCAAATGGTTTGAATACACGAGGTGCTCTGAGGAAGAAAGATAGACAATCTCCTCCTGTGGATTTACAACCTCTGAAAACCCACTGGAGGGTCAGTTATAAGTCAATTCTGACTTGAGGGCCAATGACAGGAACAACTCTGTGAAAGAGGAAATGATATAAGAAATAGGAAATCCAGGAAAGAGGTGTATATGATACATCTTTTTGTGTCATGGAGAGTTTCCTGACAGTAGACTAGGCAATACATCTCCTGATCTCACTGCTGGTCTCAAGGATGTTGCTAGTGGATCCAAGTAGGATGAAGTTGTTGACAATTTCAATCTTTTTTTCTCCATTTATCATGATTTTTATTATTGGTCCAATGAGGAGGATTTTTGTCTTCTTGATGTTGAGATGCAATCCATATTGAAGACTATAGTCTTCATCTTCTGCAGCAACCATTTTGAGTCCTTCTTACTTAATATCATGTGAAAAGAGAAGCCTAACTGAATTGAAAAAGACTGATTATCTAAGGTGTGATTAACATTTGTTGAATAGAGTAATGAATTTTCAAAGACCTTGATATTGGAAAAGGTATAAAAAATATGGATTTATTTAGAATGGTGAATTAGTCTGTTTGGTTTCTTTTAAAAACTTTGGCAAAAATAAAACATAACTTTGCACAAAGTATTGTTTTTATGTCAATCTGCATGTCCTCTCCCCTGTTATCACTTAGATTTCTAACAGATCAATAAGAATAGTAAACATTTCGGAAAAGATCATGAGAAGAAGTTAAATTGCAAAAAAATTGCATCAAAACTCTGACTTAAAGGAAACCATTCAAATTTGAGAAACTTGACTTCTACTAATGTTTCCAGAAAGACATCAGGGCCATTTTGATAGGCTTGTTAGCTTACTTTTGTCTGTCTGTAAGTGAACAACTAAAGTTAGCTTATGACAGACAGAAAAATCACTTAAATGGTCTTTTGTTGTTGTTGTTCTCTTTTTTATATAATGTTTAGGAATTTTTTTTACAATTAGAATTTTCCAAGACTTTTAAAGTAGAATAAAAACAACAAAGTAGTTTTCAACTATTGGAATATGTATGTAAACACTCTACTATATTTGACGTGTATTTAGACACCATTTTGTACACAAATACAGACCTTCTAACCTAAACCCTACAGATGCACTCACACATTCCCAAACACACATATATACACACCTGACTCTATGGGCTTGATATAGAGATGCATACTTGCACACGTAATAAAATTGCAGAATTTTGCTCAAGACATATATAATATCCAGCATAGGAGTATTAATTTACTGGTTCTATCTTTGAATCTGTAGGTATTTTATATTGGATGATTCATAATGATTTTATTTTTCCTTTTTAGTAATGTGGAACTGTTTGCTTCAACATTTTGTAATGCCATATTTACTTTCTGTTCTCTGCAGCTGGATTCTTCATCATTTATCCATTTAACTTCAGGGTCATGAATTTTGAAATTATTGCTAGATATTGGGAAAAATTACCAATATTATTCATTTTCCCAGATATATAGTAGATTAAAATATTTTCTGTGTTCCTAGGGATAAAATAAAGGTCCTCACCACAGCACCAAGGGTAAACATTATGATAGATTAGAGAAAGGGTTGAAGCTGCCAATGCTTGAATCTTGCTTGGAGCAACAATCAACACCCCTGGTCCCAAGAGTCAGGAAATCAAGAGATATACTGTTTTGGGCAAGTCTGTTGTCAGGAACCTCTCTAAAATGCTGAAGAGCAGTGACGACAGTCTGAAGACTGAAGTGTGCCTAGTTCAGGCATTGTCTTCTCAATCACCTGTTACACATCAGAGAGCTGGACAATGAATAAAGTTGACAGAAGAAGAATTGACGCTTTTGAATTTTGATGTTGGAGAAGAGCGCTGAATACTCCATGGACTGCCAAAAGAACAAACATGTATGTCTTGCAAAAAAGCACAACTAAAGTGCTTTTTAGAGGCAAAGATGGCAAAGCTTCATCTTTAATACTTTGGAACATGGAGCTAGGCAAGACTATGCTTGGGGGAAGGACATCATGCTTAGAAAGATGGAGAGACAGCAAAGGAGATGAAAACTTGCAATGAGATACATTGAGATGGTGATTGAGATGAAGAGGGCACAGGATAAAGCAGGGTTCAGATCAGCTGTTTTAGGTGTCACTATGAGTCATATTCGACTTGACAACACCTAACAACCACAACAAGGACAAAAATCTTACCCTTGTGTTTTTATCTTTATTTTGTATACATTTTCTACTTCGTCACCGTGGCACCAAATATCACTTCAGATGTACTCCAGAGAATAAAATGGTCACTAGAGGGCAGCTCCACATGGGATTGTTCTTTCTGTCCTATGTCTTCATTCTGGTTACTGATTTCCCATCTTAAAGATCCATATGATGCAAGGGACTGACCTGGAAACTGATTTCCCTGTTTTTTATTTAATACAGTCACATCCCTGTTAAGCCATTAGTTGAGTTTCCCATATCATGATGTTGTTGTTGTTATGTGCCATTGAGTCTCTTGCGACTCATAGTGACCCTATGCACAACAGCCCTAAACTCTGCTCTATCCTGTGCCAATTGCACTGTCTCTGATACACCCATCCCTATTACCCCAGTCACTGAATCAGTCCACCTCACAGAGGGCCTTCCCCTCTTGTGCTGTCCCTTCACCCTCCCAAGCATGATGTCTTTCTACAAGGACCTGTCTCTCCTTACAACATGACCAAAGTATGTCAGACGAAGCCTCAGAATCCTTGCCTCCAAGGAGCAGCCTGGTTTAACCCTCTCAAGGATGAATCTGTTTGTTTTCCTAGCAGTCCATGGTATTCTCAGTACTCTTCTCCAGCACCACCGCTCAAAGGCGTCAATTCTCCTTCTATCCACCCTAGTCATTGTCCAACTCTCTGATGCATAACAGGTGATTGCGAAGACCATGGCCTGTATCAGACGCACCTTAGTCTCCAGAGAGATACGATTGCTCTTCAGTACTTTATAGAGGTCCATAACAGCAGACTTTTAATTTCCTGGCTACTGGTGCCAAGAGTGTTGACTGTGGAGCCAAGCAAACTAAAGCTGTGAACAATCTCAATCTCTTCACCATCCATCCTGATGCTTCCACAAGATGTAAGGAGAATATACACCCAGTGCTGAGGATTGTTGTTGTTATTGTTAAGTAGAATAGGAATCCTAGCAACCCTATGAGCCATAGATTTGAATTCTGTCTTATTCAGCATCATCCTTTTAATCCCCAACAGATCTGAACCCATTTCCACAGACACCGTATCAATCCATCTCATTGAGGGTCTTCCTTTCCTTCATTGACCCTCCATCTTTCCAAGTATGATTTTTTTTCCCTCCAAGAAATAGCCTCTCCTAATAACATGTCTAAAACATGTGAGATGAAGCTTCACTACTCTATAATCTCCAAGGAGAAGTCTGGTTGTACTTTCTCTAAAGTATCTGTCTTTTCTTCGAGCAGTTCATGGGATATTGAGCACTCTTCTCCAACCCCACAACTCAAATGCCTCAGTTCTCTTTTAATTATCCTATTCATTGTTTGGCTCTCAGATAATTAGAAAGACTGTCGCTTAAACAAAGGTGGACCTTTTTTAAAATTGACATCATTGTTCTTTGGAGAGATCCCTGATGAAAACTTATCAATAACACTAAGGATTAGGGCCCACCAATAGAACACAATATAAATCGTTTTCTTTTTCTCACACAAAATATGGTATGGATGCAGGGTCTATTTGTCTTCTTCAGCCTTTCTTTTCAAGTGTTTTAGGATATTGTGGTATCTGCCCATTGCCTCAGAGTTCCAAAATGGTTGCTCCACGTCTGGCATCGCCTCTGTATTCCTATTAGAAAGAAGCAGATGATGCATAGCAAATTATGCAAGCCCGGCAACTTTCCCCTTTAAATAGTTTTACCAGAAGCACTGGTCTGTGACTTCCACTTATCTCTCTTGACCAGAACTGTGTTTTCCAGACACCCCTTAATGTTGCTAAGGCAAACTGCTCACGCAAGTCACAGCAACTATTCTCCCCAAATACACTTTCCTTGCAGTGGGACTTAGCAGCTCATACCAAGTGACAGGGTCTAGTTCCTCGTCACTCTAAACCCTCTGAATCTGGGCTAGCCTTCTAACTCACTTGATCAGTAGAATGAAGTGAAAGAAAGCTGTCACTATGTCGAGCCTAAATGATGTCCAGAGGCCCTTGCGTGTTTAGTCTTGTGGTCTTGGAACCATATTCACCTACTAATGCCAAATTCATTGCTGAACGGCGACAGACACATATCATGGCCAGCCAGCCTTCAGAACCAGGATTGCCTACATGACCAGTCTCTGATGACAGATTCCTGAGTGAGACCAGCCAAGACCAAGAAACGACTAGCTGAGTAAAGATCCTATTGCTGACACACAGGATTATGAATGTCTTAAACAACTTAAGTTTGTGAGAGATTTTAACACAGCAAAATTTAACTAATGTTGTTGTTTCTATGTGCCGTCAAGTCATCTGCAACTTATAATGACCCTATGTACCTTTGTAGCTCTGAATCCTGTCCTAACTAGAGCCAGTTTCACTGACTCCGCCACAGTTGCCTCCATTACCTCAGTTACTGTGTTAATCCAGGTAGATATTCCAAATAAAATTATAGCTACTAGCAATTTACTGCCTCTGAAAACCCACTGGAGGGTCAGCCATGTGTCAGTTCCAACTTGATGAAGCACAACCATAACAACAGTAAGGAACTAGGGAGCCCTGGTGGCTAAGTGATAAGGAATTGTGCTGTCAACGCAAGGGTGTACATTTGAATCCACGAGCTGCTCCATGGGAGAAAGATGGACAATCTCCTCTCATTCAATTACCACTTCTGAAAACTCTTAGAGGGTCAACTTTTTTTTTTTCTTTTTCTTTTATTTTTTTCTATATTTTATTAATTTTCATAAACATTTACAGAGATTTTGGGCTTCCACTCATTCATTGTTGCACTATTCTCTCTACCCTCCTCCCAGTTTGTTCTTGTCCAAATGCCACAGTGCTTGTCAAAGCCAGTTCTGATTAATCTTCTTTGTCAGTGTGTCCTTTGCCATTCCCTATCACTCCTCCCTGAGAGAGACTTCACCCTGAGTCATAAGGAAAAGGGGATGGCGTATTCTCTTAGCTACTTCCTGCTGAAAAGGGACGCTGTGGGTTTCAGGGTGAAGATCTTCTCTCACTACTCTAAAGGGCCCCTTTGGCAGTAGGAAACACATAGGCTATTATGGAGATTGATTTTGGAATTTAGATGCACTCTTATTGATTGTGCTTGGCCGTACATGTTCATATCCTTGAAGATGTATCATGGGGGTGTTGCAACCTAGAAGACACAAATTTGACTAACAAGTTATAAGTACATGAGTCCAAAAATTATGGAAAAGTAAAAGAAAAGATTCTTTCATTGTTTTACAAACCCTCCCCCAGGTCCCCTCCACCATGTAGCCCTCGCTCTAGTCTCCTGTGATGACAGAAATACCTAGTTATATATCTCTTTTAAACAGTTTTCTCCCTCCTCTGTTTCAGTGCAGTATACATTATTGAACCCATCTTACTCAGTCTCTCCCCAGTCCCAAGGACAGTCCCATTCTACAACAGTGGCATCATGTAATATTTGTCCTTTTGTGACTGGGATATTTCACTCAGCATAATGTTCTCCAGAGTCAACCATTTTGAATAATATTGCATGAGTTCCTTGTTTTTTAATGCAGCATAGTATTCCATTGTGCGAATATACCACAGCTTCTCTAGCCATTCGTTTGTTGATGGGCACTTAGGTTGTTTCCAACTTCTTGCTATTGTGAACAAAGCTGCAATAAACATGGGTGTGCATATATCTGCTTGGATGTCAGCTTTTTTTTTTTTTTGGTCACTTCAGACTTGAAGGCAACAACGTGTTGTCAACAGCAGTGAGGAACTGATTAGAGTTATTTAGTCTGTAGAGAGCTGTGCTGTTACAACCTAGAAATGCTCCTCTCTGGTGGGTCAAATCCATCAGCAGCTCTACAGAATGGTCTCTCTCCTCCCCCTGAGATTTATGGCTTCAGAAACCCAACAGAGGGTCAACTATGAGTTCTGACTTGATGTCAATTAATAATGAATTATGATTGGGAAAGTAGGTAAGAAAGGCTTCTAGTAGTGTTTGCTACAGAGTTTCCCAAATTTGTGACATTCTAAGTCTCAGTTAGACTTCTTTCTTTTTTTTTCTTATTTGAATCATTATTTCAGAAGACATTTTTCAAGTACAAGTAGTCAAGAAGGTATTCCACTCTTTCAACTTACGTAAAATCTAACAATAGTGAGAGTGTTCCCAATAGAAGGTAGGGAACAGGGGGGATAAGAGGAATGCAAAGGGCTGAAATCACAAGGTCTCAGAATTTGGTGAACAGAGGGAAGGAGTGAAGTATTTAGAAAAGATACAGTGGGGACCCGAAAATATGAGATAATAGTGGACATAGACCAATATATGGCAATGATTATATGAAACACAAAGTGAATGAAGGAATGTGTGAAATATATGTGCATTATACTCAATGTTTACAAATTTTGTATGAAAGTCAATATAAAATTAAAAAAAAATACAACACATCATCTCTACTCTTCAAGTAGCAAGTTCTAATAGTTTACCAGGTTTCCGAAGTATATTTTTATTTTTTAATAATATCTCATTGCATTTGGGGTGGTATTTTACACAGATAATCAATTTCCCGTTTGACAATTTTTATTCAAATTCACCACAGCATTAATTGTACTTTACACAATGTTTCAGTATTGTCTTGAAAACTATTTTAGACATGTTATGTGTTCCAGATGTTGATCCATTTCCAGTTCTAGCCTCTTTGTTCTTTGGTCTTCTCATTTTTTATTTAAAGTAAATATTGACTTCTAGGTGTCTTACATATTTTTAATGAAAAATTATAATCATAAGTAATACTTTTCATTATATGGGCCAATCTGCTATTTCACTAGAAGGTGAAATTTAGGGAATGATTGAATTCCTAAGTGTAAAAAGTATCTCAGGACAGAAGTCTCAGTGTTGTAGTTTCCACTGGCCCAGAAAGTGTGGAATTTTAAAGAATTTGAACTATCTTCCACATTTGTCTTCTATTCTTTCAAGGTTCATCTGCTGTGGCTTCATTAGAAATCTCAATAGTGATGATAGCTGGGTGCCACTTAACTATTTTCACTTCAAAGTAGATAAAGCTGTAACACAGAGATAAATAGATACACATATATTTACATACATATATATGCACACACACAGATAGATAGACACACACATACATATGTGCACACAAACATAAGTTATTATTG
>NW_006399900.1:1254370-1273068 GCF_000299155.1 Elephantulus edwardii
TATAAACTTGATTTTTCAGTGACTAAGAGTTAGTTGAACTGCTAGCCGAATGGCAGGTGGTTCAAATTTACCCGCTACTCCATAAGAGAAAGATGGGCAATAACTTTTCTGAAAACCAACTGGAGGGTCAGCTATGAGTTGGCTTGAAATGACAGCAATAAGTTCAATTTTGTTGACAGAGACAGCTGACTTTCCAGTGAGTTTTCAGAGGCAATAAATCACATGAAATGAGATTGCCTATCCTTTTCCCATGGAACATCTGGTGGATTTGAACTGTGTGCCTTTAGGATTACAGCACAGTTTCTTCCCACTAGGCCACCAGAGCTCCCTATATAGAGATAAATCTATACCCTTAGCAAAATGCATCGACACAGTGACTATAACAATAGGTGTAAGTGACATCAGAAATTATGAAGATGGCTCAGGGTAGGTCAAGGTTTAGATCAACACTTCAGCTAATTTATGTTTGGTTCACTTTTTTACAAAAATGAAATGTTTATTATTATTTTAAAATAAAGTTGGAAAATCCATATGGCTAGGGGACTTATTCCTATGAGTTGAGATCAAGTGAATATGTGAGGCCCTACGTCTTATTCACTTCTCACTGAGGAAATCCCAGGCATCATGATGTTTAGTCATCATTCAGGAGTAAATATATTTACTTATTTCAGCCACACTACCTACGGGGCTGATGTGTAGACAGGAGGTAAAAGACATGTTAATTTTGGAAAAATAAGATAATGAAACACATGAAAATACCATTAAAGATGCCTTCATCAAATTTGTAGGTTGCAATTGCTTTAGGTCTTTCTAATATAGCATACAAACTCTTGTTGGTATGTCAGCAGCTTGTGACAAAAATAAAAAATAATGTTAAGTGCGATATGAAATAAATAGTATTCATATATATAAAGTGTGGTTATACAAATAATTTCATACAATCAATGATTTATTAATTTCAAATATCTTTCTATAAAAGCAAAAATTATGACTATGTACATGGATCTTACCTACTGAAAAACACAGGCATCAGATTTACTATATTTGTGAAAAGTGCCGGTGGAGAAGCTCAAAGTTAGCAAATGAAAGAAGAGTAGAAACTGACTGTGGAACATACCATTAATTATTTATTTGCAAGTTTAAATTAAAGCTGAAGAAAATGAAAACAAAATATGAACTTGAGTCTATCCCATCTGAATTTTAAAACCATTTCAAGAACAGATTTGATACATTAACCACCAATGACTGAAAACTAGATAAGTTGTGTGATAATATTTGAGAACATCATGCCTAAAGACAGTAAAAGATCATTACAAAGACAGGGGAGAAAGAAAAGACCATAATGGATCTCTGAAGAGACTCTGAAAATTGCACTAGAACATTGTTGTTTTTGTTAGGTGATGTCGAGTCAAATACAACTCACAGAGATCCTATGAACAGTGAATCTGAACCCCATTGTATGTTATATCATCTTCACACTTCTGACATGCTAAACCCCATTGCAGTAGTCACTGAGTTATGCCTCCTGGTTGAAAGTCTTCCTCCCGTGTGTTGACTCTCCACCCTTTCTAGCATCATGTCCTTCTCCAAGGAATAGCCCCATCCTAGCAACATGTCAGAAGTATGTTCAAATTTGCTCCCTTTCCCCCAAAAAGTGATTGAACAAATGTAGAAACTACCAAACAATATCAATAATCTCATATGCCAGTAATTTCTTGCTAAATATTTTTTAAATGGCTGCAATAGTACATAAACAGAAAATTGCCTGATATTCAAGTTACATTCAGTGGAAGATGTGAGAGGGATATTACTATTGGATGGATCTTGGTTTTAGGAAGAGGATACCATGAAGCTGTGTATTTGCATACTATTGGCTATGAAAAGACACTAGTCTGTGTAGGTCATAACAAATTATGAGTAATATTAAGAAGATTGAGAATTTCAAAATAATCAATTATGTTTATGAGAAATATATATATATATATATATTAAGAAGCTCTCGTTCAAACAGTAGAAGGGAATAGTTAATGGTTTAAAATCAGGAAAAGTGTGTATTAATATTGGTACCCTTTCTCCATAGCTAATAATTTTGTATGCTAAGCAAATAATTTGAGATACTAGACTATATGAAGAAGAATGTGGTGTCAGAATTAGAGGAAGACTCATAAAAAATCTGCTTAATCTAAAGAGGATAAAATTGATGCATGGGACCTTCTAAAGATTAAATCCCTGTGCACATAAAAAACGTTTTCCAACAAGGTGAAAAGAAAACCTACAGACTGGGAACAAGCATTTGTTTGTCTGACACTCAGACGAGAGTCTTATAACAAAAGTTTACAGAATATGCCTGGGGCTCCACAAGAAAAAGACTGATAACCCAATTACAAAATGGGCAAAAGACATGGAAAGAATTTTCACAGAGGAAGATGTTTGAATGGCAAACAGACACATGAAGAAATGCTCCAAATCGCCGGCAATAAAAGAGATGCAAATCAAAGCCACAATGAGGTACCGTCTCACTCCAGTAAGAGTGGCAAAGTTTAACAAGGCCGCAAGTAATAGATGCTGGAGAGGATATGGTGAGAAAGGCACTCTTATACATTGTTGGTGGAATTGTAGAATGGTGCAACCATTCTGGAAGGCAGTTTGGCACTTCCTTAAAAGCTGAACATAAAAATTCCATATGACCCAGCTATTCTACTACTTGGAATATACCCTGAGAATATGAGAACTGAGGCACACCTGAGATTTGTACACCAATGTTCATAGCAGCATTATTCACCATCGCAAGAACATGGAAACAGTCCAAATGTCCAACCACAAACAAACGAATTGAGAAGTTATGGTACATTCATACAATGGAATACTATGCAGCACACAGGAATAATAACTTTGTAAATTATTATCTGATTTGGGAGGGACTGGAAAGTATTATGCTGAGTCAACTAATTCAGTCCCACAAGGACAAATATTGTATAAAAGCGTTATTGTAGAATGAGTATAAGTGTCCAGGAGGGGTGGGGGAGGCTGGAATCAGCGATATGGATGTGCAAGGGGCGGGGGGATTAATAATTGGGTTGTACAATTTGATGGGTGGGGCGTGAGGGAATTCGAAAGAATTTGTTCAAATTTGTATTTGAGTTTTGTAAATAAACTATTAAAAAATCTGCTTAATGCAGATGATGCAATTTTGCTTGCTGAAAGTAAAGACTTGAAGAACTTACTGAAGAAAAGACAACAGCGGCCTTAAATATAGATTGCATCTCAACATCAAGGAAACAAATATCCTCACAACTAGACCAATACGCAACATCGTGATGTTGGTCTGCTGTTGTCATTATGGGCCCTTAAGAACTATGACTCATAGGAACCCTATGAACAACATATCTGCATGTTTCTCTTCTGCACCATCCTTAAGATTATTGATATGCTTGAGCCCTTTGTTACAATCAGGATGTCAATCTATCTTATTGAGAATTTTCTCACTTTCTCTGGTCTTCCACCATTCCCAAAATCATGTCCTTTCCCAAGGACTGACCTCTCCTGACAACTGCCTCAGAGTATGTGAGATGAACTTTTACCAAGCTTGTCTCTAAGGGGCACTCGAGTAACACTTCCTCCAAGACACATGTGTTGGTTCTTTTTGTAGTCCAAGAGGTATTCAATACTCTAAGCCAACACCACAGTTCAAAGCTTTGGATTCTTCTTCTGTCATCCTTACTCATTATCCAACTTTCAGATGCATAGAAAGTAATTGAAAAATTTTGCCCATGATATTGTTGCTCTTTCGCAGTTCAGAGAGGTCCTTTACAGCAAAGTTTCTGAATGAAAGACATCTGTTTTGGATTTCTTGACTGCTGTTATAAAAGGTGTTGATTGTGGATCCAAGTAAAATGAAATTGTTGACAGCTTTAATTGGGAAAACCGGAAAATGTCAACATTTTTACTTTCCCCTTCTGTCCTCTCCATCTTTCTGAAAATGATGTCCTTCTCCAATGACTGGTCCCTCCAAACAACACACCCAAAAGAAATGAGACGAAGTTTTACCATCGTTGGCTCCAAAGAGCACCCTAGTTGCATTTTCTCCAACTGGAGTGCTTTAAAAATGACTTTTCTTAAGAAAATATTTTTCATGGCATAACTTGTAAGGAGTTTGGGATATAATTAATTTATGAAAAAGATTTCATATTAGAATATCTTTCCAATAAGCCAGTATCTGTGGAAGGTGGGACAAATCAGAGGAGAAATGCTGAAACTGTTTCCAGTTGAACAAGATGAGAAAAGTAAATTCTTCTTCTGGAATTTTTTGATAAGGGGAATGATGGAAGTCTGGAGTTTCAAACTGCTTTGATGCTCTCACTCAAAAAGTTTTTTTTTTAAATTAGTGAAAATAAAAGAGTAGCACTTTGTATATATGTGGTAGCGTTTTATATGTGTCTCAGCCAGCCTCCTAAGTGCTTGCTTCTATTAATCCCTGTGCCTCTCCATCCTGACCCTGCTCTCTGAACCTCCCTGTCTCTGGCTGGCCTGCTTTCTTTTTTTAGCAGCAGGCACTTGGGCAGGGAGGAGTCATGTGGCTCCCTCAGCTTGTCATCTAGTTGAAAGAATAACTAATGAAGGGCCTGCAAAGGAACCTATTTTCAACTCACTTGACATAACTGTGCTGTCTGGATATACAGGTGAAGCTTTCCAAACAACAAGAAGTATACATTCTTCAGGCCTCTACTGAGTTATTGACATGCCAAGAGCGATCATAGAAAAGAGTTCATAGGGCATCACATATAAAGCCAGTTTTGCACTATTCTTATGTTTTTTTTATAGAGTTCCTATTTTTAAATTGGATTTTAAATATGCCGAGGGATGGGCTATATTTTATTTTTTCTTCTGACCTCTTTGCTATATCTAGAACATACTTCTTTATATTTTAGAGGATACAAATCAATTTATTATTAGGAATAAAAAAGGACTATACTTAGGAAGGAACTGCTGCTGAGTAGTTAAAACATTCAGCCAGTAACCAAAGGATCAGTGTTTGAAACCTGCCAGCTCCTCTTGAGGAGAGAGATTCAGCAATCTGCTTCTGTGAGGATTAATGGTCTTGGAAACTGTCTGGGGCAATTCTATTCGGTCCTACAGTGTTATTATGTGCAGAAATCAATAAGATGGCAGTGGGTTATTGGTTTTGGCTTTTCTTTTTCATTTTCTTCCTTTTTCATCCAAGTTATATGGCGGCAGTGGTATTTCAGACTGGGAAGTTTGTCTTTTTTTGTGGGGAGACACAGGAATAACTCCTGGTTAACATACCTTCTGCACCCCATTACCCACTTGTGAGTGAAAGCTTCCATGTTGCTATGTGATGCTAACAGGTTTCAATGAAGCTTCCAGACTAAAACACACTAGGAATAAAAGCTAGATAATTTATTTCTGAAAATCAGTCAGTGAAAACCCTTATGGGCTACAATTTTAAGTGAACATGGCACTGGCGTTTGCCTGAGCAGTGTGTATCCACCGTATGTGGGAATCAAGTAAAAAACAAAATCAAGAACACATTGACCTATTGCACATTTAAAGGAAGACAGGATTTAGCCTATCTATTCCTTAGATTCATTTGGTAAGAATTTCAGAAAAATGGAGATTGTTTGCAGAAAGGTCAAGACAAGTGCTTGACCAAGAATGTCTTCAGGGAGATCTCAGTAAAAACAGGGGAGTAGGAGTCGGGTGCAGTTCAGGATGGAGAGAAGAGATGAGAAAGGAAAAAAAAATCCCTTCCCTGATTCATTCCTTCTCAGGAACAGGAAGACGGAGGACCATCTGAAAACACCGAATCTAGGTGAGGGGAAGTCCTTCCACTGCTATGGTGATATCTGCGAAATAGCATGGAGAACCCTTAGCATGAAACCCAAAGCAGAGCAAATCCTTTGGGAACCAATGTTTCTCCAGGACTCATGGGGCAGGCATCCTTCTCAGCTGTTTTTATGAAACTCATTTAAACTCATTTAAATTTCAGATGAATTCCACATGGATGATGCTGTTATTTCCACTATATTAAGACAAAGCAACTGAGAACTGAGAGGGTCAGTTACTTGACCAAGGTCATATAACTACTCCCGATTCATTAAGGAATCACTCAGTAAGCTACTATAGTCTTCTGCCTTTTTGTTAATCATTATTATTAACTCACTGTTGTTGTTATGTGCCGTCAAATCACCTGAAATTCATAGCAACCCTATGTACAACAGCTCTGTACCCTGCTCTATCCTGAACCAACCTTATTGTCTCTGACACTCCTAGCTCCATTATCACTGAGTCAATCCATCTCATCCAGGATCTTCCTCACTGTCGCTCTACCCTCCTAAGCATAATGTCCCTCTCCAAGGACTGGTGTCAGACAAAGCTTCAGAATCCTTGCCTCCAAAGAGCAGCCTGCTTTCACCCTCTCTAGGATGAGCTTGTTTGTTCTCACTGCAATCCATGGTATATGCAATACTCTTCTTCAGTACCACACAGCTCAAAGGCATCAATTCTTCTTCTATCATCCTTAGTCATTGTTTAGCTTTCTGATGCAAATCATTCAATTGCAAAGATCATGACCTAGATCAGATGCACCATAGGCTCCAAACTGACATCGTTGCTCTTCAGTACTCTGGAAAAGTTCCTGACAGCAGACTTTCCCAAAGCAATTCATCTTTTGATTTTCCAACTGCTAGTACAAAGAGCGTTGATGTGGAGCCAACCAAAAAGAAGCTGTTAAAAATCTCAATCTTTTCCCCATCTGACATGATGCTGCCAATCAGCCCAGTGGTGACAATCTTTGTTTTCTTGATGTTGAGCTTCAATCCATTAACTCATAGGTTGTCATATTGTTGGCAGCTATGCCATTGGTATTTCATTCCTATAAAAAGATTACAAAGCTTTGTTAAATGTACACTAAGGATAACTTTTCTTATCTATTTCATCCTCACTCAAAGGCTCAGGCTGAAAAAACAAGTTGCCATCTTGTCAGTCTCTGAGCCCTGTGATAGAGCGGAAAAGAGTAGGAGCAATCGGTTCACGAGACCTCTGACCACGAGGGCTGCACAGCACTTTCATGCACTTCTTGAGAGAAGCACCTGGCATCAAGAGTGCAGGAAACAGCAAGTCTATCTTTACGTTCAAACGCAACAAATAATTTTCTATTGATTCTGACTCACAGAGATCTTCTGTCAGGTTACTGAGGCTATAAATCTTATTGGAATGATATTACCCACCTTTCTTTAACCATGTTACTGGTGGATTCAAATAGGTAAAGAATAGTAACATTTTTATTGTCAGCACAACACATTATAGGACTATACCTCCTTATCTTGGAAAGCCGAGGTGAATCCTAACACCAGTGCTTTGCTTACTATAACTTCTTCCTTCTAACTCCTATCATCCAACAAACAAATTGCCTATGAGCCTATAGGGAGAGTAATTTATCAGCAATGGTATTTGAAATCTAGAGTTAAAAAGAATATTTTTTTTCAATTCCAATAGGGTGAAATTTTCTTTGATATCTGCACAACTTTCTTTAGCTAGTATAGAAATTATTCTTTTGCCATGAAAAGAAGTGAGCATGGTCTCTCTTCAAGAATAAATGGCTATCAGAGCCATTTGCAAAATAGTAATCCTTGGACTCCAGTTTCAAAGGCATCCAAAGAAATATTAGCATATCACTTTCCCCAATTTTCACTTCCTTTCATTTTAGTTTATCTAAGAAATGTTCACTGTTGTTAGGGAAAAGTACTGCAAATTATAATTCTTTTGTGTATTGCCTTCAGGTACACCTCATTACTACACCACAAAGAAATGATTGTATAAATAATTAAATTCACAAGATTGGCTTAACTGTAGGTTCTTGATTAAAAAAAAAATGAAACTATATTGCTATACACTTAAAATGTCCTCGTTGGTTATGCATGTCACATGGTTACTACTCATTAATTTTATATTTTCAATAGGAGACTAAAATAGAAAAAATGATAACCTGATACCATCAACATGATTTTTAATTTTGATGATGAATCCATCAGTGTCTGAGAATGTCCTCATACATATAACCATTCACCTGAAGCACTCACGGTACTCGTCAAGAAGCTCAAGACCAACCAGCTTCTCTGCTTAGAAAATTGAATTTTCTTCCGTTGTAAGCAAGTAGACCATGAGAATCAATGCAGATTAATCACACATTGCTCACTGAAGATTAAAACAGACAGAAGAAATGTAGCTTTTTGGTGTTAATCAGGTCCTTAGTAGGGCTTGGACTTTTTTCTGAAATTTCAATCCAATACTCTAATTAAAAATGCAGATGCCACCCAAACAGATCCCACAGGCTGTTAGTAGTTTTGTGGTTCTAGGGTATTCAGAGGGGAACAGATTCCCTCCTGAAATACCTATGAAGGCCTCATAATACAGCACAAACCTTTAAAAAAAAATTAAGAACTCACTGCCATCAAGTAGATTCCAACGAACAGTGAATCTCCATTACGTTTCCAATGACATACATCTTTACGAGGGTCAGCTGCTCCACTTTATCCCATGGAAATTCTGGATTTGACCTGATGGTGACCCGTGGCCTTTAGGTGAGTGGTGTAACATGCGGTGGGTTTTTCTAACAGAGACTATTTATTCTAAAAAAAGTAGGTGACTAGGAGACCCCCAATGAGATGGGTTGACACGGTGACTGCAGCAATAAGCTCAAGTGTATCAGAGATGATGAGGACAGCACAGGATAGGACAAGGGTCAGTTCTGTTGTTCATAGAGTTGGCAGGAGTCATACTCGGCTTTATAGCATCTAACAACAAAAAAGTTTCTACATAGTCTAATGTATTTTGTTATTTACTCTGCTGCTGGGAAGCTCAGGGTCAACTTTGTGACAATATTAAATATTTCTGCAGAATGTAGGACAATTTTGCATAGTTTTGGGATGTTGTTTGCCTCTTTCATGGTATTTTATTAGGAATTTTTTATAAGTACATCAATTACTTTTTTAAATAAGGATGCATTTATTTATACATTCTTTTATTCTCTATCTTTTTCTAGATTTAAAATAACTATCTTTAAAGATATAGTAAGAGGATACAATATTATCTGTGGCCAAAATAATTTATTAGTTGGATGACATAGGAACCAAGAGCTACTGAAGAGGTTGTTGAAGAAAAATTTATTTGAACTTTCTGGTTGTCACTCTTAAGACTATGTGAGCCAGAAATAGTTACACGCAAGAAATTCTTGCAAATATGACTAAGCCAAATGGTAAGAAAATAGAATAAAAGGTTAATTGATCTAGGTAAATGTAAAAAGTTTTGAATCCAAATTGGAACATTTCTTGAGTATCAGTGTTGCAAACAGAATGCAAATTCCATCATGGGGAGGAAAGTATTGTCATCACTTTTAAGGAAATGCCTGCATTTCTTTGATATCTGATAACTAGTGAGGCACTATTGAGACATAACTAATTTGCTTGGGGAATTGGCTAGCATCAAGTCAGAGGATGTAAAAAGGACAGTGGTGAGGCAGGTTAGACAGAATGTTGTCTGCAGTTCATGGGCAGTGAGGTTAAGCCTGTGGGGTTGATGCTCCATCTACCTGCCCTTCTGGTTGTGGTAAATGGTCAGTTAATAGGGGTAAATGGTGAATTCATAGGTGATTTCAGAGGACATTTTGGACAATACTCTCAGGTAATAAGTAATAAGTGGGCAAAGGATTGGGATTGGAGATAGATGATTTATGTGGTTGTTACATACACTTGAGTTAGAACTGACTCATAGCTGCCCTTCTAATGGGTTGACAAAAGCTGTAAGTCTTGTAGGAGGAGATTGCCTACCATTCTTCAGCAGAGCAGCAGGTGTACTGAAACTGCTTGCCATTTGAGTTTGCAGAATAACTCTGTATAACTATTTGACCAGAACTCTCTGGGTGGTTTACAGACAAGAAATGAAATAAAAAGAGGTCTCTATTGGGAAAAATCTGCCAGTGACCTCTCCAAAATGCTAAAGAACAAAAGCGTTGGTATAAAAACTAGGGTACACTTGATACAAGCCATGATATTTCCAGTTGCTGCCTATACATACATTGTAAGTTAGACAATGGATAAGGAAGATGATAAGGAAGAAGAGATGATATCTCTTAGTTGTGGTGTAGGAGAAGAGTGTTGAATATCCCATTGACAGCCAAAAGAACAAAAGTGTCTTCTAGGAAAGGCAACCAGGTTATTCCTGAGAGGAAAAGGTGGTGAAACATCGTCTAACATAACACACTTTGGGTATGTTCTCAGGTGAGCACGGCCCTTAAAAAAAAAAAAAAAAGAGTGTGCTGGGAACAACAGTGGGTCAGTGAAAGAGAGGAAGATTCCTCATGAAATGGATTGACATTGATCATGAAATCGATTGACAGTGACTGCAACAATGAACTTGAACATGATGGAGATCAGGAGGATGATGCAGAATAGAACAAAGTTCAACTTTGTTGTTTATAAAGTCACTGTGAGTTGTAATCAACTCGACAACATCTAAGAACAAATATGGCCATGGCTAGAGCACGGAAAAGCCAAAATAAAGGGAAGAGATACTAAAGTAAAAGAGCTGAGCAATAAGTTTCAAAAGGGCAGTCCAAGAAGACAAAGCAAGCTGTTATACAATGGAATGTTCAGAGACCTAGATTTGAAAACTATAAAGGAAAGAACTCACTTGGCATTTCTCAAGCTAAAAGAACAGAAAACCAACTTCAAGCCTCAAGCTGCAATACTTAGTGATGTTATGCATGAAATCATGAATGATCCAAGATGCATCAAAAGAAGGAGGGAGGAATATGCAGAATCACTGTGCCAAAAATAGTTGGCCAACACTAAAATATTTAAGGAAATATTATAATCAAGAACTAATGGTAATGAAAGAAGACTTTCAAGCTACATAGAAGGCACTGGCAAAAAATAAATAAGGCCCCTGGAATGTATGGGATGCAAATTGACATGTTTCAAATAACAAATAAAGTCCTGGACATGTGCATCAGTTTGTGCCAGGCAATTTGAAGGAGAGCTGTTTGTCCTACTGACTTGAAGAGATTGATATTTGTCCCTTTCCCATAAAGGTGGCCCAGTAGAATGTTTAAATATCTGAAAATACCAGCAGTCAGGAATCAAAAGATGAATTGCTTTCAGGGTCCTCTCTGAAGTGCAGAAAGAGCAAAGATCTCAGTGTAGAGACTGAGAAGCATCTGATCCAGGCCATGGTCTTCACCACTACTTCCTATGCATCAGAGAACTGAATAATGAAAAAGATGACAAAAGAATTGATGCCTTTGAGTTGTGGTACTGGAAAAGAGTACTGAAAATACTGTGGACTACCAAGAGAACGAACAGGTCTGTCCTAAGGGGGATTAAGCCAAGCAGCTCTTTGAAGGCAAAGATTTTTAAGCTCACACACTTTGGGCATGTAACCAGGAGGGACCAATTTTTTGGAGAAGGACATTATGCTTGGAAGGGTGGAGGACAGCACAGAAGAAGAAGTCCCTGGATGAGATGAATTGACACAATAACTGGGGTTACAAGGATAGGTATGTTAGAGACAGTGAGATTGGCTCAGCATAGTTCAGTACTATTATGCATAGGGTCACTTTGAGTTGTAGTAGACTTAATGGCACCTAACAGCATTATTAATATCATAAGCAAGGAAAATACTGATGAAAATGTCTAGAACAACACATAGACAGATGACTGCTAGAAGTTCAAGCTGGATTTAGAAGAGGTATAACATTGCTGATGTCAGATGGATCCCGGCGGAAAACAAATACCAGAAGAATGCCTAGATGTGCTTAATTGACTGTGTAAAGGTCATTTGTTTGTATGAATTACAAATTATGGCTAATATTAAGAAGAATGGGAATCCCAGAATCTTTAATTGTCCTCATGTGAATCCTATATCTACACCCAGAGGCTATTTTGCATCAGAACAAGGGAACATTGCATGGCTTAAAATTCAACAAGGTGTGTGTAAAGGTTGTGTCCTTTCTCCATCTACTCAATCTATATGGTGAGAAAATTATTTGAGAAGCTGGACTCTATGAAGAAGAATGTGTCATCAGATTTGGAGGAAGATTCATCAATAACTTTCATTATAAATATGTCAAAATCTTGCTTGCTGAAAATGAGGAGGAATTGAAGCATTTGCCACAGAAGATCAACCACTGAAGCCTTCAATATGGATTTCATCTCAATGGCAAGAAAACAAAAATTCTCACCACTGGACCAACAGGCAACATCATGATTGATGGAGAAAAGATTGAAACTGTCAATGACTTCATCTTATTTAGATCTTTATTCAATATACTTAGCACCAGCAATCAGGAGATCAGGAGACATAATGCATTGGGAAAGTTTATAGTCAGGGACCTCTGCAAATTACTGAGGAGCAATATTAGCCTGAGGACTAAGATGTGCCTAATTCAGAACATGATCTTGTGCATTTCTTGCTATGCATCTGGAAGCTGAACAATGAATAAGGAAGACAAAAAAAGAAATTATGCTTTTGAGGTGTGGTATTGGAAAACAGTATTGAATAGCTTGTAGGGTTACTATGAGGTGTACTTAATTCAATGGTACTTAACACCACCAACCACATACTTCCAGCATGCTACTAGGAGTGGCTGTTTCTTAGAGTGGAACATCATACTTTGAAAGGTAGAGGAAAAGCAAAGGAGAAGACCTCAGCAATGGGCTCAAATGTGTTAGTGATTGTGAGAATGGCACAGGATAGGACAGGACAGAGTTCAGATCTGTTGTTCATCAGTCTGAATCATACTTGACTTGAAGGCACCTAAGAAAAACAACAGGACAAAATTCATGTGTGTGTGTTCTTGAAGTTCTTTACCGGATGAAATTGTGATTATAAGAGCAGGAGGGACTCTGAGGGAGTCTATTTTAAGTGCATCTGTGCATTCTGAGGTTCTGGATATGGCATCGCAGCATTTGTCTGAGCATTTATTTAAGAACTCGATATAAATTCACTCATTTATTTTAAAGCTTCGTGATGTTGGTGATATTAATTTACCAATTTTACAGAAGAGGAAAATGAGACCCATAAAGTACTTCCCCTCAGTCACCTAGTGTCTGAGTTCTGTAGATGAGATTCAATTCCAGGCAGTCTGACCTCAGACTTCACCTCTATGCCAGATAAATTTTGCTGTGTTGAGTTCCTGCCATAGTGGCCATGGTGTACCATGTGAATATTATCATGTGAGTATACTTGAAAGAATAATTGTGTTTGTGGAAAAAAGAGAAAGACCACTAAGCCAGAAAATTGTGAATCTTCAGCCTGAGCTCAAGTCTGAGTCCTTCTTCTCATCTTTACTACTGTTTCACATTTAAGTCTTATTTTTGAGCTTGGGTTTCAGGCAGAATTATTTTTTCCACCTTTCCCCCTGACACACATATTT
Source organism: Elephantulus edwardii (assembly GCF_000299155.1). Lineage (NCBI taxonomy): Eukaryota > Metazoa > Chordata > Mammalia > Macroscelidea > Macroscelididae > Elephantulus > Elephantulus edwardii. The sequence goes on from NW_006399900.1 coordinate 1,267,821, forward strand.
GTTTGTGTTTTATTTATTATGCAAACTCATTTAACTGTGTGGATCATAACATATTATGGCTAACACTGAGAAGAATCTGACAATCACATGGTATACTATGTCAGGAATATAAGAAAAAAGAGTAAGAATAGAGTTGTATTTGTAGTTAAAAAGATGATTTCAAGTTCTTTCCTGAAGTATATGTTGTGAATGATAAGGTATTATCAATACACATGTAAGGAAGACCTGTTAACATGACTATTATTTAAATATATGCTTCTACATACCAAGCCAAAGAGGAATTTGAACATTTTTATCAATATTTACAGTCCAAAACTGAAAAAACATCCAGTCAAGATCTGTTAATGGTAATTGGCAACTGGAATGCAAAAGATACTTTGAGAAGTTGGAGTAGATGAAAAAGAATGTGGCATTAGGGTTGGAGAAAGAGTCATCAACTGCTTGTATTATACAGATGACACATCTTGCAGAAAGTGAAGACTTGAAGCTCTTATTGAAGAAGATCAAAGAGTACAGCTCTCAGTATGAATTACATCTAAATCAGCATCAAGAAAACAAAAATCCTCACCAGTGGACCAATAGACAAAATCATGATAGATGGATAAAAACTGAAGATGTCAATGATTTGATTGCACATTCAACACTCATGAACTCCCTTTCATGAAGATTAAATTTGCTTCTTCCAAATAAATATCACAGGCCTCTAATTGTATAGCATGGGGCAGAGACTGGCCTTGGTTTTGCTCTTAGAAGGCTCTGAATCCTCCTTGTTGTTAGGTGTCATTGAGTTAGGTATGACTCATAGAAATCTATGAACAGATCTGCATTTCCTCCTATCCTGCGCCGTCCTCACGATCTCTGACACACATGACCTCATTTCTGCAGTCACTGTATCAATCCACAGAGATGAGTGTCTTCCTCTCTTTCACCACCCCAAGCATGATGTCCCTCTCCAATGAATAGCTTCTCCTAGCAACAAGCCCAAACTATGTGAGACAAAATTTTGCCATCTTTGCCTCCAAGGAGCACTACGGCTGTTAAGTTCTCCAAGCAACATTCCCTAAGTATGGGAGATGAAGCTTTGCCCCTCTTTGCCTCTGAGAAGCATTCCAGCCACACATTCTTCAAGACATACCTATTTGTGCTTTTTTTTGGCTGTCCATGGATATTCAGTACTCTTTTCCAACATCACAACTTAAAGAACTCAATAAGTTCCCCTTTATCATACTCTCAGAGAAATGTGTCCTTACCAGCCTTGCAAAGGTATCTGTGAAGTAAAATCAGTTTGTGCTCGATTGCTAAGCTAAAACTTGGGGGTTCAAACCCATTGAGTGGCACAGAAGAAAGCCCTGGCGTTCTATGTCTGTTAAGTTCATAGCCTTGAATCCCTACGGTGCATGCAGGGGGCCACCATTAGTCAGAACTGACTTGCAGACCATGGGATCCGGTACCAAAAGTACACAATGCAAACTGAGAAATGCTTGGCTAGTCCTTTCCAAGACAAAGCAGGTCCGACTTTTCAGTTAAAACAAAATTCAACAACAGGCTATACCCACTTATTATTGAAGCTCTTAGAAATTGAGATCCATTAGAGTTTCTAAGTACTAATATCACTAACAATTACCTTACGATTGTTAGAGCCTCATTTTCATGGCCAGACAACTATTTCCTTGGCAGAGAGCATTCATCTTCTAATTTTCCATAAAAACCATTAGTGGGGCCACTTCTCCTGCCTCTAATCCACCACGTACTCTGATTATAATTGACACGTTATCAGAAGACAATTTACTATCAGCACCTCAGCTTGACTGTTTGGAAAAGATAGAGGATAAGGAATGGTGGTTTCACGCAACAAAATATCTTCATTCTAAATTAAACAATTAAAGTGCATGTGACAAGACAGTAAAACAGGAAGAAAATAAAATTACACTGCCTCCAATTGCTTCCTAGATTTCCTCTGTCGCTCTCCTTTCTAAATCACTATAGATCTGCTTCTTTCAATGTTTACTTTAAATTGTCTTTTTGGCCCAAGATTCAGGAGAACAACTAGCACATCCAATGAAAATATAAGAAAGGTCAGTTACCTAGCAAATCTGATGGCAATTAAAATCATAGGAAAAAAGAAAGCTCCAGAGGAAGAAAATAAGAATGTAATATTTAAATATCTTCAGTGACATTTTAATCAGATCTCATGGGTAATACTTTGTGAGTCATATGATATTTTCAAGAAATGCCAGGCTGGAGAAGCTGGTCCTACCTGCTTAATAAAGATCAGGCAGATTTCAGAGATCCCAGGACATGGAATGATGAGGATAAGGTCACAAAAGAATGAGCTAGGGTTTCAGAAGGAATTTGGTGAACTGTGCAAGTCAGAGTTTGGGCAGAAAAGCTAGAGCAACTGTAAGAGCTGAGGGCCTCATTAGAAGAGGCCAGACACTAGAGGCATCATCATCAATGTCAGATGGATCTTGGCTGAAAACAAAGAGTACCGGTGGAGTGTCTATCTGCCTTTCATTGACTGTGCAAAGGCATTTGGCTGTGTAGATAACAACAAATTGTGGCTAACCTTGAGAAGAATGGCATCCCAGAACATTTGATTGTGTTCAGGCAAAACCTATACTTGAACCAGGAGGTAGTTGTCAGAACAGAGCAAGAAAACACTGCATGGTTCAAAATTAGAAAAAGGGTACCTCAGAGATGTGTCCTATATCTATAACTTTTCAATCTGTATGTGAAATAATAATTCAGGAGCCTGGATTTTATGAGAAGCAATGTAGCATCAGATTTGGAGGAAGACTCATCAACAACTTCTTCTATGCAGATGATGACACAACCTTGCTTGCTGAAACTGAGGAAGACCTGAAGCATTTGCTGCAGAAGGTGAAGGACTATAGTTTTCAATATGGCTTAAGAGCAACATCAAGAAGACAAAGATTCTTACCAATGGGCCAATTGGCAACACCATGATAGATGGAGAAGACATTGGGATTGTTAGCTATTTCAGTGTTTAGCTCCACAATCATTGCACTGGGGAAGTCTGCTGTAAGAGACCTTTCCAAAGTGCTAAAAAGCAATGATGTCAGTCTAGAGATTAAGGTGCACCTGATCTAGGCCATAGTCTCCACAATTACTTGCTATGCATCAGAGATTTGGATAATGACACTAAAAATGACTTAAGAAGAGAATCAATGCCTTTGAATTGTGGTGCTGGACAAGACCATTGAACATACAATGGACCAACAGGAAAACAAATTGGTCTGCCTTGGAGAGGGTGAAAACAAGTTTCTCCTTGGAGGCGAGCATTCTGAATCTCCATCTTACATCTTTGGGCATGTGGCCAAAGAGACCAGTCCTTAGAAAAAGACATCATGCTTGGAGGAGTGGAGGGAAAGTGTAAGAGAGGAAGGCACTGGATGAGATGGATGGACATGATAACTGTGGCCATAGGGTTAGGTGTGTTGGAGTCAGTGAGACTAGCTCAAGATATGGCAGGGTTCAGAGCTGTTGTATATAGGGGCTGCTGTGAATCATAGGCAACTCGATGGCACATAGCAACAACAACCTTATAAGAATTCGACCTGTGTAGATGTGGCAAACACAAAGTACAGATCTAAAAGGTGAACTGAAATAACTACTTAGTCAGGTTGATCGTCATGGTGAGGTATATTTGCTGCACTGTAGGAAGCCCAGCTGGCATAGCCCATAGCAAGTTGCACTGCTAACCCAAAGGCTGTGCCAATCTTGTGGTTTGAATCCATCAGTGACTCACTTGGAAAAAGGAGAGGCAATCTTCTCCCATGTGGTTTACAGCTTCTAAAACCCAATGGAGAGTCAGCTAGGAGTGGGTTCCAAATCCATGGCAATGAGATTTTTGAGTGCTGTCTTACATGTTGCTATGAAGCTGGAGGCTATGCCACTGATAATTCAAATATCAACAGGATCACTCACAGCAGGCAGAGTTTCACACTTAAACTAGGAAGGAAGACTTTCCACACATTCATTATCTAGTAAAAACCCAACCACTCACAGCAGAATATTGCCCAATATAGCACTGGAAGATGAGCGCTTAGTTTGGAAAGTACCCAACATACACTTTGGCTACAAAAATATATTAAGACAAATCAATGGGAATAGAGATGACAAAGGACTGGGCAATGTTTTGGTCAGTTTTTCACAGGAATTTTTTATAAATCAAAGGCACTTCTATGGTAGTTCGCAACTATCAGATCATGTTACTGATTTAGGTGTCAAAATAGAATTTAACATGCAAATGCTATGGTCATAGACATAAGGTCATTCAAGTAGGATAATAAAAAAGGAAACTGGAGGGCTGCAGGTGAAGATGTTGCCTTTGTATAGATCACATCTCCCTGGGTTCCGAAGCACCATCTGGTGGTAGGTCTGGTACTGCTTTTGGCCAGCAGGCCCAAAGACCAGGAAGATGAGCCAGGGAAGATTTGGAGAATGTGAGAATGTCGTAGCCATTTCAGATATAACTGCCCTGCCCATCACCATGGTTATATCACGTACGATTTCCAAACTTCACACATTTCTCCCCCCTTTGGATAATTGTGATCAAACAGAGAGATCAAACAGAGAAAAGATTCTGGAAACACAATTTTCAGACATGACCAGGTTGTCATGACACAATCCAGCCTTCTGACCCTGAAATAGGTTTATTTACCTTAAATTAAAAAAAATAAAAGAACAAAAACCTAGGGAAAAAACCTCCACCTCTCAAACTCCATAAAAACTAAACTCACTGTCACTGATTCAGTTCCAATTCATAGTGATCCTCCACCAAGTTTCCAAGTTTTAATAGAAGGAGACTGCTCATCTCTCTCCCAGGGAATTCTTAGTTATTTGAACCACAGGAGACTCTTGACCCTCTGGTGAGCAGTGTAACATGATATGGATGTCACCATCAGAGCTTCCATTTAATAACACAATTAAGACTTTGAGAGTACATCCTATACTAATCACTATGCTAAGCATCAATATCATTCTGGTGGCACGGTGCATAACATGCCAGGCTGCTAGCAGAAAGGTCAGCTGTTCACCAGGCACCCTGTGGAAGAAAGATGGGAAGTCTCTTTCAGTAAAGATTTATGGCTGTGAAAACCTGGTGGAGGGCTTCTATCAGTTTTAATGGCTTTGACAAGCAGTGATTATATATTGTGGAGAAAAATTATGGTTTTGATTATAAAATAGCAAAAGTCTCTGTAAATTTTCATTGAAATTAAATAAT
>NW_006399900.1:1273528-1297863 GCF_000299155.1 Elephantulus edwardii
TTTCAGTTATGAAGAAATTATTTATGGCTACCACAGAAGGAAGTCTATAGATGAGAGGTAGAGAAAGCTTTCATCAAGTGTAAAATGTGCTAAATACAACCCAACAATTCAATTTCTAGAAGTTTCTCCTTCCCCCTAAAAATTAATACTTATACATGAATCATTCATAGTAGTGTCAAATGGAAAATGATTCCACATGTATCAGCTGGCCAATGGATACAAGCAGTATAATATATTCATGCAATGACATACTTGTTGTTGTTGTTGTGTGCCATTTAGTTGGAACCAACTCACTGCTGACCCTCAGCGGAGGAGATTGTTCCTTATTCTCCCACAGAACAGCTGGTCACTTTGAACTGTGTGCCTGAGGAATTTCAGCACAGTACATTACCACTAGGCAATGAGCAAAACAAACCAAAAATCCCCCCTAATAATACAATTAACAACACAAATGAGTCACAAAACTTTTTACTAAGTGAAAAAGAGCATAATCACTTAAGGTAGATTTGTGGTTATTTGGAAATGATGGTAAAATAGATTGATTCTTTTTTTTTTTAAATTATTTTTTAGTGTGCGTGTACCATCAAATCAGATCTGACTGGTACGGGAGGAGATTATCCCTCCTTCCCCGGCAGAGCATCTGGTGGGTTCAAACCGTGCGCTTCTGGGATTGTAGTTGCAGTTCCTTGCCACTAGGCCACCAGAGCTCCCCAATAGATTGATTCTTAACACGTTGCCACAAATGACGGCAAATGTGTTCCTAAGCATGGTCATCAATTTTAAAAGGTGCGGCAATGTGTTAATAGAAATGAGGGCTGTTTTGGGGGTGGTGCTGCTTCTAGTTGTCTTCAGTCACTTTTGACTCATTGTGACCCCAAATTCGTCAGGATGAGTATTGCTCACTTCTGGACCATCTTCACAATCAATCATTGGCATGCTCTAATCAATCCATTGTAATGGCCACTGTGTTGTTCTGTGCCATTGAGTCAAAACTGACTCATAGTTGACCCTCCAGTGGGTTTTCAGAGGCAGTTAATCACATGGGAACAGAGTGCCTATTTTTTTCCTATGAAGCAACTGGTGGATTTGAACTATGTACCTTTGGGTTGGCAACACAATTTCTTCGTGCTAAGGTACCAAATCTTCTGGTATTATCTTGGCCAATATTCTGCTGTGATGGATAGAATTTTTATTTGCTCCTTTTTGAAAATAACTCAGCAGGTCTACCTTCCTAATATTGTCTGAGTTTGAAGGCTCTGTTGAAACTTTCTGACTGAAGGATCCTGCTGGTGTTTGAAATATTGATGGCATATTGTGATAAACTGACTTGGGGTGATGGAAACATTCTTCAAGTGGATGGTGGGGACAAACTTAATACAATCCATCAAAATATACATATACAGGGAGGTCCAAAGGGGAAAGGAGTGGAAACTAAAGGGTGAGGATGGCAAGGGAGAAGTCACAGGGTCACACGACTAGGTGGGTGAGGGAGGAGGTAAAGAAAATGGGAAAGATCCAGTCAGGATCTAAAAAGACAAGGTAATGGTGGACGTAGTAGTTGAATGATGATTAATTTTATAAGATACATTGTATGGGTTGATTTAATGAAACATAATGCCAGTGAAGGAAAGTGTGAAATACAATATATATGAATTTTGAAAATGAAAAAGAAGAAAAAAGGTACACTTAAATGAGTGAATTGTGAGGTATATAAACTTCAATAAACCTGCTAAAGATATAAATGGTTTCTCATTTGATAATTCACAGCAGTTACCATAAGGTGATCAATATATTCCTAACACCATTATATTTATGTTGGCTTTGTGTACCGTCAAGTCAGAATCAACTCACAACGGACTCTCCAGCAGGTTTCCAGAGGCAGTACATCTCCTGGGAGGATGTTGCCCATCCTTCTCCCATAGTTTAGCTACTGGATTTGAACAGTGTACCTTTGGATTGGCAGCACAATTTCTTACCACTAACTTGCCAGGTGGTTTGTAGTTTCACTCTATATTAATTAGGATTATGCGAATGACTGTAACAGAATCTGATCTCTCAGTGATTTAAAATAATAGTGTATTTCTTCTTGCAACCTTAATGGTTCTTCCCATTAGCAGGTCCCTAACTCCCTTTTAGATACCCTTTTAGGGACCCAGAATCCCTTCACTGTGTGACTTTTCCGTCTCCAACCTTAATATCAAAAGGAGTTGTACTGTGAATACAAAGGTCAGCACACTTCATACTCAGTCAGCTTCTATGTGTCAGTGGAGGTTTGCATTTTGCCATGACGTTGATGGAGTTTTCAGGCTAAGACAGACTAGGAAGAAAGGTCTGGGCAAATGTTTCTGAAAATCAGTCATTGAGAACCTTTCGACAACAATGGTCTCCAGTCGTGGGAATGGTGCAGGACTGCGCAACATTTTGCTCTGTTGTACACAGGGTCACCATGCTTCCAGGGTCAACTAGATGGCAGTCTTTGACAATATGGAGGCACTCTGGCAAGTTCCACTCTTCTACCTTGAGTAACTGAGTTAGAGAGGAAGCCTTTCCAATGCTGTCTGCAGGCATGGCCATGCTGTTCAGAGAATATCTGTCCCCCATCATTATGCAAAGTGGTCATCTTGGTCTCAAACGTACAGCAGAACTTGCAGAGCAAGCTTGTACTCACCCCTGAACTGCTCTGTCATTATGAATTAGAATTCTGCAGAAATCACACCTATCTCTTTGACCTTTCCCCTTTCCCCTTTGTGGACTTGGGATGTATCCCATTAAGCCCACTGCTCTTTAACTACTGGATAAAACGGTGAATGTAGCCATCGAAGAGGCCTGTTTCTATGAGGAAGAATTTGACTTGTAACCTGCAATGGCTTTTGTGACTTAGCAATCAGAGCCAAGCTTGCATCTGAACAAAGACAGGATGCTATTTAAAGTGCAAATTGATGCAACACATGATATGGAGAGTCTAGCTAGAGGTCTCCATCAGGGATGATTGGGCCATAAAAGCTACAGTATCCCTTCATTGACAAACCCTAAGCTACCTCATGCTCAGCTCAATTGACTGCCTCTATCATAAAGAAATAATCTAAGAAGGCTTATTAATGCTTTCAGCATCCTCATCAAACAGTCCTAGTGTGACAGGAAGAAGATATTGACAGACTGTCCATTTTCAGCTGTGCGTAGGCTCTCGGAAAGAGCTCTGGAAGCTCATTGCGTCTTCATGATGGAAGAATCGAGGTACTTAATTACACTGAAGCACTATTATCCCAGCAGCTCTTCTGTTATCACTATAAACACTTGAAATCTTTAGGACGAACTGTTCTGAGTTGATAGTGGTAATTGACTGGAAAAGACATTTAAAGCTAGCTCAGTTTGTATCTTTGCATTTTTAGGATCACAGCTGTCCTTGCCCAAAGCCTCACGAAGCCTCCCTTCTGTAGGTGGAATTGAGCCCAGCCTCCACCCTCAGCCATCTCACTCCACCTGTCTCCCATTTTTTCCCCACTAAGACTCCACATCCACTTAGCCCAGCCTCACCTGGACGGCCCCACCTTACCTCTGTTTTAAAAAAACACAACCAAAAACCAAAACCCTTCTATTTATTTTTTTTTAACTTGATTTGGGCCCACGGGTTCATCTTGTTAGTTTCTAGCTGAAATGTCAACACCTCCAGGAAGCCTTCCTTGATGGCTTAACTAAAAATTATGCCTCCTACAACTCAACGGCACGTAACAACAATAACAACTCCATTATATAATCCAGTTTTATCTTCTTCCTTATACTTTATCATCACTTCCCTAGTCTTTCTGCTTGTTGATTCCCTGTCTCCACAAATACTATATATAAGCAAAGGGATGTTTTCTGCCCATTTCCCCCCACACTTAGAAATAGTGCTGGGTGCAGGGAAGCAACTCAACACATAGTTGTTAGCCTGGGATTTCCCCATGTGGTCTGAAGATTTGATTTGTAGCTGTTTGCAATTTCTCAATCCATTCGATTGTGTTTGGGCTATTTCCAGGTTCTTGCAATGGTGAAGAATGCTGATATGAACATTGGCGTAAAAATCTCCATTTATATCTAAGTTCTAATTTCCTTGGGGTATATTCCTAGCAGTGGAATATCTGGGTCACATGGAATTTCAGTATTCAACTTTTTTTGAGGACATGCCAAACTGCCTTCCAGCGTAGTTGTACCATTTGACAATCCCACCAACAGTGTATGAGAGTTCCTATCTCTCCACATCCTCTTCAACATTTATTGTTTTATGTCCTGTTAAACTTTGCCACTGCTACTAGAACGAGATGGTATCTCATTTTGGTCTTGATTTGTATCTCTTTTATTGCCAGTGATTTTGAGCATTTCTTCATTTGCCCTTTGGCCATCTGAATGTCTTCCTTTGTGAAATAGCTTTCCATGTCTTTTGTCCATTTTGTAATTGCATTATCAGTCCTTTTCTCAGGAAGGCCCTGGAGTATTCTGTAAACATTTGTTATGAAAGCTTTGTCTAGATGCTATTGCCAAAAGTTTTTTCTCAGTCATTGAGTTTTCTTTTCATATCATTGGAAATAGCTTTTGATGCACAGAGGAATTTAATCTACAGAAGGTCCAGCTCATCAATTTTAGCCTCTTTTGATTGTGCATTTCTGACTGTGTTTGGTCGAGCTTTCTGATTAAAACAAGCTTGGAAGCAGGAGTGGCATCCACTTCCAAAATAGCTTGCATCTGGAAACTCTATGAACGTGGAGAAACGATGAAAGTTATATAAGTAATCAGGTCTTTTGTTCATAGGCTCACCATGAGTCGTCTACAACTCAACGACACTTAACAACAACTACAGTCATTTACCTACTTATTCTCACACTTTCCTTCTCTCCCTTTTTTTAATGGCCTCATAACAACATTAACAAATTAACTAGAGGGAGCTGTGCTGCTTCATTTTCATTCTCACTCTCACATTTTTCTTTCTTTTCTTTCTGGCCTTGTAGCAACATTAATTAACTAATTAAAATTCTTACCACTGGACATATAGGCAACCTCATGATAGATGGGGAAAAGATTGAAACTGTCACCAATTTAATCTTGGGTCCACAATCAATACACTGACCACTAGTCAGGAGATCAGGAGATGTATTGCACTGAGAAAGTCTGCAGTTAGGGAACTTCTCAAGTTACTTAGAAGCATTGATGTCAGTTTGAGGACTAAGGTGTGCCTAATTCAGGCCTCAGTATTGCTAATCTTTTGCTATGCATCTGAGAGCTTGGCAGTGAATAAAGAAGACAGAAGAAGTGGTGACTTTGAGTTGGGGTGTTGGAGAAGAGTACTGAACATCTTACGGACTGCCCAAAGAACAAGCCGATATGTCTTGGAGAAGGTACGGTCAGAGTGCTCCTTGTAGGCACAGATGATAAAGCTTTGTCTCTCATATTTTTGGCATATTGTTAGGAGAGGCTATTCCTCAGAGAGGACTATAATGCTTTTGAAGGTGGAAGGATGGTGAAAGAGAGGAAGACCTTTAATCAAGTGGATAGCAATCAGATCAAGTGTATCAGAGATTATGAGGATGGCACTGGATAAGATAGGATTCAGGCTTGTTGTTCTTGAGTTGAGGGCACCTAACAACAATAACATTAAAGTGGTCACTGACCCATGAGGACCCTTTGAACTCCCACAGCCATCATTCTCAAAGCTGCTGTCTGTATGGTCTTATTGTGTCGAAGAGCAAAGAGCTTGTGTACAATGCCTGTTCCTTATTGATCCATGAGTCTTGCAAAGGGCTAACACACTCAACAACCAAAAGAAAAGTTGGAGGACTGAGTCCACCTGGAAGTATTTGCAACAAAGGCTCGGTAATCCACTTTAAAAAATCTGCCAGTGAAAACCTTGTGGAACATAGTTTTACTGACACACGTGAAGTCACTATTGTTGTTGTTTTTATTGATTGCTGTCGGGTCAAGCATGACTCATAGTGACTATGAACAAAAGACCTGAGTTCATAGTAGTCACCATTAGTTGGAATCAATTCCATGGCAACTATAACTGAAATACTTTTTATTTCCAGTTTATTTCTTTTTCTTGGCAATACTTTTTTTTCCCCCTTCAGTTGTATCCATCCCTTCTGCTCAATCCTCTTTTACTCTCTGGGTTTAAGGAAGGGAGCTCTGGTGGCGTGGTCCACAGAGAGCTGTGTTGCTGACCCGTATGTTTCACCTTTCTGGTGATTTGAATCCACCAGCTGCTCTTCAGGAGAAAGAAGGGCAATCTCTTCCAGTCTGATTTCTAACCTCTGAAAACCTGATAGAGAGCCAGCTACGAGTCAATTCCCACTTGATGGCAACAAGGTGAGTTCTTGAATTGAGTTGGAGCACTGGAATGGTAGTTCACAGAGAATTGTGCTGCTAACAAAAATGATGGCACCTTTCCTGGCACTTTAAATCCACCAGTGTTTCCATAGGAGAAAGATAGGTGGGCTATACAGCCTTATCACAGCTCAGCTAGGAGTAGATCCTAATTTGCCACCGATAATTTTAAGTTTTTGAACTTTTTTTTTTTTTTAAATTGAGACTAAACCTGGCTTTGGGTCTTTTCTGGAAAGTTCACATTATAGTTTATAAGGACTTGCATTGCTGCCCCCAAGGTGGACGATTAGAACCCACCAACTGCTACATGGCCCAAAGAGAGGCAATCTCCCCATGCAACTTAGAGCCTCTGGAAACTCGGAGGGTCAGCTTTGTGTCAGTCCTGACTCCATGGCCATGAGTTGTTTTGCTTGTCTTTTGTTGTTCTGATTTTTGTTTTTGAGAAAATAAACTAGAATGGCCTTAGAACCACAGCGGGTTACTCACTGGGCTTCTAACTGAACAAAAGGTCATCTGTTAGACCCACGAGTTGCTTGCTTTGCGGGGAAAAAAGATGGGCAATCTGCTCCCATAAAGATTTACAGCCTCAGAAACCCTGTGGAACATTCTAGTCTATCTCATAGGATTGCTATGAGCCGAAGTTAACTTGATGCCTTTGATTTGGGGTTTGGTGTTTTGTGGTCTTCTTGTTGCTGTTTCATATAATGAAATATCCTCATTCCTTGCTTCCATTTTAGTAATTCTCACGGAAAATGACCAGTTTATGAGTGACTCTGAGGACCTGAAGTATAACTCTTTTTCTTCCATGTTTTTCTACTGAGAAAAATAAAACAAAAACCTCTCATGCAGTGAAAATGAAAAGTGATAAATGCCCACTAAATTCCCTTTAATTCTTAATATTCTGATTCTCTGCTCAATGCCAACATAGTAAGAGCTTTTCTTCTTATGCACCAGAATGTCTTTCTCAAGGAAAAACCTCTCCCACCTTGAGTTGAAGTAGAATTGCGTCAGACTTTCTACATCACTAGAAGGCAAAAGCCTTGACAAAATGAAGAAGATTTTTGTCCAAGGAAGGCTTTTAATTCCCTACATTACTGATTACCTTTCAGGTTTATATGTCTCATTGCCAGGGCTAACTGATTATGTAACTACAACTTAGTCAGAATGAGTTTAATTTAAAAAAACCCCACAAAAAAAAACTCTAAATGTGTTCTTTCCCTCATAGAGTATGAGCTGAAGGACAGGATCCAAGTCTGACACAGTTTATTTATAAAGCCAGCCAGGGCTTGGCTCACCGTGGGCACACAAATGCTATTGATAAATAATGTATACAATGGAGCTTGAGTTTGGAATGAAATTAAACCTTGAGTTCAAACGTCTTTTCCCTCTGGTTATATCTGTTTTATATCCTGACAAAACGCATCACTGAAGTTTGATATAAGTGACTAGAGGAATGAGAAACAAACTCCAGAGAAATAAAGTTTGTGAATTCTGCGCTGCTGAGAATCTTTGCCCTAGAAACATAAATTTCCAACTGGATACAAGGTTTTGTTGGCAGGTACAACATTTACCATTTTTTTAGCTGATTAGGAAATGCAAAACTGGTCTTACAAAAGAGGCTGATTGTTATATTCTGGGCACTACGTGTGTATTTTTTGTAACTTGCAATTCATATGTAGATGGGATCTCCAATGTACAGGGTGATGTGAGGAAGAATAGAATATGAGCAGATCATGGTACCACCTACTCTTAATGAACTCAACATTTGCAAAACATAAAAGACGTAGATATACAATGATAACCAAAGGCAGTAAGAAGTTGTTGTTAGGTGGTCTCGAGTTGTCCATGACTCATAGCGATCTTATGATCAACACGTCTGAGCCTTGTTCCCTCATGCATCACCTCCATGATCTCTATCATGCTTAATTTAAGGTCACTGTGGTAGTCACTGTGCCAATACATCTTGTTACGGAGATACTTCCTCTCTTTCCTGGATCCTTTACCTTTCCCAATTTGATGTCTTCCTCCAAGGACTGGCTCCTTCAGCTACATGCCCCAAGGAGATGAAGATTCACCTTCCTCACCTATAAGGAGCACCCTGGTCACACTCCTTCAAGATAGATTTGTTCATTCTTTTGTCAATCCGTGGGCTATTCAGTACTCTTCACCAACAGCTCAAAGACATTAGTTTTTCTGCTGTCATACTTATTCTTTATCCAACTTTCAGATGCATAGGAAACACATAAAGATATCACAGCTTTGGACATCTCTGAAGTTCTGAAGAACAGTTAGAAAGGAAGTTATCAAATATACCACTCTGGAGTCCTACAGATATAGGACATTGAAATTCTCTTGGAATAAATCAGAAAGCAACTTACAAAGGACACAGAACTTATTCCAAACCTTAGAGAAAAGAAAGACTGCTACAGATATTACAGATGGCTGCTTAAATAGAGTAAGATACACTGAGGTAATAAAAGGGGGGAATGTGCTCTTTATGTGTCTAGGTGGGTGTGGGGTGGAATGGTTGGAACTAATATGTTTCCCATAGACCAATATTCTCAATTCTCAGCATCACTTATAAATTGTTGAAAATAAATTCTCAGGGTGCTCTTGAACTTATGAATCAAAATGTGTTAGAGGCTGTGCCATAAATATGTCTTTTAATCAGAACTTCAGATAATGCAGATATATGCAAGATTTTCAGAAGCCCTGCACTCCTGGAACTAGAAGTTCAACCAAAGCTATGTTTCCAGAGGCAGCTATAAGACTATAATTTCCCTTCCAATTTCCTCTAAGACACTCTCCCACCAGTATTCATTCTCTCTCTCTCTCTCTCTTTCATTTTCAACCTCTTTCTCCCTTTAGGCCTTTACAATAGTGCATATGTCTGATTACATCCCTCCCATTCTGAAAAGACTCATTTTCTTCAATGTTGTCGTTAAATAGTCAAGCTGATGAATAATAAATTGAATAGTATGAAACATTGCCAGGTCCCGCACCAATCTCACAGTTCCTGTTGAACTTGAGCCCACTGTTGAAGCCACTGTGCTGGTCCATCTCCTTGAGAGGTTTTCTCTTTTCCCCTGACACTCTACTTTTCCAAGCCTGGCATCCTTCTCCAGGGACTGCCCCTTCCTGATACTATGTTCAAAGAATGTGAGAGGAAATCTTAGTATCCTTTCTTCTAAGGAGAATCCTATCTGCATTCCTTCCAAGACATGGTTTTTCCCTTTTTTCCAGCATATAATGATATATTTAATATTCTTTTTCACCAATATCAAAGTTCAAATGCATCAATTCTTTTTCTGATTTCTTTATTCATTGCTCAGCTTTCACATGCAAAATACCATGTCTTGAGTCAGATATACTTTAGCCCTCAAAGTAACATCTTTACTTTTTAACACTCTAAAGAGGTCTTTTCCCCAATGCAATCCATCATTTGATTTCTTGACTCTGCTGCTTATGACACACTGAATTTTTCTCTCCTTTTTAAATGTAACATCTCTTGGGTTTCGGCAATAATCACACTGCTGGTTGTCTGAGATATTCTCACTTATTTTTAGATTCCTCCCGGGGCATTCTCCTCTTTCTGCCCACATTTTAACTATTCCTCAGTGTTGTATTTGGAGACCATTTATCTGTCTTCTCCTATTGATTTTATTCATTCGTAAGTGATTGAGCAACCCCTAAATTCTGATGCCCCGTGGAACAGGCCATTTACCCTTGCCTCCTTCCAAACTTCAGACTTAAGTTTCCAATTACCTGTCAACTATCTCCTTGATACACCAAGACAACTCAGAATTCTTTAAAATCTTTATCTACCTCCTGTGACTGTTTCCTACTCATAATACTCCTGGTAGTCCCTGTTCCTAATTCTTGGTGCCACTCATATTACAAGTTACTTGCTTCTACCACTTAAACATAAAGGATCTCCCCATTCAGGAATTCATCCATTTGACTTTTCTTGCATCTGTCTCCTAATTTATATCCCTGAAATCTAGAGTTTAGGTTAAGATCATGGATAACCTGGACTGCTTCAACAGCTAACTTTCTGTTCTTGATCCGGTCTTGCTATCTTTAACAGTAGGTTCCTATTAAACTCTTGCGTGGTCTAGGATAATGAAACAGCAAGATGTATGTCATCCTCCGCTTGTGGAATCCAGGTGCACAGTGGTTAAGCACTTTAGGTGCTACTGTTCACTGTCAGGGAGAAAGATGTAGCAATCAGTTTCCATAAAGATTTGCAGCCTTAGAATTCCTATGGGCATACTTACTCTGTCTTTCAGGGTTGCTAGAAGTTAGTTGACTTAAGGACAACGAGTTTATCCTCTGCTTAAAGACTACTAAAGACTCTGTTGTGTTTAAGATAAAGCCCTCCTAATATCTTAAAGTGGTGCATCTTACTCTGCAAGGTCTGACATTGGTTTTTACCAACTTCTCCCAGCACTTCCTAGCTTACCGTTTAGGCTGTGTTGGTAGTCATCACATGTAACATTCTACTTCCTGCCATGGCTTTGTTGCTGCTGTCAATTCTAACAGATGTGCTCTGTTCCCCCTCCCTCTGTTCCTGAGTAACTCCTACTCAGTTTTCATGAAGTTATACATGATTCAACCTGTAGGAGGGTGTGGCCTCTCACAGAAGACTTAGGCGGATCAAGTGTATCTCTTTGTCTCTATTGCTCTGTGAATAGGGCCAACATAATATGAAGCGAACATTCTTTTTTTAAAATTTAAATTTATTATTAATCTTAGTAAAAATTTATTCATTCATTGTTGCACTTTTCTCCCCTTCCAACCCTCCCTCCTAGTACACTATCCTCTTGCAAAAGTAAAAGAAAAGTTCTTACACTGTTTTACAAACCCTCCCCCAGGTCCACTCCACTATGTAGCCTTCACTCTAGACTCCTGTCATGACAAAAATACCTAATAACATATCCCTTTCAAATAGTTTTTTTCCCCTCATCTGTTTCAATGCAGTATGCATTATTGAATCCATCTTTCTCGGTCTCTTCCCAACCCCAAGGTCAGTCCTGTTTTACAACAGTGGCACCATGCATTATTTGTCCTTTTGTGACTGAGATACTTCACTCAGCATAATGTCCTCCAGAGTCACCCATATTGGATAATATTGCATGAGTTCTTTGTTTTTCAATGCAGCATAGTATTCTGTTGTGTGAATATACCACATCTTCTCTATCCATTTGTTTGTTGACGGGCACTTAGGATGTTCCAACTCCTTGCTATTGTGAACAAAGCTGCAATAAACATGGGTGTGCATATATCTGCTTGAATGTCAGTTATGGTCTCTTTGGGGTATATTCCCAGTAGTGGAATTTCTGGGTCAAATGGAATCTCTATTTGCAACTTTTTGAGAAAGCGTCATACCACCTTCTACAATGGCTGCACCATTTCACACTTGCACAAACAGTGAATAAGGGTTCCAGTTTCTCCACAACCTTGCCAGCATTTGTTGCTTGCTGTTCTGTTAAATTTTGCTATTCTGACTGGGGTGAGATGATAACTCGTAGTTGTTTTGATTTGCATCTCTCTTAGAGCTAGGGATTTTGAACATTTCTTCATGTGCTTGTTAGCCATCTGAATGTCTTCTTTGGTGAAGTGTCTGTTCATATCCTGTGCCCATTTTTCTATTGGATTATTTACCTTTATCTTGTTGTGATGCTCAAGTGTTTCTTAAATTCTGGATATAAGTATCTTATCTGATATATCATTACCAAATACTTTCCCCCAGTCTGTGGCTTCCCCTTTTACCCTGTTGGAGAAGTTTTTGGATGTACGTAGGGATTTGATTCTTAGAAGGTCCCATTCATCTATTTTATCTTCTCCTGGTTGTAGGGCTAACATTCTTTTCTATGTCTTCTCTGACCTGAGAGATTCTTTGGGACAAGAACTATATCTGATTTTTCTCTGGGTATCTAGCACCTGTGCAGTACCTGGAGCCTAAAATTATTTTGACAAATGAATAAATTGCTTGCTCTGATAGTGCCTTCTATAGAAGCCTCACACATTTTCATAACTGTATGTTTTTATTGTCATGTGCCATAAAGTCAAGTATGACTCCTAGAAGTCCTATGAACAACGGATCTGAATCCTGACCTTTCCTGTGCCATCCTCACACACACTTCTGACTCTTTAGAACCCTGCGGCAGTCACCACGTCAGTCCACCTGGTTGAAGGTCGTTCTTTCCTTTACCAACTCTCCACCCTAACAAGTATCATGTCCCTACCCAAGGAATAGCTTCGTCTAGCAACATGTGCGTAGTATATAAGGTGAAGCTTCACCATCTTTGCCTCCAAAGAAGACTCTGGCTGCACTCTCTCCAAGACATATGTGTTTGTACTTTGGGTTGTCCATGGGATGTTCAGTGCTCTTATCCAACAACATAGTTCAAAGATAGCAGTTCTTATTCTGTCATCCCTATTCATTGTTCAGTTTTAAATTCATAGCAAATGACTGGAAAGACCATGGCCTGAGTCAGACACACCTTTGTCTTCAAACTGATCATCATTATTCTTCAATAATTTAGAGAGGTCCTTAACTGCAGATGTTCCCAGAGCACTGCGTCCCCTTATTTCCTGACTGTTGGTACCAAGGGTGTTAATTGTGGATTCAAGAAAGGTGTATTTGTTGACAGCTTCAATCTCTTCTCCATCCATCATAATGTTACCTATGAATCCAGAAGTAAGAATCTTTGTTTCGTGAACATTGAGCAATCAATCCATACTGAAGTCTGCATTCCTTGATCTCCTGCAACAAGTGCTTCAAGTTCTCCTTACTTTCAACAAGCAAGTTTGTGTTATCTGAATAATGCAGGTTATTGATGAGTCTCTCTCCAATCCTGATGCCACATTCCTTTCAAATTATCCTGCTTCTCGAATACTTTGCTCAGCATAAAGATTGAGTAGGTATGGAGAGAGAATACAACCCCGATGCACTCCATTCTTAATTTTAAGCCATGCAGTGTATGCCTGCTCTGTTTGCATAACAGCCTCCTGGTCCAGGTATAGGTTTTACACGAGCACAATTGAGTGCTATGGGATTCCCATTATTCTCAATGTCAACCACAACTTGTTATGATCCACAAAGTCAAATGCCTTTGCATAGTCAATAAAGCACAAATAGACATTCTTCTCGTATTCTCTACTTTCAGCTAGGACCCATCTGACATCAGCAATGATATCCCTGGTGCCATGAACTCTTCTAAATTCTGCTTGATCTTCTGGCAATTCCCTATCTATATACTGTTCTAGCTTTTTTGAATGATCTTCAACAGTATTTTGCTTGCATGTGATATTAATAATATTGTTTGATAGTTTCTGCATTCGTTTGCTTCATCTTTCTTGGGAATGGACCATATATGGACCTCTTCTAATCCATTGGTCAGACAGCTGCCCTCCAAATATCCTGGCATACACTATTGAGGACATCCAAGGCTGCATCTGTTAATTGAAACAAGTCAATTTCTCTCCCATTGATTCCTGGGGCCTTATTTTTTGTCAATGCTTTTAATGCAGCTTTTACTTCCTCCTTAATTACTTTTGGCTCCTGCTTATATAGTACTTCCTGAAATTTTTCAGTGTCAATCAGTTCTTTTTGATAGAGTGATTTCATGTATTCCCTTCATTTTCTTTGATGCTTTTTGGGTCATTCAATATAATTCTCATAGTATCTTTCAATATTGCAACTTGAGGTTTTAATTTGTTTTTTTCGGTTATGTCAGCTTGAGGAATGCAGAGCAAGTTCTTCCCTTTTTATTTTCCAATTGCAACTCTCTGCACATTCCATTTTAATACTTTGCTTTGTCATCTCTAGCTGCGATATGAAATCTTCTGTTCAGCTCTTTTACTTCAGCATGTTTTACCTTTGTTTTGGCTTTTTCACTTTCCAGTGCAATGTTTAGAGTCTCTTCTGACATCTATTTTAATTTTTTTCTTTCTCCTTCTTTTTTGTGATGACCTTTTTCTTTCTTCATGGATACTATCCTTGATTATTTTCTCACAACGCAGCTGGTCTCTGATCAATGTTGTTAAGTGTCTCAAATCTATTCCTAAGGTGATTTTGAAATTCAGATGGAATAAATCCAAGATCCTATCTCGGTTCTTGTGAACTTATTTTCATTTTCTTGAACTTCAATTTGAATTTGCATGATAATTGATGATCTTGACCCACAGTCCACCCTGGCCTAGTTTTGACTACCAATATTGAGCTTCTCCAGTGATTTCTACCACAGACATAGTCAATGTGATTCCTATGCAGCCCATCAGGTGAGATCCATGTGTAATGTCATCATTTGTACCTTTTAGGAAAGGTATTTGTGATGAAAAAATCATTGAAAACTAAAAATTCAATCAATCATTTTATTCCCACTCTTATTTTTATCACCCCCATCTTATCACTCCCATCTTTTCCAACTACTGTTCCTTCTTCACTGTTCGCAACTTTTGCATTCTAGTTGCCAATTATCATTATCACATCTTAATTGCATAGCTGGTCAATTTTGAACTACAAGATTTGGTAAAAATTATCACTTTCTTCCTCTTTGACTCCAGATGTAGGAGAGTTTATTTGAATAATAGTTGTATTAATCAGCCTTCCTTGTATGTGTATGGATATTATCCTGTATCGCTCACAACACTGTATTGCAGGATAGAACTTGGAAGTGACTTTGTTTTTATAATGGTTTACCTACAAAATTTATATACATTGTTCTTTACACTGGTTTGATTTTTTTTGGCTATCAATTTAACACCATTCTTCTGTTTTTCACTTCCAGCATATATACCATATGATTATCTGATTCAAAGAGGGCCTTTGTGATTAAAAGTTGGTTGGGCCTAAGGATCTCACGTGAAGACTGATTTGAGATTAGAGTTACAAACTAAATTGGTGATTTATTTTGTTTGGGGAAGATTGTTTTAATTGGTACAGTGTTTTGTCTGTCAGTTTGCTGTACAAACTTGTAGGTTGCTGTGATACTGAAAGCTGTGCCACTGGTGTGTCAAATGTCTTAATGGTACCCGGGGTAGACAGGTTTCAGTAGAGCTCCCTATTGAAGACAGACTAGGAATCAAGACTGGCAGGCCACTTCTTAAATAATAGGTCTTTGAAGACCCTATGAAAATTAGAGCAACATGGACAGTTATAGAAGTGTAGTGGTAGAGCTTAGATTGACAGTCAGTTGAAATGAGGAAAAATAATGACAAACATCAATTTAATAATTGGAACATGGAATGTATATTGCTTGAATGTTGAAAAACTGCAAATTGTCAGGAAAGAAATGGAACTCATCGATATCCTTGGAATTAGTGAGATGAGATGGATCAGCTTTGGCCACTGTGAATCAAATAATCACATGATATATAATGATAAGCCTATTAAAAGCTTTTGTTCTTCCTTTAACTTGGGTGTTTCCTGTGATAAAATTACATTTCTTGCCAATTCAGTTACCTTTTGGGGGGATTTTATAGTTACTGATGGCTTTAAAATAGTCAATCCAAATTTTGCTTTATGATAATTTCTCTCATTGACTATAAAACCAATTTGAATGGGTAAGACTGTAACTTGAGTATCAGATGACAAGGTTTTTAAGTAGTACCAAGGCCAAGGAATGGGAAGAAAAATATAAAAGTAGAATATAAAAAACAAACCAGTGCCACTAATATCTGCGTAGACAAGTACTGTATTTTTCTTTATGGTTAAAATCTACTCTGTTACATGTTTGGGTTTGTGAAATGGAAAGAGTAATGAATATTGGGCATTGGCATATTCTCCCATTGGTGGAAGTCAAAACTGTGTTGAAAGTCCCCT
Source organism: Elephantulus edwardii (assembly GCF_000299155.1). Taxonomy (NCBI): domain Eukaryota; kingdom Metazoa; phylum Chordata; class Mammalia; order Macroscelidea; family Macroscelididae; genus Elephantulus; species Elephantulus edwardii. Next base: position 1,289,712 of record NW_006399900.1, read on the forward strand.
TTTCTTCAGAATTGTTCAGCATCAGTGCTTGCTTTTGGTGGGTGGCACCTTCTGGAAGAAATGCAAAGCATACCCCTGGAAGGCTCAGTCTCCAGGGCTGCTGTCCAAGTGCCTGAGGATCTTGCACATGTGCTAGGTCCAGAGCCCAGGGAGAACTACTCCTGATGCTTGACTTGAGGACGTGAGATGCTGTTCAGAGGTGACCAGAAAGAAACTGTGATGAGTTTGTAGTGAAGGATCCTGTGAACAGCATCTTCATAAGGACCTGTCAAGAGTTCCTTCCCAGGTATCTGCTTGGCCGCATAAGTAATTCAGTATAAATTCTTAAGATATATGAAATGTCTCCTATCTAGGCATGCCAATGGCTTCTTTGCATGCCCCTGTTCCTAAGACCATTACATATTGTTCTTGAGAGTTTCTTCTCATTTCTGTTCCTCACCTGCAGGTGCAGCTCAGGCTTAATGGATCACCATTCTAGAAGGAAATTCCACATTTCCTTCACATCATTTCAACCTTGCATTAAGAAGCCTCAGGGCTCCCCCTCAGGATGTCCCAGGATGGGTCAGACTTTCTGGGAAACATGCACTCCTGGAGGGCTCCGGGTGCAAAGCCGTCCAGCTGCTTGAGCATCTTGAACGTAAGTTACAGGTAGATCTGCTTCTAAGGAACAAGGAAAGAGGGGCCAGTCCAGGATCTGGGATGGACTTGAGGTGGGAGGCTCATTAAGGGTGAGTGAAAAGAAACTGAGGAGTCTGTAGTGAAGGATCTTGTGTATAGCATCTTTGTAAGGACATGACAAAGGTTTCTTCCAGGATATTTGTTTGGCAATATAAGTGGCCCAGCACAAATCTTTGCAGTATCTGAGGAAGTCTAGACATTGCCCACAGCTCTTTTTTATGCTCTCGTTCCTAAGTTCATCTCAAATTGCTCTTGAGAACTTATCTTATATGTTCCTTTCCTCCAAATGTAGTTCAGTTTCACTGGATTCCCATTCTTGTGGGAAAAATATGCCTATTTTCCTCCTTTAAGTCCTTACATTGGAGGACATAACTCTCCCTCTTTGTGGTCATTTTCTACATTTTCTTGTCATGATATTTTTTAATTTTTCTTTTCCCTGCTAGTCCATCAATGGCAGCTTCATTCAGGTTGGGCAGAGGTTGAGCCCTTAAGCTAAATTCCAGAAATTCAGGTTACAAAGAGATCCTCAGGTAGAGATACATCCTCTAGTCTCAGCTGTCTCAAGTGTCTAAAGCTACATTGTGTTTTGTACAATCATTCACATTTATATAATCTTTTGTATGCTTTGTCTCTGATGGATGTTGATTGTGGAGTCAAGTAGACTTAAATCCTTGACAACTTCAGTGTTTTCTTTTTTCCATCTATCATGATGTTGCCTAGTATACCAGACTGTTGTTATCGTTAAGTGCCGCCGAACTGTTGACTCATAGCAACCCTATGAATGAAAAACCTGAACAATTGTATAACTTTTATCATTTCTCCAAATTCATAGAGTTTCCACAGGCAAGCTATTTCAGAAGTGGATGCCACTCATGCTTCCAAGCCTGTTTTAATCGGGGAGCACCAGCAAACACTATCCACCATGGGTAACCATTATCGCATTTGACAAATCATGTCACAGCATTTAGCATCACAGCAACCATGAGTTACCTCTGTGCAGCAAATGTACAGTGCTGGAGTGAGGACTTTTTTCTATGTGTTATCTTTTGATACAGAGGTGCATTCATTACACATGATGATATATAGGACAGTATTCTGATCCATAGAATTTCAAAGGCTAGATTTTAGAAGTACATCTTTATCCCTTGCCTTTTGTAGTTTTGTAGTTCCACTAAAACCTGTCTGTCATGAGTGGAATGGAAAAACTAGTGCGTATTGGGCACTGGCATAATCTCTTTCCAGAGGAATTCAAGTCTGGGTTGAAATTCTCTTTTGCTTCAGAATCACTCTGCATCTGTGTTTGCTTGCGGTAAGTAGAATCTTCTGGGAGAAATGTAGGACATACACTGGAGGGCTTGGGGTCAAGGGCTGCCTTCCCAGTGCCTGAGAATCTTGCACATAAGTGATAGGTCCAGGGCCTCCAGCAAGCTACGGCTGACACTGCACTTGAGAAAATGGGATGGTGTTCAAAGGTGATCAGAAAAAAGCTGTAAAGAGTCTGTAATGAAGTATCTTGTGTAGAGTATTTTCATAAGTAGATGTCAGTGGTGTTTGAAACACCAACACTATGGCTTTCAGCATCATAATAACACAGGTTACTACTGTATGACCAACTAACAGATGGGCAATAGGACTTTATACAGCTTGTTGGGAAGTGCCAGCTACATGGTCCCAAAATACCTTAAGGATCTTAGTAAGTCTTAGTTCTTCATTTTTTTTTTCCCCCTGAGGGAAGTCATGAGCTCTGTGGAAAACTGACTGTGGTTGATTGTAAAATGATTGCAATGATTTTCTGCTTTGAATCTAACCCTCTAAGCAATTAGAATTTTTAGTTCTAATAATTGATCTTCTCTCTATGGATGATATTCTTTATGTTACTCCACAATTTGGCTGGTCTTCAATTATTACTATGTAATGCCTTACACCTTTTTCTTGAGATGATTTTTTTAAGTTCCAAAAGAGTTTTAATAAAGAGTTTGCACTAAGCATTAAAAATATGATGTATATTGTAGCTTTCTTTTTTCCCCTTCTTCCCTCCCACCCCCCTTGAGTAAGGATAGTGCAAAATATGAGACCTTGGACAGTCTCTTTGAGAGATACAGACAGAAGCATGATCTAACCTTTCACTGAACTTTTATTGAAACGCCATAAAAATACACAAACTTCCAATACTCTCTAATGACCTGCATTTGCCTAAATCCCTTCATTTATTTTTTAATTTTTTTATAATTATTAAGATTAATGAAAATTTACAGAGACTTTGGGTTTCCATTCATTAATTGTTGCACTTTTCTCCCTGCCCATCCCCGCTTCTCTCCCACTACACTCTTCTCTTTGAACAGTAAAAGAAAAATTCTTTCATTGCTTTACAATCCCTCCCCTCAGGTCCACTCAGCTATGCAGCCTTCGTTCTCGACTCCTGTCATGACAATAATACCTAATCACATAGCCCTTCTAAACAGTTCTCTCCTTCCTGTATTTCAATGTAGTATTCATTATTTATCCCCTCTTTTGTAGTCTCCCCCCAACACCGATGTTAGTCCGGTTTTACAACAGCAGATTTTTAAATTCAGGTCAGATAGACTCAAGGCTGTATTGTAGTTAATGTGGTCTTGGTTTCATTTTCTTCAACTTCAATTTGAACTTGCTTATGATTAATTAATGGCCTATTCCAAGGTCAGCACCTGGCCTGGTTTTGACCCCTGACACTGAGCTTCTCCAATTATGTATCCATGTGCGTTCCTATGCAGTCCATCAGATGGGGCCTATGTGTATAGTTGCAGAATATCCCTGAGATATTTGCCAAGGCAGATCCTTGCCACTGGATTCTACTTAGGCTGCCACTGAACCAGACCAAACTTTTATTCAGAATTGGGATTATGTTACATTTTGTAGGCTTTTGCCCACTGTCAGTCTCAAAAAGGGCCTCCAATAAGGGCTGATGTCATGAGAAAGCCCACCATGACATTAGACACTTCTTCCAGGTGTCCCCTCTCTATACAATAGGGATCCCTGAGTCACTTGGCTGAGTGGCATACCAAACGAATAGTTCCTCTGGCCACCTCCCAGAGGAGCAGGTGGGACCTGAGTAAAGTATGGTCTGGGCTCAACAGAACTCTGTGTTTAGTGACTGAGTGTGGGTGTGGGAGCTAGAAGATTGGCCAGTGGGTGTTGTCAGGTATTGTTTACCACCACCATGGTGACGGCTTCCAGAACTAATAGGCAGGATTTACGACTCAACAGTACTTAACAACAACATAGAGAGAGATCAGTTGGCCTAGTGGACAGAAAGTGATAATACCAAGCCAAAGGTGGGTGACTTTAATTGGCAGCCTTCAGGTCTGTTTTCAATTGGTTTTTGTCAAACATTCTTCTAGGTCGTATAGCCCTGGTATGTCCACTTGCTGTACAGAGATAACTCATGATTGCTGTGATGGTGAACACTGTAGCACTAATATGTCAAATGCAGCAATGGTTACCCATGGTGGACAGTGTTTGGTGGAGCTCCCCAATTAGAAAAAGCTTGGAAGTAGGAGTGGCATCCACTTCTGAAAAAGCTTGCCTCCGGAAACCCAATGAGCCTGGAGAAAGGTTGGAAGTCATACAAGTGTTGACATCTTTCGTTCATAGGGTCTCTATGAGTCGCCTACAACTCAACGGCACTTAACATACCAAGTGAATAGTTCAGTTCCTTTGAGCACCTCCCCCAGATATAGTCGACTATCATCCTTAGGAAAGTGTGCATCAGAGCTGTATCCCTTCTCCATACCTATTTTTATGCTGAGGAAAAACTGCAAGAAGCTGGACTTTATGAAGAAGAGTGTGGCATCAGCATTAGAAAAGACTTCATGAACAACCTGCATTATGCCTGTGACACAACCTTGATTACTCAAAATCAGGAATACCTGAAACATTTGCTTCAGAACATAAAGGACTACTGTCTTCAATATGAATTGCATCTCAACATCAAGAAGGCAAAAATCCTCACCACAGGGTCAATAGACAACATCATGGTAGATGGAGAAAAGATTGAAATTGTCAAACAATTTTGTCTTATGTGAATCCACATTTAACACTCTTGATGATGGCAGTCAAGAGATCAGGAGACATATTTGGATGGAAAAGTTTGCTGTAAGGGACTTCTCCAAAGTCCTAAAGAACAAGGATATCATTTGAAAGACAAAGGTGCACTTGATTCAAGGCAACATCTTTTCGTTCACCTGCTATGCATCTGGAACTTGATAGTGAAGAAGGATAACAGAAGAATTGATGCCTTTGGATTGTGGCACTGGAGAAGAATACTGAATATCCCACGGCCTGCCAAAAGAACAACCAGATATGTCTTGAAGAAAGAGCAGTCAGAGTGCTCCTTAGAGGCAAGGATTGTGAAGTTTTGTCTCATGGAAAGGTGGAGAGTCAAAGAAAGAAGGAAAAACTCTCAATGAGATGAATTAACACTGTGATTGGCTCAATGGGCTCAAGTATGTTAGAGATGGTAAGGGTGGCACAGGGTTCAAACTTGTTCATAGGGTTGCTGTGAGTTATGCTTGACCTAATGGCATCTTTCTAAAAAAATCATTGTGCCTTTTTAAAAAAAATAATTTATTTTATACTGGTTTAGTTGCAAAGTTTATATACATTGTTTTTCACACCAGAACAACCCCCTCTTTCATTAAACATCAGCTATTATTAAACACTGTTGAATTTATATCCCAGGCCTTTCTATATTCATCAAAGAACTATTTAAATTTCTTACTGTAGAAAAGATTGTCCTTTCCCCAATTTGATAGGTTTTGTCTCTTTGTTGAATACTAGTTGACTGTAATTAGTAGAGTAAATCTCGCTGTTCTCAATTCTGTTCAATTGGTCTATGTGTCTATCATGGTAAAAGCACCATGCGTTGTTTTGTTTTAATTTTATTTTATTATTTTTAATGAACATTTACAGAGATTTTGGATTTTCATTCATTCATTGTTGCACTTTCTTCTTTACCCCCTTCCCCCCAGTTCGCTCCTCTCTTTCAAAAGCAAAAGATAAACTTCTTTGTTGGTATACGATCCCCCAACCCCGCGCTGCACCTCCACCCCTAATACACTCTGCTATGCAACCTTAATTCTGGGTACTACGCATTTTTAATTATTATAGTTATGTAGTTGGTTTTGAGATCAGGGAGTACCATTCTTCCCACTTCATTATTTTTTCAGAAGTGCTTTGCATATTTGAAGTTTCTTTCCTTTACAAATAAACTTGCCAGTGGCCTTTTCTATTTTTTTTAAAAATGAGTTTGGTATCTGAATTAGGATTGCATTAAATATTACCTTTTTCACTATGTTGAGTCTTCCTATGCATGAAAGGGGGATTTTTTTTTCCCCTTTTAGTTAGGTTTCTTATTGTTTCTCACAACAATGTTTAGTAATTTTCTTTATAAATGTCGTTTGTGTCTCTAGTTAGGCTCATTCTAAATGATCTCAATTTGTGGTTTGCTATTGTAAAGGATATTGCTTTCTTAGTTCAATTGCCATGTGTTTTCTGTTACAGTAAAGGATTCCCACTGATTTTTGTACTAATTTTTCTATAAATTGATCTACTAGGTCTAAAATTTTTGTTATTGTTGAGCTTTGGGGTTTTTCGTTTATACTATCCTAGCATCTGCATATAGGAAGAGTTTTAGCACCTCTTTGCTGATCTATATGTTTCATACTTCCTTCTCTTTTTGTATTGCCTTAGCAAGTATATCCAGCACCACATGGAATAGGAGTGGTGATAGTAGGTATCCTTTTCTCGTCTCTGTTCTCTAGGGGAAAACCTTTAGTATTTCTCTATTAAGAAGGATGTTGGTTCTTGACTATGCCTATATACTTTATACTACTTTGAAGAAAATCTCTTGTATTTCTATTTGTTGAATGTTTTAATCAGAGAAGGAGTGTTGTATTTTGTCAAAGGCCTTTTGTGTATCAATTAATAGGATAATGTAGTTTTTGGTCTTTGCTTAATTAATGTGATGAATTACATTGATTGTTTTTCTTATGTTGAAGCATCCTCAAATACCTGTTATGAACTTCGTTTCAACAAATGGTGCTGGCAAAACAGATAATCTATCTGCAGAAAACTGAAGTAGGATCCACATCTCACATTATACACAGAAATCAGCTCAAGAGGGATCAGACTTAGCGGTAAAGCCCAAAGCTAAAAAGATTGTAAGAGACAAAATGGCAACAAACTTAGAAGTCCTAGAGTATGGTATAAATGTTGTTAGGTGCCGTTGAGTCACTTGCAACTCATAGTGACCCTAGGTACAACAGCCCTAAAAACTGCTCTGTTCTCTACCAACCTCACTGTTGCTGACACACTCACCCCGATTATCTCAGTCACTGAATCAATCACCTTGTACAGGGTCTTCCCCTCCTGCCCTGTCCCTCCACCCTCCCAAGCATGATGTCCCTCTCCAAGGACTGGTCCCTCCTTGCAACACATCCCAAGTATGTCAGATGAAGCCTCAGAATCCTTGCTTCCAAGGAGTAGCCTGGTTTTACCCTCTCCAGGATGAATCTGTTTGTTTTCTTAGCATCCCATGGTACATTCAATACTCTTCTCCAGCACCACAGCTTAAAGGCATCAATTCTCCTTCTATCCTCCCTTGCCACTGTCCAGCTCTCTGACACATAACAACTGATTGCAAAGACCATGACCTGTATCAGATGCACACAACCAGAAGAGGATAAAATTGATGAATGAGACCTTCTAAAGATTAATTCTTTGGGGTGAACTAGGAGGTGAAAGGGTGAGTGGAGAAGAAAATGTGCAACAATTCTTAATAATAAAATGAAGCTTAAGTCCTTGTGTGTATCCATGAGAGGATCATATCAATGAATGGGACCTTCTAAGACTAAGTCCTTCTGTGCATCAAAACCTCTTTTCAATAGAGTGAAAAGAAAATCTACCAACTGGAAAAAAAACATTTGGCAATGACATCTCAGACAAGAGTCTTATAATGAAATTTTAGATAATACTTCAGGGCCTCCACAAGAAAAAGACGAATAATCCAATTAAAAATTGGGCAAAATACATGGAAAGAATTTCCACAGAGGAATACAGTTGGATGGCCAACAGACACAAGGAGAAATTCTCAAAATCACTAGTGTTAGGAGAGATGCAAATCAAAACCACAATGGGATGCCATCTTACCCCAATAGCAGTGCCAATATTTAACAGTCTACTAAGCAATATGATGCCCTCAGGCCAAGAAAAGCCTGTCTACACACCAGTTCGACAGGAAGCATCACCTTTTCTCGGGAAACATTATGACTAAACTTCAGAGACATTGATCCCAACATAAGGAACTACCATCAGCTGATGTGTTTGGAATCACATAAGCCATGAAAGCTTCATATATAAGTGGAGGGCTGGTCAAAGGGAGGGGGTAGAAGTGGATGGGTATCCTGGTGGATGGTGGAGCAGGGAAATAAGTGCGTAA
>NW_006399900.1:1301086-1341139 GCF_000299155.1 Elephantulus edwardii
GATGTAAAATTTAAAAAAGAAAAAATAAAAATATTCTATTGTAAAGAATTTCTAATTCTGTTTATAGTTTTTTATACTGAGGAGCATCTAGATATTTAGAACTAGGTTTGAAATGAACGTAGATTGCTTACTGGGGACAATGAAGTGACACTATGAAGAGATCTGGTGGCATACTCCATAGCAACTTGTGCAGCTAAGCAAAAGGCAAGGTTTCTCTGGTGGTTTAAACCTACCAGTGCCTCCAATGGAGAAATCTGGGCAATCTTCTCTTGTGTGATGTCCGGCATGTAAAACCTGCTGGAGGTTCTGTTATGAGTTGATTCCAACTCCACAGCAATGAGTTTGAGGGTTTGGGGTGCTTTATGTTTCTTTGAATTTTTTAAATGTTGTTATTTTAATGAATAGGCATGAGTCTGCAGTGGTTAGAGATGTAGATCACTGAGACAGCGAGCCAGGGCTCAAATACTGGCAAGTGCACAAATGGATTTTTGTGTCATTGCTCGAATTTTCTGATCATCTGTGTATGTTGTTGTTGTGCTGTCAAATTGAGTAAAATTCATAGCAGCTCTATGAACAGAAGATCAGAACCCTGTCTTATCTCTGACATCTTCAAAATCTCTGACACTCTTAGGCTCATTGCTGCAGTCACTGTGTCAATCGATGTGGTTGAGTGTATTCCTCTCCTTTGACATCCCTGTTTTCCCAAGCATGACGATCCTCTCCAAGTAATAACCTCCCTTCCACCATGCCAAAAGTATGTCAGATGAAGCTGTACCATCTTTGCCTTGAAGGAACTTTCTGTCTGCACCTTCTCCAAGATGTATCTTGTTTGTTCTTTTTGTGGAATATTCATGGGATATTCAGCACTTCTCTCTAAGACCACAATTCAAAGACATTAAATCTTCTTCTGTTGAAGTCATTATTGAGTAATAACTGACATAATCGGACGTCTGAGGCTGTAAATGGCATGGAGGAGGTTGTCCATTTTTCCTCGAAGGGGCTATTGGTATATTTAAATCCCTAGAGAAGTACAGCCTTAGGTTGCAATGTAACTCCTCCGGGACTAAACGCTCAGAGCACCCAGTTAATTGTAAACTGTGGATGATCATTGAAAAACCTTCAGCCTATGGCTACTGTGACATAATTATTTCAAATCATTAATACGGTAAAATACTAGGGAAGTATCTGGCCTATTATAAACTTTCAACATATGTTGTATAGCATCGAGTAGCTATTAATAAAAAAACCAACCTTTGTTTTCCTTGACTGCTGCTTCCAAAATTATAAATAATTTAAGAATGAAAAACCCAATTAAATGTTTGGTGGCTGATGTTTGGAATGCTCTTTCTAGTCTTTTATCTTATTTGCATAATTTCAGTGACATTATTGCAAAAGGAACTTGCTAGACTTTCTTAACAATTAGAGATTGGTCGGGTTGTATCTCCCCAAAGCTCAAGCAACAGTTCAGCTTTCTCATTCTCCTTTTCCTGCCTTTTTGTGGGAGTTGTGTTACCAACTATAAGGTTTTCGTTAAATTGCTCACTGTCATTCCCAAGACACCCACGCCAATGATTAACCCAGCATGAACAGTGCATTGCCAAATACTCTGATGAGATGTGTGCAAAACTCTTAAAATAACCCTTTCCCTCTGCTACAACCAATGCTGCTGCCGTTACGCAAAGAGCATTCTAAGAGTTGCTGAGGAGTGGGTGGTACGGGAGGACTTGGAATCTGCTCTGATTTTTTAAAGGGCATTTTTACTCTCAGGTTTGTATCACAGGGTGCAGCCACATAAGCACATAGCACTCTGGCACACAGCTGCTCTAAGCCTCGTGGGGTGACAGTGGAGGTGAACTCATTACAAATCTCTTGGACAGAAGTCAGTAAGAATAGCCTACCTGGAACTCTGAAAAGAACAGACTGTAGAGTCCTGCTCTATCATCTGGTTGCACACTTAGGAGATACTAAATGAAACAGATCTGGCATCAGGGTGACCAGTTGACCTAATTTGTTTGGGATTACTCTAGGGATTTTTGTTTTGCTTTGTTTTGGTGATAAAAGATTTGCACAGGTGGTCTGAATCTACCAACTTCAAAGAAGAAAGAAGGGATATCTCCTCCCATTTGACTTACAGTCTCCACAAAGGCTATGAAACTGTGAGTCAGGTCTGACTCAATGACTCGTAACAAATCACAACCCCCTGGTTTTTAAACAGCAAGCATATAAACTTAAAGACTGGTGTGTCTGATACAGCTGATGGTATTTTCATTTTCTTCTTAGGCATTTGGATGTTGAATAATGAACAAGAAGACCAAGGAAGAATTAATGACTTTGAGTTGTGCTGTTAGACAAGAGTGCTGAATATCCCATGGACCACTAAAAGAGCAAACAACTCTCTTTTGCAGGAATTACAGTCAGGGTGCTCCTTAAAGGTTAGGATGGTGGAAATTCATCCTGCGTACTTTGGGCATGTTGGCAGGAGGGACCTGTCCTTTGAAAATGACATCATGCTGGGAAAGATAGCAAGCAGGTCAGCAAAAGAGAAGAAGAAGACCCCTTCACTCTGTGAAGAGGGAAACTACTACTGCTGTTGCTAGATGGATCTTGCCTGAAATTACGGAATATCAGAAAGAGGCCTATTTGTGCTTTATTGAGTATGTAAACATACTGGACTGTGTGGATCATATATAAAAAATTATGGCTAACATGAAAAAGAATGAAAATCCTTAATACTTAATTGTGCTCACACAAAACCTTTATAGATCAAAAAATCATTTTTATAACAGAACAAGAACACACTTGATTTAAAATCAGGACATGTGTGTCCTTGTTGTTTCAGCCTTTCTTCATACCTATTCAATCCGTATGTTAAGCAGGTAAGTTTAGAAATTCCTCTATATGAAGAAGAATGTGGCACTAGAATTGAAGAAAGACTCATCATAACTGACATTATGCATATGAAACAACAGTTTTTTTGCTGAAAGTGAAGAGGACTTGAAACATTCGCTGCAGAAGATTAGAGACTGCAGCCTTCAATATGGATTACATCTGAACATCAAGAAAACAAAAAAGCCTTGCCCCTTGACCAATATATGATACTATGACAGACTAAGAAGGTATTAAAATTGTCATAGGTTTCATTTTACTTGGATCTACAACAAAAATCCATGACAAATAGCAGCCAAGAAATCAAAAAACATGCTGAGTGAAATATCTCAGTCACAAAAGGACCAATACTGAATAACATCACTTTTCTAAAATAGCATGAACATGTGGGGTGGCACTGGGAGATAATAGGAATAGAGTGGATAGAGAACGAACACAGTGTTAGAACAGATGAGGGGAAGAACTGTCTGAAAAATATATGATTAAGCATTGGATGTATGACAACAGTCTGGAACAAGAGACACACGGAGTGCTGGGGAAAAGGGAGGAAGAAAATGTACAATGAAAAAAAAAATACGAGAAAACTCCCTCAAAAAACCCAAACCAAAGCAAAACATGTAAACATGCCACACTGGGGAAACTTACTGTATCAATGATCTCTCCAATGTAACAGAGAGCAAAGATATCAGTTTGAAGACTATGGTACACCTGATTCAAGCGATGATATTTTCAGTTGTTTCCTATGCATCTGAAAGCTAGCAATGAATAAGGAAAATCAAAGAACAATCAATGCCTTGGAATCGTGGTTTCAGTGAAAAGTGTTGAATGGACTGCCTGTATCAGGGTAGTACAATCGAAGTGTTTTTAGAGGCAAGGATGGTGAAGCCTTCTGTCACAAACTTTGGGAATATTGGCAGACCTTGAAAAACATCATACCGGGAAAGGTAGATGACCAGAGAAAAAAGGAAAACCCTGAACAAGACAGGCGAATAAAATGACTGTAGCAATGGACTTGAGTTTGCTGAGATCTTGAGAGTGCGGTAGGAAAGGGCATGGTTCAGATCTCATTTTCAAAGGGTCGCTATGAGTTGTAGTGGACTTGATGTCATATAAGAAACAGTGTTGATACTACTTACAACCAGGAGAAGATAAAATAGATGAGTGGGATATTCTAAGAATCAAATCCCTATGCACATCCAAAAACTTCTCCAACAGGGTAAAAAGGGAAGCCACAGACTGGGGAAAAGTATTTGGTAATGACATATCAGAAAAAGTACTTATATCCAGAATTTATAAAATACTTGAGCACCACAACAAGATAAAGGTAAATAATCCAATAGAAAAATGGTCACAGGATATGAACAGACACTTCATCGAAGACGACATTCAGATGGCCAACAAGCACATGAAGAAATGCTCAAAATCCCGATCTCTAAGAGAGATGCAAATCAAAACAACTATGAGATAATCATCTCACCCCAGTCAGAATTACAAATTTATCAGAACAGCAAGCAACAAATGCTGGCAACGTTGTGGAGAAACTGGAACCCTTACTCACTGTTGGTGTGAGTCTAAAATGGTGCAACCACTGTGGAAGGCGGTATGGTGCTTTCTCAAAAAGTTGCAAATAGAAATATCATTTGCCCCACAATTCCACTACTGGGAATATACCCCAAAGAGACCATAACTGCCATGCAAGCAGATATATGCACACCCATGTTTATTGTAGCTTTGATCACAATAGCAAGGAGCTGGAAACCTCCTACGTGCCCATCAACAAGCTAATGGATAGAGAAGCTGTGGTATATTCACACAATGGAATACTACGCTGCATTGAAAAACAAAGAACTCATACAATATTAATCAAAATGGGTGACTCTGGAGGACATTATGCTGAGTGAAGTATCTCAGTCACAGAAGGACAAATACTGCATGGTGCCACTGTTGTAAAACAGGACTGACCTTGGGGTTAGGAAGAGACTGAGAAAGATGGGTTTAATAATGTATACTGCATTGAAACAGATGAGGGAGAAAATTGTTTAAAAGGGATATGTGATTAGGTATTTTTGTCATGACAAGAGTCTAGAGTGAAGGCTACATGGTGGAGTGGACCTGGGGGAGAGTTTGTAAAACAATGAAAGAACTTTTCTTTTACTTTTGCAAGAGGGTAGTGTACTAGGGGGGAGGGTTAGGAAGGGATAAAAGTGCAACTATGAATGAATAAAAATCCAAAGTCTCTGTAAATTTTTACTGAAATTAATAATAAATTTAAATAAAACAAAAAACCAGTATTGATACTAATTTTAAGTTACTATGATAATTCATATACACAGATATAATACAGTTAGTATTAACGGATATTAAGTTGCAATGTTGCCACTTGTTGTTATGTGTCATCAAGTCTCCTGCAACTCGTAGTAACTCAAAGGCATCAATTGTGTCATCCTTAGTTATTGTCCAGCTTTCTTATGCATAGCAAGTAATTGTGGAGACCATGGCCTGGAACAGGTGCTCCTTAGTCTCTAGACTGACTTAAATGAATGAGAAAGTTAGAGTTCTATGGTTACCTTCTGTTTACCTGGGGTCAAGTCAGTTTTTTGTTTGCTGAGTGCATATATAAATTATTGAATAGATGATCTGTATAGGAATGATTATCTTTGAGGCAATTCACATATTATGGCAGCAACCTGGCATTAAATTTTTAAAAAATTAATCTTTATTTTTGAGCTTATAATTAGAAGAGCAAGAAATCAGAGTCAGTGAGTTATCAGATATCTTTATTGAAAGATGTTTTGGTGGGGTGGAGTCTCGCCTATGAGGCCAGTTAGTTATCATTGAATCAGAAGATCTGCTGATTGGAAGTCTGAAGGTATCTGAAATCAACATTGCTTTTAGTATTCGATAGCATTTATGTCTAAACTTTTCTATCTCTTCGTATGACAGATCATGAATATTATGGTAAATAAAAGATGGTGACTGTGAAGGAGTCTAAATTTTCAATGGTCGAAGGTGTCCGAGACGGTGCTCTTCTCCTTTCCTATTTTTCTTCTATGCTGTCTCAGCCAGAGTTTATTAACCAGCCTGAAAGCGGGGGGAGCACGAAGCAAGGCCCCAGAAGGGTAATGAAGAGGAACGGTCTGTATAACTCATATTATGTCCACTTCCTCTCCTGTATAAGCAGCAGATGTTATCTGTTAAACTCCAATAGCTTATTATTGATTTAAAGATAATTTGTTTACTATACTAAATGCAGCTTGTAAATCTCTATTATAGTCTGAGGAAAGTAGCATACGCTAAAACGTCATATGAATTGATATTTTCCAAACTTCATTATTTAATCATAATATAAGGCACTGAGGAAAAATATAGGGCATATTTAGAAGAGTTTACAAGAAATAAGCAATATTTTGTTTTGACATATACTGAATGTGCCTTGAAGTGAAAATCAGGATCAGCTTGGGACCGTATCAACCAATATATGTTGATGCCAGCTGAGTTTTGTCCTGAAAGTCTGTGTTCTTTCAAGCTTATTGTGTGCATCCAGCTCCACAGGGTTCAAATTCTGAGCGATGAAATCAGATGCATAAAGACCAGAGGTTGCGTAAGGCTCCCGGGAGCCTCGCTCTGGATATTTACACAGCTGTAATCATTATAAATAGATTACTTCATAATTTTCAACAAATGAAATCAAGTTATTTTATTTCATCTGCTGTGTCTCTTCTTTGTGCCATGAAGTCTCCAGTATGTCATTCATTTTGGCTCATTTTTGTTGAAATGAGATTGTTTAAAAAACCAAAAAAAAACAGTTTTAGCATTTGAGAGACTTCCCCCCCTTCTACTGGAGATTAAAAAAAAAATTAAATAGTTAAGGAACTGATATGAGGACAAGTAGATAAATGCTCCTGAGGCATGTTACTTTTTTTTTAATTTTGAGAGTCAAGTGTATAAGTTATACACTTGGAATTTAGGCACATGTATAGTCACATGAACAACACTGCAATGTTGTTGTTATTGTTGTTAATAAAGATATAGAATACTTCTATTAGTCAAAAAAATCTTGTAGCTCTAGGCTCAGCCCTTAGCAATGAGTGAACAATTTTCACCTTTATAGTCTTTTTTTAAAAAAAAATATTAATTTGTGTGTGTGTACTGTCAAATCGGATCTGCCTAGTACAGGCAGAGATTGTTCCTCCTTCTCCAGCAGAGCATCTGGTGGATTCGAACCATATACCTCTGGGATTACAGTGCAGCTTCTTGCCACTAGGCCACCAGAGCTCCCTATAGTCTTCTTATTATTTTGTTTTCCAAAATACAGTATAAATGGAATCCTACAATTTAACTCCTTTCACTTAGCATTGATGATTTTGAAATTTATCCTCATTGTTATACACACATTATTCATTCCTTTTTGTTTTTATCCATTCCAAACTGAGGGACATTGAGTTATTTCTGGTTTGGCGGTTATGAATAAAATATCTACAAATATTTTGAGTCTTAATCTTAAACATGCATTTTTAAGATGAAGAATGTTTAATGCACTTAAAAAGATCAAAGACCATATAGTCTTTAGTGTTGATTATGCCTCAATAGCAATTAAAATTCTAACAACTGAGCCATAGGCAAGATCATGATAAATGGAACAAATAGTGGAGATGTCATTGGTTTCATTTTACTTCGCTCCCCAGTCAAAAACCAATGGAAACAACCAACAAGAAAGAAAGGAATATTGTATTGGACAAATGTGTTGCAAGGGACTTTTTAAATTGCTAAAGAGCAAGGGTGTAAGTTTAAAGACTAAGGTGTGCCTGACCCAAGCCATGGTTTTTTTCAATTGTTTTATTTGTGTATATGAAATTTGGCCAATTGAAAGTCAATAAGACAGTTATAAATACATCTGGCTATAGCAGTGTGAATGTGCAGCAGTTTGAGCTTAGATATAAATGAAAAGTTAAAAACTAAGAATATAATTGGATTTTACAAGTTTATTTAAGAAAAAGGAAGATTTAGTATTACCTGGGAAGCTCAGTATCCATATTCTTGACCACTATCAGTTAGACCGAGAAGGAGTCTCGCTTGGCTTCTTGAAGAGCAAAAGTTAATGGATGTCATCAGGGAGACAAGCACCTGACCCTCCATTGCTAAGACCCTCAAGCTCAAGTTCTCTTCTAATTACTAAAGAAGGACAGAGTGCCCTTGGATCTTCCATCTGTCCACCTTTCCAGCACTTCCTGTTTCCTCTTAACTCGCTCTCCCTTCACTCTTTGCCTGGTCCACAATGGTGAGAAATTATATTCCTAATGTTTTTCTCTTATAAATTCTAGGGAAGTTAAGAGATAGTATGGAAGCTTGTTGTAATATCCTATCTATGATTACTTGTTCTTGTATATGTAAGAAATGGTGAAAATAATAGCAACAACAGCAAACTTCTGGCTTCACCTATATAACTAGGAATTTGTTCCTAGATCAGATCAGCATAGTGACAATGGCTTAACTTATGATGTTCTATTAACACATACAAATTGGGGAGGATTAGAGGCCCTACTCTAGAAAGTAGCGGGGGGGGGGTGGCGGAAATCATAAACCTGTGCTAATAGCTCTGTTGATATCTTGTCCCACATTTGAAGTGGTGACACTTCACATGTGGTTCATCAGTTGACTGAATTTAAACTGTGATTAGCCTGGACATGGATAAATTACATTCATCTTGAATCCAGATGGCAAAAGTACTTATGACTTCTTATGCTTGGCTGCATTGCCATTCTAGAAAAGTTGTATACAGCTGTTAATTAGATTCTGTGCTATGGATGTGAGAGAGATGCAAAGAACCAGGAATATGAAAACTTTATTTGGAATGTGGCTTCTTTATATGCTGTTGCAAATGTCTAGCCAGAAGACACCATTGCAGTGATATATTTGTTCAGGTAATTGTGCCCACCCAAACAAGTAAATCAGATTGATACTCCATTTATGTGAATTATTGTTTCCTTTTTGGTAATTTGCATTGCAGAATATTCTGAACTTGGAATGAGATCAAATCATACTACACAGAGCACAGCTGGCGTATTTAGGTAGAGCACATTCTATTTGTTGTTGTTGTTGTTGTTGTTGGTAAGTGCTGTTGAGTCGTAGACGACTCATAGTGACCCTTTGAACGAAAGGCCTGAACACTATTCATGGAGTTTCCAGAGGCAAGCCATTTTAGAAGTGGATGCCACTCCTGCTTCCAGGCTTGTTTTAATTGGGAAGCTTCAGCAAACACTGTTCACCATGGGTAACCATTACCACATTTGGCACATCAGTGTCCCAGTGTTCAGCATCACAGCAAGCACAAGTTACCTCTGTACAGCAATGCACAGACCAGTGCTGTACCACCTAGAAGAATGTTTGATAGAAACCCAATTTGAACCAGGCCTGAGGGCCGCAGATTAAAATCACCCACCTTGGGCTTGGTCAGATAACTTTCTGTCCACTAGGCCAACATAGCGTTCTCTATGTTGTTGTTGTTATATTTATTTCGTGGACATGTATTTAAAGTTTACAGTGTGGTAGCAGGTCTGACAGATCCTGAGAGAAAGCAACAAGGATAATACAGAATTAAGGAGCAAAGCAGGGTAAGGATGAAGGCACAAAAGATACGATGAAAGAACAAAGCTGTGTGTTGTGTTTGGATCAAGCTTTAGACAAACTATTCAAAAAGTTTGATTTGTACTGTTGCTGGAAGGAAAAGGAACTGAAAAGTTTTCTGACCAAAACATTTACATAATGTATACAGCTGCTTCTTACTGTGGTAGCCACTAGACACATACTGCTCTTTAAATTTAGATTAGTTAAATTACATTAAATATTTCATTTAGGTTAAACCAGCTCTTTTTCAAGTACTCTACGTGCATGTGTCTGTGGACGGTTGGATTGAAAAATAGCTACATACAGAAAATCTCTATCATCAGAAAATTATCTAGAGCAACCTTCTATATTTACTGAGATAGATGTTGGAATAATAATACAAAAGCCTGGAGACTTATTTATACCTTAGTACGAGTTAATAAGACACAATTTATGAGTTAATGCTACTCATCATGGCAGATGTCTTTATTACAGTAGGACATTTTCTAAAACAGGTTTTATAAGAGTTGAAATTAACACAAAAAGATTCAGTAGTTAGTTTAAAAGTTGCTATCTCAGAAATTTTATCATTTCTTTATAGTAAATGTTAGGAGAGATAGGGTGCTAATGCGAAACTAATAATAAAGACCCAGAGGTGGCAAAGATTACCTAGAATTTTGTAAAATCTGTTCATTTCCCTCCTCCCCCCCTAAATGATATCATTTCACCCTGGTGGCCAACAGCATTATGGTACCCGTTCTTACGTATATTTCTCTATGCTGGCTCAGTTTTCACCAATGAAATGTGAACAGAGATCGCATCACTTCTACATACAGCCTTGAGAAGGACTAATGTTTTTGGGTTTTTTTTCAAACTTTACCACAAGCCAATTTCTGCATCCTGCCCTCCCACATACAGAGAATCATCTGGAGAAAGCTGAGTCTCTGAAAGTTTTTGTAGAGTTGAATCCTACTACACCAACTGATGCATAAAAGATAAATGGGCCTGCTTGGTTCATTGCACTTTGTGCTGCTCTGTTATAGCAGCTAACTTCCGTGAAGGCACACTCAGACTTAATTTTTCTCAGAAACAATTTTTCATTTGTCAATGAAAAGGCTGTCAAATTAAAAGTCTCTTTATTTTGTTACCTCTATTGTTAGCACACTATATACTTTCTATGTTGTCACGCAGGAAAGACAAAATGACAAAAACACAACTTATTTATTTATGCTTCCCCTGAATAAACGTTAGTCTTATTTTCATCAGGCTATTTGTCTTAAACTGGATTCCCTAGAAGTAGAGTTTGAATTAGAGATTGTCTTCCTAGTGATTTCTTAAATGAGACTTTTGAAGAGAGACTTGTGAAGGAGAGAGTGAAAAAAGATGTTATCGCTGCTGTTATGAACCATCCAGTCAAAAGTGACTCATAGCAGACCCTCCACTGAGTTTTCAGAAGCTGTAAATTGCAAGGGAGGAGATTGCCCATCTTTCTTCCATGGAGCAGCTGGTGAATTCAAACTACATGTGTTTGGGTCGGCAGCGCACATTCTTACTACTCAGCCACCAGAACTCCCTTGAATACCAACAGTGGACCAACAACATCCACTACAGCTCTTCATCTTAAACATGGTTAATGGATGAGTTTCTCTGACTTCACAACATGGTCCTTAATGTTGTAGGGAAAATTTTATCCTGGGAAGATAGATACTAATGCATTTCAATTTTGGTGCAATTTTAAGAAATTTTTTTATTAAAAATTGTAATGTTTAATTTTTTAATTAAAATGTGTGAGAGGTCAAAGGAGGGAAGGAACAACTTTACAATGTCCTCAATGTGTGCAAGTGACAGGAGAGCATGTGTGTGAATGCTGGAGCCAGGTCATCCTGATTTGAATCAAAGCTCTAACATCCTGTGTGATCCTCAGGAAATAACTTCACTGTGCCTCGGTTTCCTCCCTTATGAAACACTGATACTGGGGAACAATAATACTTTAGTGATTCCTAAGCGGATCGTGCTGGGAAAGGTGAAGGGTAAGAGAAAGAGAGGAAGATTTCCAACAACATGGATCAACACAGTGATGTGACAATGGTTTGAGCATGTCAGAGAATGTGAACATGATACAGGATAGAGCAAGACTTCAAATTCAGATCTCTTCCAGTCAGTTGGCCAGGTGACTGTCCTCCAGATTTCTTGGCACAACTTGGTGAGCATGGCCAGGGCAGCATCTGTTTGTTGAAATTTGTCAATTGGTGTGCCATCAATTCCTGGGACCTTGGTTTTGTTTTTGCCAGTTCTTTCAGAGCAGCTTGAACGTCTTCCTTTATGGCTACAGGCTCTTGCTCATATGTTGTTTCATAAAATTTTTCTTTCTTTGTCAGCCAACCTCTTTTGGCACAGTGACACTGTATATGCTTTCCATCTTTTTTTAAAGCTTCCTGGATCATTGAATATTCTGTTCAGAACATCCTTAAGTGTTACAGTTTGAGGCTTGAATTTGTTCTTCAGTTTCTTCAGCTTAAGAAATGCTGAGTGAGTTGGGCCCTTTTGATTTTCTGACTCAGGCTCTTTGCACATTTTGTTATAATACTTCACTTTGTCTTCCCATGTTTCTCTTTGAAATCTTCTGTTCAGCTCTTTAATGTCTTGATTTCTTCCTTTTGCTTTGGCTTCTCTGTGCTCTAGTGCAAGATTCAGAATCTTGTCTGACATCCAACTTGGTCTTTTCTTCTTCCTTTGTCTTTGTAATGACCTTTTGCGTTCTTCGTGTATGATATTCCATTTAGAAGAGACTATGGTACTGGGGATATTGTGGCTAATATATTGTATTGAAAGCAGGAACAGGATCCACTTCCTAAATAACATGCCTTCAGAAACTCTATGAACTTTGACAAATGTTGATTGTTGTAGAGGGACTTCAGGCCTTTTGTTCATAGGGTCGCTCTGAGTTGTACTTGACTCAAAGGCATTATCCACAACAACAACAACAACAGGTGAATCTTGGCTGAGAGCAGAGAGCATCAGAGGAATGTCTATCTGTGTTTCATTGACAATGCAAAGCCATTTGACTGTGTGGATCACAGCAAACTGTGGCTAGTTCTGAGAAGAATAGGAAGCCCAGAACACTTGTGCTTATGTGAAATTTATCCTTGGATCAGGAGGCAGTTATCAGAACAGAGCAAAGAGACACTGCATGGTTCAAAACTGGGATGTGTATCCACCAGGGCTATGTTCTATCTGCATACCATTTTAATCTATATGCAGAACAGATCATCTGGAAGGCTGGGCTCTATGAGAAGGAATGTGGCATCATGATTGGAGGTAGACTCAATAACCTGTGTTAAGCAGATGACACAGCCTTGCTTGCTGAAATGGAGGAGGGCCTGAAGCACTTGCTGCAGAAGATAAAGAACTGCAGTTTTAAATATAAATTGAAGCTCAACATCAAGAAAACAAAGATTCTTACCACTGAGCCGATTGGCACCATTATGCTAGACAGTGAAGAGATTGAAATTGTTAACAGCTTTAGTTTGCTTGGCTTCACAGTTAACACTCCTGGTTCCAAGCAGCCAGGAAATAAAAAAAAAAAAAAAACAACCAAATTGCATTGGGAAAATCTGCTGTCAGGGACCTCTCCAGAGTACTGAAGAGCAATGATGTCAGTCTGGAGAGTAAGGAGTGCCTGATCTAGGCCATAGTCTTTGCAATTACTTTCTATGTATCAGAAAGCTGAACAATGACTAGAGATAATAGAAGAATAATTGATTCCTTTGAGCTGTGGTGTTGGAGAAGAGTATTGAATATATCAGGGACTGCTAGGAGAATAGTTTCTCCTTGGAGAGGGTGAAAGCAGGCTGCTCCTTGAAGGCAAGGATTCTCAAGCTTCATCTGCCATACTGTGGGTATGTTGCAAGAAGGCACTAGTCCTTGCAGAGGGATGTCATGGTTGGGAGGGTGGAGGGACAGTGTAAGAAAGGAAGACCCTCTATGAGAAGGAATAACTCAGTAACTGAGGAAATGGGGGTAGGTGTGTCAGAGACAATAAGGTTGGCACTGATAGAGCAGGGTTCAGAGCTGTTGTACATAGGGTCATTATGAGTCGTAAGTAACTTGAAGGCACATAACAGCAACAATCTTGTATCTGGCTATTTTCTGATTGACTGTGTCCCACGGTTTGCTTGGAGAGTCTTTAGGATTTACCAAATATGGTATCATGCATATAAAGAAAGCTTTACTTCCTCTTTGCCAGTTTGGATGCTTCCTATTTCCTTCTCTTGTGTTATTGCTCCCATTAGAACTTTGAGGGATAGCCTTTAATCTTGATCCATTGGAGATGATACTGGTTGTTTAATTTAGAGTACATGCCTTCACTTATGTTGAGGAACTTCCCCTCTATTCTTATTCTGTTGAGTGTACTTATAAGAAAATTGTGTTGGATTTTGTTAAAAGCCTTTTCTGTATAAACTGAGATGGTCACATGTCCTTATCCCTTACTTCGTTGATGTGACAGATTATATTTCTTGGTTTGCTTATGTTGAACCATCCTTACATGCTTGTCATGAATCTCACTTGGTCATGACATGCTTGTCTTTAGATTTGTTGTTGGATTCTGTTTCCTTAAGGATTTTTGCATCTTTGTTCATGAGAGATATTGGTTTAAAGTTTTCTATTTTTATTGTTTCGTTATCGGATTTTGGATCAGGGTTATACTTGCTCCATAAAGTGAGTCTAGAAGTTTCTATCTTATGGGACTTACATACTTTGGCATATTGCTAGGAGAGGATATTCCTTGGAAAAGGATATCCTGCTTGGAAAGATGGGGGAAAAGCAAAATTAAGAAATACCCTCAATGCGATGCAGTGTATCTGTGACACATCAGTGCAGAGACACGTTGACACTGTGTCAATGAGCTAAAGTCTATCAGACATGACTAAGATGGTGCAGGAGAGGACAAGATTCAGATCTGTTGTTAACAGAGTGGTTATAAGTCTTACTTGACTTGATGAAACTTAACAATATCAACAACCTGCATTATCCTCAGCAATTTGCATTATGAAAATGACCCAACCTTTCTTGAAGAAATTGAAGACTTGTAGAACTTACTGAAGAGAATCAAAGACTATAAACTGCAATATGGATTACATTTCAGCATCAAGAAAAAAAAATTATCACTAGATCAGTAAGAAACATTATATATATAACGTCAATAGTTGTAGAGGGCCTTCAGGCCTTTTGTTCATAGGGTTGCTATGAGTCATTCTCGTCTCAAAGACAATCAACAACAACAACTATATACATATACATATACATATGCATATACACATATACATACACATACACATACATATACGTGTGTGTGTGTGTGTGTGTGTGTGTGTGTGTGAAATTGTCAACGACCTCACTATACTTCAATCCACAATGAACATCTTTGGCACCAACAGTTAAAAAATCAAATGATATGTTGCACTAGGAACATCTCTTCTCAAATACTTCTCCATGGTGTAAAAAAGTACCAGAATTGGTTTAAAGACTAAAGTATTCCTGATTGAAATAATGGCATTTTCAGTTGCTTTGCATGCATGTGAAAATCCATTTTGGGTGTTGATGAAGAATATTGAGTTTCCCATAGATTGCCAAAGGAATAAACAAATCCATCTTAGAAGAAGTGAAACCAGACTGCTCCTTAGATGCAAAGCTGGTGAGTCTGCTTATCACATACTTTGGATACTCTGTCACAAGGAACCACAAGGAACTGGTTGGAAAAAGACATCCTGCTGGGCAAGGTAGAGGATCAGTGAAAGAGAAGATGACCTTCAACAAGATGGATTAACACAGTGACTATTATAATGGGCCAGAGAGTGTGTGAGATCAAGAGAACGATAGATTCTAGGGAAGGGTCTTATCTATTTTTCAGAGACACACTGAATCATATTTGTTTGAAGATACCTACACTAGCAACATGAACAGTTTCTTTTTGACCAAGAGCCACAAAACATTAATTTGAGAAAAGACAGTCTCAAACAAGTGGAGTTGTCAAATTGCATGTTTATTTGAAAAAATAAAGAAGACACAAGACTTATACCTCACACTATATACAAAAACTAACTCTAGATCATTAAAGATAAAATAAGGATAAACTTAAAAGCAAAACAAAACCACTGCTCTCAAGTCTGATCTGGCTCAGAGTGACCCTCAATTGGATTTAAAAGGGTCTAAATCTTATGGAAAGAGATTGTTCATATTTTCCCTGTGAAACAGCTTATAGCCACTGATCTTTTGTTTAAAAATTCAGCACAAAATGACCAAAGCAACCAGAACTCCTTAGGGACAAACTTAGTGGCCATAATTTATGATATAAATAGACTATCAATCATAATCAAAGCAAGGGCAATAGAGGATAAACCTCTTCAAGAATGAGAAGAGAACCGGTAGGTGAGAAAAATGTATCTTGTAACTACCTCTCAGAAAAGGGACTAATCCCTAAAATTTATTGAAAACTTCAACACTCAACATGAAAAAGACTAACAATGCAATTTAAAAATGGGCATTGGACATGAAGAGACATTTCATCAAAGAAGGTATTCAGATAGCTAATACTTGAGAAAATTATCCTGTTCTTTAGCCATTAAACCCAGCCAAACTCACTGCTGTTAAATTGGTTTTGACTCATAACCGAAACTTCCATCAGGCTTTTGAGCCTGCAAATCTTTAAAGAAGGAGACTTCCAATCTTTTTCTCTCGGAGTGGCTGGTGGATTCGAACTGCTGACCTTTTGATTAGCATTCTGAAATGTGATGTATTACATCACCAAGAGTCCTTTCGTTAGCCAACAGGGTTGGGTCAAGATGGAAAACTTTAAACTAGCAAAAAAAGAAAAATGTAGAGTACTAAATTTCATACTCTGGAGAAAAATTCCAAGATACTGGATTTTTTAATTATAAGGCTATTATTATGTTTATGTAAAAATTATTATTTTCTTAACAATCATTTTTGTAGTATTTCTATTATGTAATGGAATATATAGTAAAGTCTTTATATAGCTAAAAAAAGAAAAGAACGCTGCAGCATTAAATCAGTGCTCTTACGCCCTGTCGTATCTTAAAAGCAAGCAATTTAATCCAAAAGGGCAGATAAAAAGGGGGCAATGGAGAAAAAAAAAGAGCAAAACCAAACCTCATAAATCTAACTGGTTATCAGAGTTATAATAAGAGGAGCTAACACACAAAATCAAAATTACAAGAGGCAAAACCACAAAAATATTACAAAATATTACAAAACTGGTAGGTAGATGGTTATTCAAGCCTATGGTTACTATCCAGAATTAAGTAGCTACAGTAACACACCCAGAAATGCCATCCCTGGGCATGACCACAGGGTAGTGTTAGGGGGTTGGAGGGCAGGTGTCTGCTGGGCTGAAAACTATTCCAGTGCACATTCATCATGCAGGCTGGAAAGGAACAGTCCCAACACAAGCTACGAATCTCCTCAATGAACATAGAGGTTTATCTATACTTTTGGCAGCTTCTCTGCAGAATCAAAATTGGATGGGTTCTTTAGTGATAACTTAAATGGAAGCATATTTAAAAAGAAAAATCTTTGCTAAAATTCACACCATCGGAACTAAAACAGAAGACCAAATGGAAACTGTGGGTGGTAGCTGTGATTGCGCCTTTTCAAGCAGCGATGTAGACACCACGATGGGTTAATATGCGCTGTATGTGTTACTGCTGCCTGCCCTGCACAATGCATCTATCTGCCAGTTATTGTGAATGTTAAAAGCTAGCATCTCATAGGAGGAGCCCCACTCAGAGACTTGGCCTGAACCAACAGGTGCTGCCTATCCATAGACAGCCTGGGAAGCTACAGGCCTTTCCCCACTGCAGCCACATGCCGGTGATTGATTAATGAGAGCTATAAAACTTACCTCCTTGCATCAGTCTCGGACCTGACTATGTCACTGCTTTATCTCTCTCATGTACAGTCCAGACACCTCTGAGATCACTTTGGTCCAGTTATGCTTCCTGATCTCTGTTCTCCTCACTGCTTAAGGGTTTCTCCTGAGATTATCTCCTCAATAAAACACTTGAAAAGTACTCTTTCCATACTTTGCTTCCTAGAAAACTATCCTGAAATAGGTATCACAACAATACCATTGGGATGGTTATGAGTCACCCAGCTTTAAGCCCTGATTCTCCCAGATGAGCTGTGGGCAGGTGTGCTGACCTCTCGGGGAAACAATTACATAATGATACAGCTTCACTACGTTATTGCTTTTCTCTCTAACCAGGACTAGGTCTAGCTAACCCTATATCCTCACCTAAGCCTCCTCTTCCTCATCTTGTGGGGATATCTTACCAGGCTATTTCTGAGATCATTCCATCAACGTATTGATTCCAACAACCCCATGTAAGGCTAGGAAACTGGCTTAAGACACATGTTCATAATCACCATCGCAAGAATATGGAAATAGTCCACATGTTCAGCCACAAACAATATAGACTGAGAAATTATGGTATATTCACACAATGGAATGGAATGCAGCACGCAAAAGCAATGATTTTGTAAATTATTACCTAACTTGGGAGGGACTGGAGAGCATTATGCTGAGTGGATTAACTCAGTCCCACAAGGATAGATATTGTATAAAACCATTATTGTAGAATGAGTATGAGGATGCAAGGGGAGGAGAAAGGGGGAAGCAGAGGGATGAGGATGTGCAGGGGAGGGGAAGACTGGGGGGATGAAGGAAATTGAAAGAATCTGTTCTGGAAAACAATATATTCAAATTTTGTGTATTAGTATAATAATTTTAAAAATTAAAATTATTTACAGAAAAAAAAATCCAAGGGCCACAAATAGGGGCCTTTGTCTGGGAACTTGAAAACCAATTGACAATATTCTGCTAACAATCAATTTTGTGGCCCTTGCTTTGGAAATGCTTGTATTATCTCTTCTTTCTGGACTCCCCAAAATCCTTCACTGTATCAAAATTGAGTTTTCACCTACAACCAGGAGAAGATAAAATAGATGAATCGGACCTTCTAAGAATCAAATCCCTACGCACATCCAAAAACTTGCCCAACAGGGAAAAAAGGGAAATCACAGACTGGGAAAAAGTATTTGGTAATGACATAATCAGATAAGGGACTTATACCCAGAATTTATAAAATACTTGAGCACCACAACAAGATAAAGGTAAATAATCCAATTGAAAATTGGGCACAGGATTTGAACAGACACTTCACTAAAGAAAACATTTAGACGGCCCTCAAGCACATGAAGAAATGTTCAAAATCCCTAGCTCTAAGAGAGATGCAAATCAAAACAACTATGAGATATTATCTGACACCAGTAAGAATAGCAAAATTTGACAGAACAGCAAGCAACAAATGCTGGCAAGGTTGTGGAGAAACTGGAACCCTTAATCACTGTTGGCGGGAGTGTAAAATGGTGCAACCACTATGGAAGGCGGTATGGCGCTTTCTCAAAAAGTTGCAAATAGAGATTCCATTTGACCCAGCAATTCCACTACTGGGAATATACCCCAAAGAGACCATAACTGCCATGCAAGCAGATATATGCACACCCATGTTTATGGCTGCTTTGTTCACAATAGCAAGGAGTTGGAAATAACCTAAGTGCCCATCAACAAACAAATGGATAGTGAAGCTGTGTTATATTCACACAATGGAATACTTACACTGCATTGAAAAACAAGGAACTCATGCAATATTATTCCAAATGGGTGACCCTGGAGGACATTATGCTGAGAGAAGTATCTCAGTCACAAAAGGACAAATACTGCATAGTGTCACTGTTGTAAAACAGGACTGACCTCGGGGTTGGGGGGTGGGGACTGAGAAAGATAGGTTCAGTAATGTATACTGCATTGAAACAGAAGAGGGAGGAAACTGTTTAAAAGGGATATGTGATTAGGCATTTTTGTCATGACAGGAATCCAGAGCAAAGGCTGCATAGTAGAGTGGACCTGGGGGGAGGGATTGTAAAACAATGAAAGAATTTTTCTTTTACTTTTCCAAGAGGATAGTGTACTGGGGCGGGGGCAGGGAGGGTTGGGAGAGAAGAAAAGTTCAACAATGAATGAATGGAAATCCAAAGTCTCTGTACATTTTCATTGACATTAATAATAAAAAAATGAGTTTTCCAGGATGTTTTATCTTACTTGACAAATTAAAGAACCCTTATCCTCCAGCTGTCTCTTCACTTCTAACACTGGCTCACTCCCTGACGTCCAGTCAGTCTCTCCTCATAGTGGGCCTCCCTCAGGTGTTCAGCACTGGTAATCGGAGTGGGAAGAGGCTGCCTGTGGTGGATTCAGACTACAGAAACACAAAGCCTCTGGGCTAGCAGTGCAACTTCAGCTGGGCCATGCCACCTGAACCCTCCTGTGTACCAAGGCTTACCCAGGTTCACGCTGAATTCAGCTGAACAAATACTCTCAAATAACCTCTTGATTAGCTTTTCGATTTCTGGAAGCAATCAGAACAAAAGAAAGACATGAAAAGTGGCAGTCTTAGGGGACAAAATAGAAGATTAACCTACTTTTAGGGTTATTAACTTTGTTTCTCAAGTGGAACAAGTCTTATTAAATACTAATTATTTTTCCCCATTCTTTTGCATTTGGATTGTTTTGTTCCTTTAGAGTATATACTTCTTACAGAGAATGTTGTTGTTTTCAGAATTGTATATTAGAATAACCATCATATGTGGCCTCTAAGCTACATTTTCTGTGGCCTGCCATATTACTCAATTATCAATGCTATTTAAAAAGCCAGTTTTGTTGTGTTTTCAAGCACCTGAGGTCTTTGGTCCTTTGGGAGGTTGAGTACAGTGCTGAAATGTTTAGTGCTGATTGCATTAATAGTTAGGATTTTAAATGCTTTCACTGACATTAAATATGGCACCATTTCTGCTGTTGTCTTCACCAAGGATGAGTTACACAGGTTTCTTAATGGAGAAAGAAAGAAAGAAAGGAGAGAGAGAGAGCGAGCGCGAGCGCGAAAGAAGGAATTTTAAGATCTTTGTTCCATTTTCACTCTCAGAATGTTCGGAATTCCCTTTCCCCCATCTCACATATACCCTCTAACTCGTAGTTTAGTGGACATAGACTGGGGTAAAAGTATTCATCTGAACATAAAATGGGAAAAAACCCACAAAAAACCCACCCCAAAACAACAACAATAAAAAAAACCCCAAACATCAAATTATCAGTAAGGGTGGCTTAGTGGCAACAAGCTGCGCTGCAATCCCTGAACGCATGTTGTTCGAGTCCACCAGCTGTTCCAGAGGAGAAAGATAAATAATCTCCTCCCATGTGATTAACTGCCTCAAAAAACCCACTGGAGGGTCAGGTATGGTTAAGTTTTGATTTGATGATACTCAACAACAATAAAAATAAATAATATTTTATTGCAATATTTTAAAAGAATCAGTTTTAACAAAAAATCTATGATAAACAAGATTTTAAAATTTTAAATGCGGAGAAACTCATAGTGCTTACTATATTTCAAAGCCAGAGGCTTTTAGGAACCACTAACTTGCTATAGAGAACAAGCACTCAATATGAGGCAGTCTGGGGAAGAATTTCTGTGTGATTTAGTGAGTTTTTACTGCTTAGGGCTTCTGGGCTTGAATGAGGCAAGCCAACATCCTTTGAAGCCAGAATGAGTTTAACTACCATGTCAGAGACAAGTATGCCCACAGGCTGACGTATTGGTGGTACACTTTTGTCTTACTTAGTAACTTCACACAGCCTATGGTCTATAAGCAAGATGAAGGAAATAGTTAGAGACCCAAAGTGTGGATGCATCCTGAAATGAAGATTGTTTGTGTCTTCCTTGTGTTTTATCATTGATAAGAGAGAATCTCTATTTTGAAACCCAAAGCATCTTTTTCATTGAAAAAGGTGGCTTCCAATTTGGCACACGGATTTGGGGGCAGATGGTAGCGAGAGAATAAAGCACAGAAGATTTAAAGAAGTTAGGAACTCTATGTTACAGCTATTATGCCTTTAAATTGCTGAATTTCTTGCCTCGTCCTCCACTGTCAGCCCCTAGGACCCTCAATCTCCTCCTCTGGCTTAAGATCTCCTGTCGCCTCATCCACTTTCACCTCTACTCATTTGTTCGCAGAAAGAGTCCATCTTTCCTGCAAATTTAAACTTAAACTTTTGGTCTTCTCTGCCTGGGGCTTTGCATGTAAACCTTATTTTTGCTGCAAGAGGGAACAAATGAACAGCTTGGTTCTTTATCAAAGGGATTTTTGTCATTCCTGAGCAAGTTGTGACTGCCAAGTGGAGGTGTCTGTGTGAGGGCAGGAGGTAACCTTCTATTCTTGCTAACATTGTTCATGCAGAAATGACTGTTGATAAGAGATGGTACTTCTCAGATTGGCTTGAGGAACATTTATTGAGGAGATTTACTAATCCTACACTATTTCTGAAGTTGTTTTCTAAACAGTCTCTTTGAGGATAGTGGACAATGGGTATTTTCCAAGAATCCCCTGCATAGTTTAGTCAGTATGAAAGCATGTAAAACGTACGTTGTTGTTATTCTTGAGTATGAGTCAATTCATGGCTGATTCTCCAGTGGGTTTTCAGAGGCTGCAGATGACATTGTAGGAGATTGCCTATATTTCCCTCTCAGAACTGATGGTGGATTCAAAACATAGGCCTTTGGGGTGGATTAAATAACTTCTTAGCACTAAGCCACCAGAGCTAGCCCTTCCAAACCATGGAGTTGATTCCAAATCATCTGGCTCCTTGTGTAGAACTACTGTGTCTGATTTTTCAAAAAGAAATCACTATACTTATCTTCTTCCAGGGTTATTTGGTAAACCGCAAATTCTTTGGATAGATGTTTGGATCAACTAGGGGCTATCGTAGGTTCATGATTCTTCCCTGTTCGTTGAAACACCTTAACTTATATTCCATTAATTCCTGGAGACTAAGATATTGCCAATATTGACCAAAACAAATTTTGTTCAATGCAGCTAAGACTCCTTTCTCCAGCATCATCAGATCTTGATCATATGCAGTATCATGAAATGTTTGGGCACCAAGAACTCTTTTTGGCACAGCGACTGTATTCCGTCCATTGTTTTTTGAAACTTGTGTGATTCAACTTAGGGATTTCATTTTTCTTAAGTTCTTTCAGCTTGAGAAATACCAAATTTATTCTTTTGGTTGCATTTCCTAACTCCAGGTCTCTTCCAGCTTATTTGGCTGGATTTTCTAATGCAAATTTCCAAACCAGTTCATTTTAAATATAATATATAGGATATTGGATTTATTGCTTTTAAAATTTCCAGTTTTCTTGGATTTGTGTTTTGTACACCCCACATTCCTAGTATTAATGAATGCATCTGTATCTCCTTATTTTTAATTGTGCTGCATCAGCAAATGAAGGTTCTATAGGGTTGTATTACTGACCTCAAAGTCCCTACCTGTCTTGTGAATCGAATCTACTAAAGTCTCTGCCAAAGAAAAATACACATATAGTCTTGGAAGCCCACTGGAGGGTCAGCTGTGTGTCAGTTGTGACTTGATAGCAATAAAAATGAATGGAAACTTTACTCCAACTACATCATTAACATAGAGTCTACTTTGAGAAGTCATTCTTCTCAACTTGTATTTTTAGTGCCTTCCCCTCATCTTATGGAATTCAATCAGACAATGTTGTGCTGCTGTTCATTTTCGAGGGTAGCACTTGCAGCCTAGGAGCAAGAAGCTGTGCCGCAATCCCAAAGGCACCTGGTTTGAATTCACCAGCTGCTCTGCAGGAGGATGGGCAGTCTCCTCCCATGTGATTAACTGCCTCTGAAAACCCACTGGATGGTCAGCTATGGGTTGGTTCTGACTCAATGGCACACCACCACCACAACAACAAAATTGGGGAAATTCCATCCAGAGTGGTCCTTGCAGTGAAGAATGTTGAAGCTTCTTCTCTGATACTTCAAACATGTTCCTTGGGAACATTAAAAATTGGTGAAAGAGAGGTAATTGAACCTATGGATTCAAGTGTATCAGGGTCTAAAGAGGAAAAAATGGGGGCCACATCCATCTCTTTGAAAGGGCCAGGGGTGGTAAGAACAGCATCATCCCTCAATGTCCAGAGCAGAGGGCAGATAAAGAGCCCATAGCCGAGCCTCACGGTGCCTCTACAGCCACAAAAACAGCAAAAGGTTCATTTGTTTGTTGACTCAGACTCACAATTGTGATACTGAGAGTGGGGTTTATTAAGGAAGTAAGTTGGAGAGTGTGGGAGGCCACGAATATCACTCAATACAAATCTAGGCTTTAGCCCAAGTTGCAGGGCTTAATTCCTCAATTAATTGAGGCTCTGATTTTCAGTTCAGCAGTCAAATTCAAATCATCCAGCCAGGTTTGTCTCAGTTATAAACTTCTCCTTCAAGCATCCAGAAAGGACAGTAAAATCCTTTAACTGTGGCCTTTATCTCAGGGCTCATTTGTTTACACCTTGCCAGTTTCTCCATAGAAGTCTTGGTCACCTCAAGCCTTGCTGCTCAGTGTGGGAAGCACCTTTTTTCTTATCCTTGGTCCACAGCTGTCAATCATTTAAAAGACCATATTGGTTTGCAAGACCATGTGCCTGCAGTTAGGTAGCTGGAAACCAGAGGGAGCTAATGTAATGGTTAAAAGAAGCCAACTTTTAGACTAACCCTACCATCAGAGATGATAAGGACAGCACAGGATAGGACAGGACTTAGGTCTGTGGCTCATTGGGTCACTAAGAATCATACTTGACTCGACAACACCTACAACAACAATATAGCTTCAGAAGTGGATGGCCAAGGCTGCTTCTGACTATTATCTTAATCTGGCAATACGTCAACCATGGATGACTGCACTGAAACACCAATTACATAGCTTCAAGCTTCACAGGAATAAACTGTAAGTAATCATGGTATGACAAACTTATAGAAAATCAGTCCAGAGAAAAATAGTTTTTAATTTTATGCCTCTCTCCACTCTACTTCTAAAGTTCAGCAATTTCAGGGATTTATTTATTTAGTAAAAAAAAGAAAATAATCCTTTTATAATAATAATTTATTAATGAAAAAGTCTTCATTTTATTTTATTTACTGTCCTTTAAAGAACTCCCTAGATTTTTAGAAATAAATGTGCTCCACAGTTAACCAAAAGATTAGCAGTTGAAGTTCACCCAGAAGCAATTTGGGTAAAGAGCTGGCAATTTGAAAATTCAGCTTTGGAAATCTTATAAAGCATAGCTCTGCTGTGACTAATACACATGAGTTAACCGTGGGGCAGGATCAATCAACTGTAACTGTTGTTTAAAGTACAGAAAATACTCTTAGCTCAGGGCCATACAAGACCTGAGGGAAGACAAGATTTTGTCTGAGAGTCATAGTTTACTCACCCTTGCCAGAAGATACATAAACTTACATGCAAGACAGATTCTAGTGTGTATATAGGATCATGCAGTATTTCTATATTTTTTTGTTTGGTTTTGGGTTTTTTTGTTTGGGTGTTTGTTTTGTTTTGTTTTGTTTTGGTTTTGTTTTGTATTGTTTTTCTTGCCCACTGTTGTGTACCATTGAATCAGATCTGACTGGCACAGGAGGAGATTTCTCCTCCTCCAGCAGACCATTCGGTAGATACTAACCTTGCACTGTCAGGATTAATGCACTATTTCCTGAAGGTTATCTGTATCTCTCTCTTTTCTTCTCAAGAAAATATGCAAGACTTGATACTTTCACTAAGAATTATCCTTAATGATTTCTAATCTGGTCCCCTCCACCCCCAAACACTAGTAACAGTGTTACGGATGGCCAGCTCCTCTGTGCAACCTCAACAGGGTGCAGGAACCCAGAAGGAGATCTCCACGTGACTCCCTGCCTTTGTGTCTGCATACAGGCTAGGAGCTGGTCCTAGAGATTGATTTGATTTCTGCTGCAATTTTTTCCTCAGCTTGTGCTGCATTTCAGAAAGATCTAGTTATACCACTCAAACGCCTTCCTGCAAAACTCATTGCTATTGAGTCTGAACTGATGAATAGAAGACCCTCTAGCTGGTTTTCAGAGGCTGTAAATTCCATGAGAGGAGACAAGCCATCTTTCTTGTCCAGTTATAACATAGTATCCATACAGTTCTGGGCTTGCAAAGATGGCCCACATTGTCCCCCTCATTTCTTTACTCTTCTCTTTTCCTTTCTTAACGCCTCCTTTTCTGGAGCAAACTAATCCCTGACAGCCTTTTTCCTTCATTTTCTACTAGTTTATTTACAAAATTTGAAGACATTCTTTTTAAGAACAAATTCTTTCAATTTGCCTCAACCCGTCCCCATGATATTGTATTATGTTATTGATGGTTAATTAATTAATGGCAGCATCAGAATGGATGGTGAAGAGATAGAGATTGTTAACAACTTTAGTTTGCTTGGCTCCACGGCCAACACTCTTGGCACCAGTAGCCAGGAAATAAAAAAATGTATTGTGATAGGAAAGTCTGCTGTTAGGGACCGCTCCAGGGTACTGAAGAGCAATGGTGTCACTCTGGAGACTAAGGTACATCTGATACGGGCTATGGTCTTTGCAATCACTTTTTGTGCATCAGAGAGTTGGACAATGACTAAGGAGGATAGAAGGAGAGTTGACGCCTTTGAGCTGTGGTGCTAGAGAAGAGTATTGAGGGTACCATGGACTGCTAAGAAAACAAACAGATTCATCCTGGAGAGGGTTAAACCAGGCTGCTCCTTGAAAGCAAGTATTCTGGGGCTTCGTCTGACATACTTTGGACATGTTGTAAGGAGGGACAGGTCCTTGGAGAGGGACATCATGCTTGGGAGGGTGGAGGGATGGCGCAGGAGGGGAAGACCCTCTATGAGGTGGATTGATTCAGTGACTGGGGTAATTGGGATGGGTGTGTCAGAGGCAGTGCAATTGGCACAGGATAGACCAGTATTTAGGACTGTTGTACATAGTGTCGTTATGAGTCACAAGAGACTCGACGGCACATAACAACAACAACAACAACAATAATAAAGACTTCATGATTAAAATAAATATACATGGAAACAAGAATCCCAGTTGCTCTTCTCTTTATCTTTAGTTTGGTAAATGAGAGCATATTGCTAATATTTACCAAGCAACTATATGATGTTCATTTCATCAATGAATCTCATTTTTCTCCTCTGGTGCACTAATTCAGAGTATGTCCATTGGTGAGAAATAAGAGAGTAGATGATAGTTTGGATGCAGCCCTTGAGTGCACACTCTTGCCTATTGTTGCTAGATGCCATCAAGTTGGTTGTAACTCATGGTGCTGTCTCGCACCATTCTCACTGTTGTTGGTATAATATCACATTGTTCCAGCTATTGTGTTACTTCATCTATGGAGGGTTTTCCCTATTTTGTGACATTCTTTCACTAATCTTAATAAGCATATCAATGTTTACTTAAAGGAAGCAACAGACATAATACTACACTGATATACTGTCATGGGTATATCAATGTAGTAGTATGTGAATGTTGCCTAACTTTAGTAGTATATACTTGTGAACCACAGTTACTGACATCATAGCAGCTACATTTTAGACATCTTTAAAAAAGTGATTTTAGGCCCTTCATATTTGAGGCCACCAGTTCTGTTGATCTTATCATTTTCCAATTTTGTCTTCCTGGAAGTAATTCATTGGAGAAAAAGCAGATTTATTTCCTGTTGAGTCATGGGTTTGCCCTAGCTGCACCTGTAATATAAGTTGTTTCATAAGCTTGAAACACAAAGCACCCTGACTTCTTGTCTGTCTCTGTTGCCACACTAAACCCCACAATTACCCTATTCATGGTTCAGGCGCACTTCAAGTTCACAGCCCTTGCACAGCCTTTGTCATTACTCTCCCCTTTCTCTTGAGCACATTCTTCAGAAAGACAATCAAAGGTGAAGCTTCTTCAATTTTCCTTCTTTCTTTTCACTTTTCACCTTTTCAGAAGGAATCTTGTCAATCTTTCCTAAGTGGCCTGGCTTTATTTTTTCCACCCCCATGCTTCCACTCCCCAAGATGGTATCAAATGTAAAGCTGATTTTCAGGGAAGTTTGTTGAGAAAATGAAGGTATGGAGAAGATTGGTAAACACACACACACACACACACACACACACACACACACACACACACACAGCCCTTCCCTAGGTAGTCATGTCATTAAAACTAGGGCTATCATAAGAGGAATGCAAACAGTTTTGGAATAGTGATCTTCTGTATAAATTGTAAAAAGTGTTATAAACTTCTAAAAAAACATAAAGCTTAATGTGTTAGATAGACTCTATAAGCTGTTTATTTTCCTGTGTCATTGGCAATATCATTTAGCTGGTAATTGGTTTTTCTGATAATGATGATTTAATAAAGCAAAATTTGAACGTGCCTTCTGAACAACCAAAGAAAATTAGATTCAGTTTAACACAGAGTTCGTGTTAGATGTATTTTCTGATAATTGGAACAAATCTGTAAGTCTCCATTAATCAGAAAACGTGAATATGTTGTTTCCTTGATAGTGGGACAAAACTGTTTGCTATAATCTGATCGCTAACACCAGTGACTTTGCAAATGGAGGGTGGTTGCTCTGTGTAGTAAAGTCAGAACTAACTCATAGCTGACCTCCCAGTAGATTTTCAGAGGCTGTAAATCACACTGGAAGAAATTGCCCATCTTTCTCCCTTCAGAGCAATTAGTGGATTCGAGCTGTATACCTTGGGTTTGTGAGTGCAACTTCTGATAACTAGGCCACCAGGGCTCCCTATGAATGGGTAGCAAGAGACAATGCTGTTTGCCATATATATTGTTTCTTGCTATTGGGTTGACTTTGACTCATGGAGACCCCAGATATAAAAGAAGGAAATATTCCCCAGTCCAGCAATCCTCATGACTATTGACATGTCTGAGTACATTGTGCAAATACCTTGCCTTTCCATCTCAATGAGGTTTTCCTTTAACTTTGCTTATTCCCCACTTTCCTGAGGGAATGCTACTTTATCACTTTACCAAGGGTGTAGTCAGCAGGGAGTTGCACTGTTAACCCAAAGGCCACTCTTCTATGGGTCTGTGAAGCCAATGGAAGCTCTGAAAGAAAATCTTCTCTCGATTGATTTATACCCAATGGAAGTTTGAGAATGAGTCATTTCTGACTCAAAGAAAATGGGTTTACTCTGAGATGAGATGTAAAAGCTAATGATATAGAAGACTGAGGCAAAATCTACACCACCAGTAACAGCAAAAACCAGTCAGACAGCTTCTCAAGAGTTCAGAGCACTTACTGCAGCCTGTAAAGGGTTGGAAAATGCAGAAAACAAAGACTCATTGGTCTATTACATCACATCACATCCACCTTGGTTTTAGTCGTTCCTCTGGCTAATTGCTAAAAAGAATACCTCAAAAGATTTCACCTGGAAATAATGGCTTTCAGAGGCAGGAGACTATTAGTAACTCTTTGCAGGAAATAAAGCAAACAAGTTGACATTCTTGAGTATCCAAAAATATCCGAATGGAATGCCCATCTCTATAGGTGGCAGAGAAAACTATCAATCTCTTCTTAGTTTAAAATCGTACAAGTTGTAATTCAGAAGCTGTGATCTACATGATGTGCCAGCTTGAAACCCGCAGAAGCAGGGATTTGGGTGCAATTGTCCTGGGGCTTGACTCCATTTTCCCCTCCTTAATGGCAGCATAAGCCTCACATGTCTTTGAACTGATACTGCAAGTTTTATCCATAGATGCAGAGAGAATTTCTAATTCCTAATTCTTATCTCTGAGTCAACCTGGCAGGTTTCTTTATAAACAAGGTTAAGAGAATACTTGAGATACAATCATTTTTTTTTAGACTTAAAGCCTTCAGGGTAGAGGAAATAAATAACCACAGGGGGAAAGACATTAGGAATATAAAATTTTTTAAAATAAAAACAATAGAAGGGGCTTCAGTTCAGAAAGTCTAGAGTGAGAAAAGCAACAAGGGTGATGAAAAAGAAACAGATAAACAGTATAATTTTGTTGTTTTTAGGTGCTGCTGAGTACTACCCACAGGGACCCTATGAACAACGTATCTGAACTATATCCTATCCTGTGCTGTCCTCAACGTATCTGATACACTTGAGCCCCGTACTGCAGTCAATGTGTCAATGACCCTCAGACTAACTCATCACACACCATTTACTTAGAACAAACTCATAGCTGACACTCCCTTGGGTTTCCAAGGTTGCAAACCATCTGAGAGGAGTAGTTAGAGGATGTGAATTGCCAGAAAGACACAGACTTTGGGTTAGTAGTGCAACTCCTTATACTCTCCATGAAACATAACACACTGAAAAAAGTAAAACCTCATTAAATATTTGGTGCTTGAAACTTCCAGTCTAAAGACTAAGTTTTGCCTGACCCAAGCCACGGTCTTCTCAATTGCTTTCTATGCATGTGGAATCTGGACGATGACTAAGGGTGACAGACGAAGAGTTGATGTCTTTGAATTGTGGTGCCAAAAGATAAAAGAAGACTGTCCTGGCGAAAGTGAGACAAGGGTACTCCTCAGAGGCGTGAGGGTAAAACTCCACCTCACATACTTTGTGCATGTTGTCAGGGTGCATCAGTCTCTGGAGAAAGGCATCATACTTGCAAAGGTAAAAAGAAGATCCTTGAGGAGAGGGATGCCAGAGACAGTAATGTTGGCTCAGGAAAGGGCAAGGTTCAGGGCTGTTATTCACCATGTAGGTATAACTCATCGTCAACTTGAAAGCACATAGCAAGAACTATTTGAAATGAAACTTATTCTTTTCATATTAATGTTATTTAATTGCCATCCATTGACTCCAATATCAATTATGCCTTCCAAGGTATGTACTGGAGTCCTAACCCATTGTTATACCTATGTGTTAGGTTAGGTTAGGTTAGGTTAGGTTAGGTTAGGTTAGGTTAGTGGACTTAAAAGAAGAAATCAGAGAGAATGAGAGAAAGCTTAATGCAGCTTTATTAAAGGGGGGAAAGGGGAGCTCTTGGGTGAGTTCCTCATCCTGAAGAGGCAGAATGGGAAGTCACACTGTGAACTTACTGGGGAAGATTTTTATAAACAGAGTCTTTAGGGAAGGACATTCCATTCTGATTTATGAGCCACCTGCTAGCTTAGCCAGACAGGCAAGGCCGTTTGCCTTCTTATCTGAAGCAGGCAAGGCCATCAGCATTTGAGTTCTGAATTCTTCATTCTTCTCTTTGGCCCTTTTTGCCCAGACTAACACTATGGATGTAATTCTATAATGGACTAGGATTTTCTTTGTCATGGTAATGCAAACATATCAGCTTATTAGTTCTGAGTTATAAAAAGATTTGATTAGACAGAGAAGTGAGCACAAGGAGGAAAAGCTAGAAGCCACACAAAGATAACCAAGGGATCAAGGAATGACAGCACAACAGGAGCTGAGACAAGAATCTTACCACAGAGTCAAGAGAATCTTCCCTTCCACCCAATGCCAAGAATTTAAACACCTTGCTTCTAGAGTGGTGTGGAAATAAATGTTCTTTAAAATCACCAACTTGGAATATTTGTTACAGAAGCATTTGGAAACTAAGATACTTACCTACTTTCCACCTTTTCCTCCCTGGATCCCTTACCACACATTCACTTACTTTATGCTGTGCTTTTTGAAAAAATAAACCACAAAAACAGACAGCCTGAGTCTGGGGAAAATGATCTTGCAAAAATCTTAAAATGACCTATACCTTTAACCATCTCCAGGTAAGCCGTCCATCTGTAAGAAGAGAAAATTGTCATACAGATGAACACACAGAAACTATAATATTAAGTGGATATTTGCAACATTTGAGCTCAACATAATACCAACATGGGGACAAAAAACAAACAAAAAACCCCCAAAACATAAAAGAAACCAACAGTGACACTGTAAGTGGATCCTTGCAATTCAGTTTAAATCCATGCTGCTCAAGGATCCACTGAAATACTAGGACTTTCCACTCTGTGTGGGTGTTGGGCTCCGTAATCCATAGTGTTCAAGATTCAACTGTGTAAACAGAAAGAGACATAGTCATGCACATGTGTGGATGTCTGCTCTAAGCTGTGGTCAGGAGAGTTTAATAGTGATTAATATGAAACACTTGAGCTCATTGCAACAGTATTGGGGGGGAGAAGCATAATTGGGTTGAAGAAGTCAAAAATAGTTTCATTTTGTTCAAGGATCAACTGTATATTTTTTAAATTTGTATAGATTTTGGATATTATAATATTGTTTGAAGCTCTTTTCAGAAAGCATTTTTGAGAATGTACTTTTCCGATTACTTTTTGTGTATAGAAAAACCCTCTCAATTCTGATTTTAATCATTTATCTCTCTGTATTAAATTGCTCACATATCAAGGATCTTATAGATGCTTTAAAAGGAGCTCTAATGGCCTAGTAAATAGGATGTTTTGATACCAACTCAAAAGAAGGCAATTCAGATTCACCAGCTGCTGTAAAAGAGAAAAATTTATGGTCTTCTCCTGTGTAATTTACAGCCTCTCAAAACTCACTGGAGGGTCAGGTCTGAGTTGCTTCTGATGGGGCAGCAATGAGTTAAGTTGAGATGCTTTATGGAGTGCTGGTGGCATAGAGGTAGCTCTCTGGTCGATGCTAACTGAAAGATTGGCGCTGTGGACTTACCAGCTGCGTCACAGGAGAAAGATGGGTAATCTCCTCCTGTAAGATTTACAGCCTCAGCAATGAATGAAGCCTTACTGAGCATCAGACTCCACTTTAGTTTCTTTTATTTAGGCATACAACAATAGGACTCAGCTATTCATTTTGTCATGCTTATTCTGCAGGGAAAAATGGAGCAGGTGAAACTCAAGATCGATAAGACTTGGGGCTCAAATGCAGGTGGCAACCTCAACTACTCATTCATACTTGACTCTCTTTTCTGGCACACAGATAATTATATTCTCAGGATCCTGGCAGTTCAGCAGAGCTGTGAGACTACATTTAATAAAGAATGGTGAGAAGACAAAAAACGCAAATCACTTCTAGGTTGCAATGAAGAGCTGACTTTTTTTTTTTAATGTTTGCCATTGATAATGTTAAGCTTCTCTTTACTTTTTCCTTTCTATGTCACACTTTGGAGAGATAATAAGAAAACTCAGTTTTTCCTTCTTTAATACAAGTTGAGAGTTTGCAAGGCCCTGCCCATGCTGGGAACTTTTACCCCAGCACCACCCTCAGGCCAGATTCTTTTTATTGTTCTTTTATAAGGCGTTTGTAACCTGCTGAAGAAATGTATACTGTTCTACCCAGAATCCTTAGCTAATAATAATACTTGTCATATCACCTTGGCATATAAGGTCACTATGAATTAGAATTAATGCAATAGCAGTGAATCATATTTGATTCCTTCATATGTGGATGGGATATTCAGTCTTAGCCTCCAAACAAATGAGGAGTCTCTCTTGCTTTAGGAAGGTGACCATAACACAGGTTGAGACATTTAAAACCAAGTGTGAGTTGTTCATTTCTCTCTCGCTCTGCTTAGAGCTCCTGGAAGTTACATATCTGGAAAAGAATAACATAGATGATGACTTGGATCACTGAGCAGGCAGATGGCTGTCCTGCTGGGACACCAGGCTCACATTAGAAAACAAAAAACAAAAACCAAAACACAAAAAGCAAACCCCAGGAAGGAATAAACCATTGTCTTTTTTTTTTTAAGCCATTGGATTTCACAGTCAATTTTTGTTCACTATTAACATAGTTAGATGTTCCTTTGACTAATTTATTTTCTTTGAAGGTGCCAGTGGAGTTTCATTTTGAGAAGGACTGGGAAGGTAAAGACAAACTCAGAGGAAAAAATTCCATGCTTGGCTAGTCATGTCCACTAATAACAAGGGAGAACAAGTGCCCTCTATGTAGCTGTAAACCTGCAACTCTAGCTTACTGCTCTCAGGAGTGGTTTTGCAATGATAAAAATGTCCTAGGTCTATACTCTGTAGCATAGTAAGGGTGCTCTGGTGGACTAGTGGTAAGGAGTTGCTCTGTCAACCTAAAGGCAGGTAGTGCAAATCCACCAGCTGCTTTAAGGGAGAAAGATGAACAGCCTACTTTATGTGAATTACGGTCTCTGAAAATCTGATGGACAGTTGGTAATGAATTGGTTATGACGAGATGGCACATAACAACAAAATAATAATAATAATACATATTAGCTATTAGCCTTGTATGTCTACTGATGATTTAAAACATGACTAGTGAAACTAATAAAGAGAATTCTTAATTTTGTGCAATTTTAGCTCAATTATTTAAATAGCCAAGTGTGGATAGAATTTTCATAACAGACAGTGTAACTATATTCTACTTGAATGCATATTTAGATTTGTTACTGGATGCTGTCAAGTTGATTTTTTACATATTTTGGACTTACAATGGGAGAAAATAACATTTAATCTCTATTGTGTATGGACATTTGTCATTGGTTCTTTCTACCCCTTCAAAAATTACTATTGAAAGGAAAATGTTTATATTTTTAATGAAAATTAAATATTAACATAATAAGTAAAATTTAAAATCTTTTGCAAGCGTAGTTCACTTATTTTGTCTGTAATGTGATAAAAGTATTTATAGTCATTACTATACTTCCATAGTTAAGTAAAAGTTATTTAACTCATGGATATTAAATGTGAGGCTTATCTCTTATCAAGACATCATCCCTAGACAAGTTGTTTGACTTGAAGATTTACCTTAAAGTAGAGAAAACAAGAATTCGAATGGAAGTGTCTTATTTGGTAGGTGACCAGAGGCAAGAATGATAAAGTAAGAAAGCGGGAGAAGGAAGAGGAGAGAGGTCAATGAAGAGGTAGTCAGCCAACTTCTGTTTCAGGCAGTGGAGTTGAGTCATACTGAGATCTTCTTAGAGATGGTGTAGATGATATTTTTTTTTCTTTCCATTTTATTACTTCCCTGAAAGATGATGAAGGAATATTTACTTGTCTATTGATGCAGAAGGTCCAGGACTATAATCTTCAATATGGATTAAAGCTCATAATCATGAAGACAAAGATTTTCACCAGTAGGCCAATTTGAAGCACCATGATAGGTGGAGATGATAGTGAGATTATTAACAATTATAGCTTGTTCAACTCCACAGTCAATACTCTTAAAATGAGTAGTCAGGAAATCAACAGATGAATTGCATTGGGAAAATCTGCTGTCAGGGACCTCTCCCGAGTGCTGAAAAGCAGTGATGTCAGTATGGAGACTAAGGTGTGCCTACGCCAGGCCATCGTCTTTACAATTACTTACTCTGCATTAGAGAGCAAGAAAATGACTAAAGATGACAGAAGAAGAATAATCGACGCCTTTGAGTTGTGATGCTGGAGAAGAGTCTTGAGTACACCAAGGACTGCCAAGAAAACAAATAGTTATGTTTTGGAGAGGGTGAAACCAAGTCTCTCCTTAGAGGCTAGGATTTTGAAGCTCCATCTCACATACTTTGGGCACATGTACAGGAGAGACTGGTCCTTAGAGAAGGACATGCTTAGAAGGGTGGAGGGACAGTGCAGGAGACAAGACACTGGATGAGATGGATTGATATGGTGACTGTGGCATTGGGGCTTGGTGTGTCAAAATGAGTAAGACTGGCTCAGAACAGGCAGAGTTCAGAGCTGCTGTCCAGAGGGCCACTATGGGTTGCAGGTGACTCAATGGCACATAACAGCAATACTTTATCTTTGATTGGTTTAGAATTGATTTTGACCAAGTGGGATTATGCTAACATCTAAGCACAACCAATTTCTTTAGCCAGAAATTGCTTTTTACCATTTTTTTAACCAGAGATAAACTTTAGAAAGATGTAGAAAGAAGCTTGAAGTATATATCTTTCAGAAATATAGATGACCTTCAAGGTGAACTAAGGAGATATCATTATGACATCAATGTAATTTGCTAATCTATGCAAGGATATTGTAAAACTTCCTTGAAATTGGTGCAGTCTATGGTCTACACTGTATACAAATCTCTGTTTAGAGTCATAGGTGAATCTGTTCTCTACCTTTATTTCAGGGTCTCAACAGGCAATTGACTTAATCTGGGCTTTTGGTTTATTCTCTCTCTTCTTTCCAAAAGAGCTTCAGCTTTTCCAGGCTGTCCTAGAACCTCTTCAGTCACCTCATGCTGCAATGAGACAGTACCTGGTGCCTCACTTACATCTGCCCTTTCTGAGTGGTCTGTGTGTCAGCTCCTTTGTTCCATCAAAAAGACCTCTTTTCTCAATCTCATTATTGTGAAATTCTATTTTTAGTTGTAA
This sequence comes from Elephantulus edwardii, assembly GCF_000299155.1. Classification (NCBI taxonomy): domain Eukaryota; kingdom Metazoa; phylum Chordata; class Mammalia; order Macroscelidea; family Macroscelididae; genus Elephantulus; species Elephantulus edwardii. The sequence goes on from NW_006399900.1 coordinate 1,336,889, forward strand.
GCAAAGTCACAATTTTACTAAAAGCTATGTGGCCAATTATAGACATCAAAAAGATGAGCTTCAGTCTAGAGAATTTAACCACAGAAAGCCCTATAAATCGTAGAATTTCACTGATTGAAGCAAGTCAGTAAAGACCTTTTTTTTGTAAGAAAACTGGGACAGGAACTGTCTTTTTCCCCAGTATCCCCCCCTTGTTATTGAATTGCATCCTTCCAAGATATGAATTATAAATCTTAACTTTAAGAATTATGGTTATAATCTTACTTAAGAAAGGGTTTTCTTTGTCATTTCAACATGGGAGTATTACTGTAAAGTGGGGTTAAAGTCAACCATGGTTGATTTTGTTGTTATGTGCCATTGAATCACTTGTGACTCATAACAACCCTATGCACAGGAGCTCTGAATCCTGCTCTATTCTCAGCCAATCTCACTGTCTTTGACGCACCTACCCTTATTACCCCACTCACTGGATCAGTCCATCTCATCTGGGGTCTTCCTCCCTTGTGCCATCTCTCAACCCTTCCAAGCATGATATCCCTTTCCAAAGGCTAGCCTCTCTTGGCCACATGACCAAAGTATGTGAGACAGAGTCTCAAAAATCCTTGCCTCCTTAGAGAACATTGAATTTCCTCTCTCCAAAACAGAGCTGTTAGTTCTCTTGGCAGTCTATGGCATGTTCAAAATGTTTCTCCAGCACCACAACTCAAAGGCATCGATTCTTCTTCTGTCATCCTTCTGTCATCACTGTCCAGCTCTAAAACAAATATTAAATGCATAGACAGCTTGCACTTATATTTAACAGCATGTAAGTTTTCTCTCATTTTGAAATAATGAATAAAGTTCTACCAAGCCCCATACAAAACCATGGCCATCAAATAAATTCTATTCCATAGTGATCCCATGTTGTTGTTCATGTTGTTGTTGTTAAGTGCCATCAAGTCAGAGGCGACTCATAGCGACCCTATGAATGAAAGTCCTCAACTCTTACCTGACTTTCATCCTCTCTCCAGGTTCATAGGGTTTCCAGAGGCAAGCTATTTATGGAAGTGGATACCACTCCTGCTTCAAAGTTTGTTTTAATCAGGGAGCACCACGAAACACTGTTCACCATGGGTAACCATTATTGCTTTTGACACATCAGCGTCACAGTGTTTAGCTTCACAGCAAGCACAAGTTAACCACTGTACGGCAAGGAGACACACCAGGGCTATACAACCTAGAAGAATGTTTCAGCAAAAAACAATGAGAAACAGGCCTGAGGGCTGTGGGTTAGAGTGGACAGTTGCAAGAGGCTGCATCCATCCAGCTGACACTGAGATTCACGAGACACTCATCCTTGTCCTGCAGCCGTGGCCATACATTTCAGTATTTTACCATTCTGGCACGCCCAAAGGCTGGTGAACTCTGGGCCAGCGACCCCTAATTCATCTAGCAAGGCTGCTCTGTGGCCACTCATTTGGGGCAAAAAGAAAGCCACAAGGGCTCCAGCATTGCACTCTTCCAGTCTTAAGAGGCCGCAACGATCCAGCTATGACCCTATAAACAATAAATACATCAGGATTTAGCCCCATCTTGCCTCATGCCTGAGCCATTTGTTAATCCATTTCCTTGAAGGCTGTCCTCTCTCTTGCTTACCACTTCCAGCATGTCTTTTTCCTCGGAGAGGCTCCTCCTAATAACATGTACAAAGTATTTGAAATGCCTTTCACCATCCTTGTCTCTAAAGGGTACTCTCACTTTAGCACAGATTTATATATTCTTTTAACAGTCCAAGGAATATTCAATACTCTTAGCACCACAGTTAAAAGGTGCTATTTCTTGTTTTGTCATCCTTACTCATTGACCAACTTTTAGAGGCATAGGAAGCAATTGGAAACACCACAACTTGAATTAGCCACACCTTAGTCTTTAAATGAATTTTTTTTCTTTTCAGCACTTTGGAGAGATTCTTGATAGCAGAATTCCCCACTGAAGCATGTCTTTTGAATTATTGACTGCTATTACCACCATAGGTGTTGATTATCGATTCCAATAAAATTGTTCAACAACTTCATTATTTTTTCTCCTTCTATCACGATTTTTGTTTTCTTGACGTTGAGATGAAATCTGTATTGGAAGCTGTAGTCTTTGACTTTCTGCAGTAAGTGCTTCATGTGTTAAACTACTTCAGAGGGTTTCTGAAGTTGTAAATCTTTATTGAAGTACACTACCACATTTTTTTCTGCAGAGTGGGAGGTAGGTTTATATCAGAGAGCTCCCCAGTAACTTAGTGCTTTAAAAAATACGATAAGCAAGTCTTTGTGAAATACTTCTTATGCAACAAATTTTTCATTGCAATAACATTCACTTGTTGTATGTGTGTCTTTTAAGCCATCATGTAAAACTTTAGAGCCTTTTCTTGCACTAAAGCAAGGCTAAATAAGAACTGCATGCACCTGTTACAACTTAACTACACATTTTTAAAGCCACAGAAATGGATCTTGTTCATACCCTGGGGACTGCATACATTAAACAAGCAAGCACAAATGAGAGGAAAATATGAAAGCATAGAAGCTGAATAGAGGCAAGTCTTTGCCCACAAAGGATGTAGAGGGAGTCTTCCTTTTGAGTCAGAATTCTGAATTTAGACTTCTAGCCTCATAAACCAGGGGAAATTAAAGGTCTGTTCATTAAACCCACCCACTGGTGGCATTTCCAGTATAGCACAAGCAGATAAGACAACCTTATTCATTTTACAGAATCAAGACTTCTTAAGATAGAAGCAGAGATATACCTGGATCACAAGAAAGGAGTCTGGCTTAGGCACCAGTTTCCAGAAATGAATCTTGGTTTATCTATATCTGAGCTAATCCACAACTGTGCACACTCATTTCATGTTTTTGAAGGACTTGAAATGTAAAGAGTGTGGGTAAACTTATGCTGCACATTTACCATATACACTATACATATGTGTGTGTATATATGTATACATGCATGTATATATGTATATAAACGTATATATGTGCTGTAGATTTATCATACACACTCAAAGATTTAATATGGAAAAGAATGTGAAATATCTCATTAATTTTGGGTTGATTATGTACTGGAATGGTAATACTTGGCATATGTTTAGTTAAATAAAACATTACAAGTCAGTTCACCTTTCTATTTCTACATTTTTAATAGTTACTAGAAAATTTTGAAATTGTTTATGAAGTTCTATTAGATGGTGCTGATCTAAGTACAACATGGTAACCTAATTTCCCATGATAAGTGATCAATGTATGAGTAGCTGTGTGGCCCAATTCTACCTACAGCTTCTAAGAAGCTGTTGTGTGTAACTTCTGGAAAGAGTTAGATCTCCTGACAGAAACAATCTTCGTTGGCACATCTTTTGCTCTCTACTCCCCCGGCCCCTCGGTTCTTTAGAACACAGATTAAGCACCTTGACGTACCACAGCCTTTTTTGTGACAATGAGGCTAACAAAGCAAGAAATTTATGGAATTAATTTAAAGAAATTTTTCATTAAGCTTCCACCGTCAGGGTTTGGGTTTTGTGCTGTCAGAAGGGTAGAGTGTCATTCTAGCATTCTCCAATAACATTCTTTCTCTGTGACAAGCTTGCCCTGGAATATGGTTTAAAGAAGTCATTTGATCCCACTCATCAGTGGCAAGACTACTTTCTAATTGCCTCTCTTTAAGGTTAGTGTTACTTCATCTACTTATGATGCTGCATTGTTTTCACCTAATGTGTAAAATAACGCCAGAGTTAAGCTACTAAAGGAAAGGTTTGTAATAGACACTATTGCAGTGGTCATATCCCCTTTATGGAGTAACACGTCCCTGGCTTCTGCAAATGGAGGCTATTAACCTAACTTCTTCTCCAGAGAATTCCTCTTGGTCAATGAGAAATACCTCACTGAGAAATCACTTGGTTGGTTTATTGCCTTTCCCAGAACGTGGTCCACGGTCAGTGACTGAGCAATACGAGATGTTTTTGCTTTTCTGTGGTTCCATATTCATTCCCGTGCTTCTTGTATCATTTGTGGGATTGGGTTCAAGCTAGTCTAGGACAGAGACCACGCTTTTGCCAGTTCCTTCCACTACTCTGCCCTGCTGCTATCCTTCCTCTTCCCACAGGAAATCATTTGCACAAGAACTTCTTTCAAGCTCTAATTATAGGCAAAATGACATAATCTACATAGTCCAGGCAATTAGCCTTAGCCTTTCTGGTCTAGTCTTTGAATGTATGGAGATAAATTTCATATA
>NW_006399900.1:1341239-1346202 GCF_000299155.1 Elephantulus edwardii
ATATATATATATATATATCCATGACAATGTATCAATTTCTTTAGTAGTATCTCTGAATAATTGTCCATTTAAATTTCATGCAGTGGTAAAACATCAGTAGTTTTGTTAAGGGATGATTTTGGGTTTTTATTTTACTGGAAAATTAATAAAGCTACTTTCTATAAAAGGAAAAAAGAACAACTCTGCTTTGTGAAAAAATTGTGTGTCAAATCCCATCTATACTTGAATGGTACTTAGTCTCCTTTTTGTTTAAAGTTTCAAACCACCTAGAAGTAGAAGAATGCTCCCACTATGTAAAATACCTTTGCCTTAAGACTACTTTTACCATTTCCCCAATGAATAAAAGCAAGGAATAACAGATAGAAAGGGGGTTTGGGATTGTCATAAAATTAATTTTGGGCTCAACAGGGGCATGAACTAACAAGGAAAATTCTCTGCAATTTCAGCCAGGTGCCCAGAGGAAATTAATATGCAGATATTGAAAGCACTACTAGATTTCTAATACTGACTCAGGCATAGAATTCTGGTGACAGAATAACTGGATAAGAGATTCTAATTAGAGGATGAGAAGAAACGGAAATGAAGGTGCTCCCTTAGGTATCTGACTGAAGGGACAAGTTTCCACTCATGGCATTGGGTATTGTAGCCCATGAGCCAGGGGAGAGGTAGGGACATAGGCTGGGCTGGAATATGGTTTCTTTTATGGCATTACCTATGCGTTCTCTTTATTATTTTATAGGAATGCTTAAAATATATGGAGAAGTGTGGTTGCAGAGTTTAAATTCTTTGGAAAAATAAATTGCAAACAACAGAAGCAAGGCAACCCAATTCTTAGTCATTATTTTGTCCATATATTTCTATGAATCAATGATATGCAGATACTATGATAAATCCATGAATCTTTACTGTCATGAATTTTACTGGACACTTTGTCTATTCAACCATTCAGCAGATAGTATGAAGATTCAACTACAATCAAAACTTAGTGCTACATTAGTGCAGAATCTTGTTCCCTAAGAAGGCAACAAAATAGACACTTAAAATAAGATTAAAATTAATATAAAGACCCAGATCAGTAAGAGAATGGATATGTGATAAATGCAAAATAGAAGAAAGTCTTGGACATTGAAGGGGAGAAGCAATAGAAAAGTAGGAGAGAGAAAGAGTGAGAAAGAGAAAGAGGAAAAATGAAGGGAGAGTAGGAGAGGGGAGAGAGAGAGGGAGAGGGGAGAGAGAGAGAAAGAGAGAGATTATGTTTAGTTGTAATGTGGACCACTGAAAGCAATGATAGCTAAAATCTAAAGCTATTATCACTGTCAATGCCTTTATACAAACTAATTCAGTGTGGTAAGTAGAAACAAAAAAAGCTGTGATTTAAAAGCTAACCATTTTGTATAATTACCAATGTCATTAAAAATTTTACAGAATTTTTGGAAACTTCCGTTTGTATTATGAGTGGATTTCAAGAGTTTGTTTTTTGGATGTGTATGTAGATGTTGCATATGTTACAATACACACACAAATGAGTAGGGCTGATCTCAGTTCTCTATCCTCATATATTCTGAATTAATATAACAACTTTTTATTGGATATGGCAGCCCCTGTGCTAGACACATGCACACAGAATAGAGAGAACTAAGTGTTCAAGACTCTGTGACTTACTTAAGGTTACAGAGAAGGAAGACTGTCTGTATCATACATATTAATAAAAACTAACAAATAAGTTCCAAATACTCTGCTAAACATCCTTCAGAAATTTAAAAATTAAACTGGATTGTACTTTCTACATTAAGTCTGAGTGAACAGGAGCGACAAGAGTCAAATGACTTGCCCAATGTCTCCTCAGTGCAGATCGTGCCCTTTCCAGACATCTATTATATAAGAACTATCCTCAGTGCAACAACAGTCAATTCTTGGTGTGAAGCCAGAATCAACTTATAGCTAACCTTTGGGAGGAGAATGTCTATCTTTCTCCAGCTGATGGATTTGAACTTCTGAGAGGCATGGCCTTTGGGTTAACAGCAGAGTTCCCTATGAATCCCTTCACCAGAACTCCCTAAGCACCATTCTAGAGTCTGTTATGGCTGTCGAAAAGGAAGAAGTGAGAAACTCTTACATCGAATTTGGAGGGGGGAGAATAACAAGGCTATCGGCTGCCAATCTGTGGCTGTTTCCAGGATGGGAAGATGAGAACAGCCGGATTCTGCAAAGGTGTGTTTTCTGGTTTGGGGTTGAGAAAAGGGTGTGGCTGTTGCTCACAACAGAGTGTGAGCGGATTGGATTTGACCTTATTTGACCTTATTTAATTTAATTTAAAAAGATTTTTGGGCCCTCAGGCCTGTGGCCCTTGGGCCTGGATTTTTGTGGATCTCCCAAATAAAACAAGCTTAGAAGCAGGAGTGGCATTCACTTCAAAAAAAAAAAGCTTGTCTCCAGAAACGCTATGAACTTGCAGAAAAGAAGAAAGTTTTGTGTTCCAGACTTTCATTCATAGGGTAGCTCTGGGTTGTCTATGACTCTAAGGCACTTAACAACAATATCCTGCACGGGAGTCATTTGAAATAGTTCTTAAATGATGCTGGATGGATGTAATGAGACCAATAGCATAGAAGTGTAGTAATGTAGCAGCCAACTGGCCAACTGACCCAAAGAGATTGATATTTGTTCCCATTCCAAAAAAAAGTGACCCAACAGAGTGTGGAAATTATTGAACAATATCATTGATATCACATGCAAGCAAGATTCTGCTGAAAATTATCCAAAAATGTTTGGAACAATATGTCAACAGAGAACTGCCAGATGTGCAGACTGGATTTAGAAGAGGTCATGGTACTAGGGATATTATAGCTAATGTAAGATGAATCTTGGCAGAAAGTGGAGAATACCAAAAGAATGTCTATCTGTGCTTCATTGACTATGCAAAGGCTTTTGACTGTGTGGATCACAACAAGCTGTGGCTGACTCTGAGAAGAATGGGAATCCGAGAATATTTGATAGTGCTAATGCAAAACCTATACTTGGACCAAGAGGCAGTCATCAGAACAGAGCAGGGAGACACTGTATGGTTCAAAATCAAGAAGGGGGTCTGTCAGGGATGTATTCTGTCTCCATACCTTTTCAATCTGTATGCAGAACAGATCATCTGGGACACTGGGCTGTACAAGGAGGAATGTGGCATCAGGATTGGTGGAAGAATTGTCAACAACCTGCATTATGCAGATGACACAACCCTGCTCACTGAAACTGAGGAGGACCTGAAGCACTTACTGCAGAAGGTCAAGAACTGCAGTTTTCAATATGGATTGAAGCTCAATATCAAGAAAACAAAGATTCTCACCACTGGGCCAATTGGCAGCATCAGTATGGATGGTGAAGAGATTGAGATAGTTAACAGTTTTCATTTACTTGGTTCCACAGTCAACACTCTTGGTAACAGCAGCCAGGAAATCAGGAGATGAATTGCATTGGGAAAGTCAGCTGTGAGGGACCTCTCAAGAGTACTGAAATGCAGTGATGTCAGACTGGAGACTAAGGTGTGCCTGATTCAGGCTATAATCTTTGCAATTATGTGCTATGCATCAGAGACTTGGACAGTGAATAGGGATAAAAGAAAGAGAATTGATGCCTTTGAGCTGTGGTGCTAGAGAAGAGTGTTGAATATACTATGGACTGCTAGGAGAACAAACAGGTTTGTCCTGGAAAAGGTGAAGCCAGAATGCTCCTTGGAGTCAAGAATTCTGAAGCTTTGTCTAACATTCTTTGGGCACGTTGCAAGGAGGGACTGGTCCTTGGAGAGGTACATCATGTTTGGGAGAATGGAGGGACGGCGCAGGAGAGGAAGACTCTCAATGAGATGGATCGATTATGTGAGTGGAGTTGTAGGAATGAATGTGTTTGAGGCAGTGTGGTTGGCACAGGATAGAATGGTATTTAGGGTTCTTGTACATAGGGTCGTGATGAGTCGCAAACGACTCGATGGCACGTAACAACAACAACAATTGTATAAATAACTGCTTAACCATGGAGACAGAGGCAAGACAAGTGACTAGAAAAGTAGATAAGATCTCAGTGAGCCTGGAATGTCTGTTCCAGTGTTGGTCAAATCAGTAAAATTATTAGGAAGATGGTATCTTACTTAAGTTAGTTTCCACAGAAGCAGACCCTGGGATTCGGATTTGCATGTAAATGATTTTTAAAGGGTCCCTGATAGAAACCATGTGTAGAGTAAAGATCAGGAAAAGAAAGGAGGTTAAGCAAGAGTATATTTTCAAGTAAAGTGTCAGTCTCATCTTGATTCATGGCTGGAACTCGAAAGCATTAATTATTTCCCAGAATACATTTGGCATAAAGGCAAATACTCTAAATTTTGATACTCTCACCTCAGCCAATCATTGATATAAGCTGCCCTACAAGGATATAATTTCCTGGGATATTTTAATTCTTTGTTAACTGAGGGTGGAGATATCACTAGCACAAGGTTAGAATTCTGAAGAAGGTCACTGATTATTAGCAAAGCCAACAGAATAAGATAGATAGATGATAGATAGATAGATAGATAGATAGATAGATAGATGATAGATAGATAGATAAATAGATAGATATAGATAAATAGATAGATAGATGATAGATTAGATAGATAGATAGATAGATAGATAGATAGATAGATAGATAGATAGAGTCTGCTTGCATGGTTGAAAATAGAGAAGGGTGTACACCAGGGATGTATTCTGTCTCCCTAATTTTTCAGTCTATATGCAGAACAGATAAACTGGGAGGCTGGGCTGTATGAGGTGGAATGTGGAATCAGGATTGAAGAAGATTTATCAACAACCCACATTATGCAGATGACACAATTTTTACTTGCTGAAACTGAGGAGAACCTGAAGCACTTGCTGCAGAGGATCAAGGACTGCAGCCTTCAATATGGATTGAAGCTCAACATCAAGAAAACAAAGATTCTCAC
>NW_006399900.1:1347615-1359267 GCF_000299155.1 Elephantulus edwardii
ACACAAATTTAACTAACAAGTTAAAAACACATGAGTCAAAAATTAAAAGCAATAATATTCCAAGTAGAGGTTCTAACAGTGGCACAAATCAAGTTATAGAGGGAAGGAGACTGTGAATATTTTAAGCACTAATTATTGTCCCTTTGGCATCAGCCTGGTTACATTTTTCTAACCTTCTTTGCAGTGCATGTGACCATGGGACTGAGTCCTTGAATGTAATAGAGGTTAAGCTTCTGGAAATCTAGTCCAGGCTTGACTCCTAACAACTACACTGGTAGAAAGATTTCTTCTGGCTATCTATTAGATAACTGTTGGCTAAAATGTGGCACAGTTGTAAGAAGCTATGCTACAATACCAAAGGCACATGGTTCAAATCCACCACCTGCTCTGCAGAAGGATGGCCAGTCTCCTTTTCTGTGATTTACTGTCTTGGAAAATCCTGTGGATGGTCAGCTATGGGTCGGTTCCTACTCAACGGCACACAACAAAAACAACACAGTGGCCAGAATGAAAAGGACCAAGAGGATATAGAGTCGGGTTGGTCAATAGAGAAGGTATTTGTGGTTCAGCAGTAGAATTTACACCTTCGTGCTTGAGGTCTGAATTCAGTTCCTGTTGTGCACCTCCTTTGCAGCCAAACCTGACTCTCAGGGGAGGCCTACCTGCTGCTATATGATGCTGACCAGGATTTAACAGCATTTACATCACAAACCTGTAGAATTGCCTCCCTAGGGTCTCAAAGGCTATGAATCTTTATTGGTGCAGACTGTCTTTATTCTGGAAAAAACCTGGTGGATTTGAACTGGAGACCTTTTGGTTAGCAGCCAAATGCTTTAATTACCATGTCATTAGAGTTCCAAAGGAGACTCCAAATTAAAACTTTTGGTTCTTAAAAAAAAGCAACAAGAAAACCCCAAAAACACAAACAAAAAACACTGTTTATCAAATAAGAGAAATTAGGAAGACCTTGTAATCTCCTTCTGAAATTCAGACAATGAAAAACCTTAAAGATCAGAAAAGCCCTGGGCAGTGTTTCATTGAGTGGCATGTGAGGTTGCCCTAAGTCAAGTAATGACTCCATGACAGTTAATAACAATAAGAACAACAAGTTTACAGACTGAAAGGACTCCAGGTCCTTGGATGACTGTATAGAACAACCTCTCCTGCCTAGTTCAAGCTATCACTCTACATTCCACTGCAACACAATTGTTGTTACCATTGTTGTTGTTGTTATGTGTCATCGAGTCACCTGTAAAACAATTGAGAACAGCTTTTAATTTGGTCAATTACTGAAATTTGGAGTCTATTTGCAGCATTTATCCTATCCTGAGGAAGATATAGAATCATTTATCAAACTCATCAAGACTTTATTAAATCTCTACTGGGTCACTAGAGAGGCCTTATGGCAAAAAAAATAAGGATATAGGGATGATAACCAAAAGGTCAGAAGTTTTAATCCACCAGATTCTCTGGTGAAGTCCCTCCAATAAAGATTGACAATCTTAGAAACCGATGGAAGGTTGCTATGAGTCAGAACCATGTCCAAGCCGTTGTGAGGGTTATGGGGTTACAGGTTCACCAAAGAGCTCTGGTGTCATAGTGTACATCCTGCTGCCCTATTAACAAATGCCAGCCATTTGAATGCACCAGCTCCTCTGCAGGAGAAAGATGAGCAATCTCTTCCTGTTAAGATTTATAGCCTTGGCAGTATGTTGGAGGATTGTTATGAGTCTGAACCAAATCATTGGAAGTATTTGAGGAAGTGTTGTTTATTTTGCTTTGAGGAGGACTTTAATAAGGCCATTATATGTGAGATCAAGGACTAAAGCCTTCAATATACATTACTTCTCAGCATTAAGAAGAAACTAAAAAGAAAACAAGGTCTTCACCACTTGAGTAGGCAATATCTGCTAGCTGGAGGAAGGATTGGAACTGTTAATGATTTCTTCTTACTTGGATCAACAATCAGCACCCTTGGAACCAGCAGTCAGGAGATCAGAAGACTTGTTGTTTTGGGCAAGCACACTGTCAAGGACCTCTCCAAAATACTAAAGGACCAGTTTCAAATACCAGTTTGGAGACTAAGGTGCATCTGCTTCGGGCCATAGTATTTTGAGTCACTTCTATGCATTTGAAAGCTGGACAATGAATACAGATTATAGTAGAAAACTGATGCCTTTGAGTCGTAGTGTTGGAGAAGGGTATTGAATATCCCATGGACTGCAAAATGAGCAGATAAGTTTTGGAAAATGTACAGCCAGAGTGTTCCTTATAAGCAAAGATGGCAAAGTTTCATCTCTCATACTTTTGGACACGTTGCTAGGAGAAGTTATTCCTTGGAAAGAGATATCTTCGAAAGGTGGAGGGTCAGTGGAAGAAAGAAAGACCTCCAACAAGATGAGTAGAGCAGTGGATTCAAGTGTGTGAGAAATAATGATGACACAGGATTGGACAGGTCCGAATCTGTTGTTCAAAAGCTTGCTATTAGTTCTACTCAACTCAATGACGCTTAACAACCTATATCAGAAACAACAGTTTCTAAAGAAGTGAGAGAATTTGGTAATATATTTCAAGACATTCTTTCAAGACTTTTAAATGTCCTTATTATTTCCTCTGTAACCAAAAGAATAAAACACTCAAAGCTCATTGTTGGCCAGTCAGTATCTTCTTATTGAATCATATTTCAAGTAGGATTGTAATCTTGTGATGAATTATTAGTTTAAATACAATTTTTGGTTAAAAAACAATCCCCAGGGATTCATCAAAATGATTCATCAAAATGGATTCATGACCACAGATACTTAAAAGAAAGATTTGCAAATTACACAAAAGGGGACATTTAAACATTTTAGAGCAATGAAGAAAATAAAAGAGGCAAGTTAAATTTCTATAACATAATTTTATATCTAGTTTTAATGCATTTATCCATTCTTTTCACAGAATAACATGTTTCTTACAGCATTTTCACATGTAGATCTGGTGGTGCAGATGGTAGAGAGAAATGTAACAAGTCCCATAGATTGTTGAGAAATATGAGAGGGATAGATCTTGAATATGAAATCAAGTAAGACTTATCCAGAAGAGAAGGAAAATATGAGGAGTAAAACATTAATATTAGTAATGAGAGCTAAAGTATGATAAGGATGGATTTTATACAGAGAATAGAAGACATTACATACACAGTTCTGACATAAGATATATTTGAGGTACCATCATGTACTTAAGAGTTACCATCACATAGTTCAGCTATAACTGAGTTACCCATCTTTATTTTTTCTTTTTTTTTACATCTTCATGTTAGCAACATGTTTTACATGTAAAATTACAGTGTGTAGTTTGCTGACTTTATCACTCTCAGATATTTACCTTCAAATATTTAATTTTATAATTTATTGTTTAAAAAACATCACTGTGCCTGGTGGCATAACAAAGTCAGTGGCAATGTTAGGAATAATAACAAATTGAAAGTTTGATAGAGTTGCTGTGATTTTGGGAAGAGGAACTTCCTTGACACCCTTAGAATCTCTTGATAATCATCTCTGACTTTGTGCTTGAAAGGAAATTAGGATTTTTCTTGTTTGGGCTGTATTTTGTTTATTTATTACTGTTTTTTATTTTAAAATGTTCTAGCCTAGTGGCAAGAGGCTGTGCTGCAATCTTGAAGTCATGTGGTTCTAGGCCACTCTGTGGAAGAATGATGGACAATCCTTCCGTGCTATTAAACACCTCTGAAAACCTGCCCTGAGTGTCAGCTATGGGTTGGTTCTTACTAAACAACAACAACATTAAGTTATGTATAAAAAAAGCCTTTACCTTAGGACAAGTATTGTAGTTAAGGTTTCCTTGATGAGGAAAGAAAATACTTGTGTTTAGATTACTGCTACTTCAAACTCAGTCCTTCCATAAATCAAAATTCAAAAGCCTTCAGCTTTTGTTAAGCAGCCTGTGAGCTATTCCATTAAAAAGCCCCTTATCTACATTCTCTATAAATTTTACAGCAATGATTCTCAAACATTAGCATATGTACAATTCATGAAGTCTGTTTGACATAAATGCAAATTTTCTGGAGGAAGTGGTGATGTGAAGAATACATTCTTGGTCATTGCAGGAGACTTGAGGCCGACCTTGAAGAAATCCTTCATTTCTCAAAGCAAGATTTTACCTAGTTGAACATAAACATATTTGCATTTTCCTATCTTTGATTTGTCCTCCTATCCCTGTATCGGTAGAATAATATAATCTACACATAGGCAGTCTGAACTGGACCATCTGGAGCCCTTTCCAGAAACTGAACGACTAACAGGAAAAAAGAAAAAGCACCTGGGTACCTGTATCTACATATGTGGATAGATTGCACAGATATTTTCCCAAGTGAAAGAAGTTAAGCATAAAGAGCTTGTAGGGCATAATTTGATTTATTTGAAATTCAAGAACAGGCAAGTCTGATCACTGAGATAGAAAAGAGACAGTGCTTACTTCTGATCACTGAGATAGAAAACAGATAGTGCTTACTTCTGAGTAAGAATATATTGGGAAGGAGCCTGGGAGCCTGATGAGGGGATGGAAATGGCCTATATCCTATTCTGGGTACTCCATATTTGACTTGTGTGTGTGTACAGAATAAAGGAGAAGTTCAATAAACATTTTTATTTTAAATGAAGGAATCATTAAATGAATACAGTAAAGATTGAGGTTTTTATTTCCCATAATCGTAGCATTATAAACCATAAACACAACCTAAATGTAGATCAGCGTCTTCTCTGTTTAAGCAATCACATCCCACTCTTGATAGATACGGCACTTCTGATCAACTCCAATTCCCAGCTCTTTTTCAGATGAACTCCTGCCAAGCCAAGGGTTCCCTATTGTGTACTGATAGAATTATTTTTGCGTTCTCACACATAGTCCATTATAAACTTCACTTTGCTATTTTAAACTTAGCATTCCACATTTTGAAGTCTGCCAAGAGACAATTCTGAATCTTGATTTTGATAAATCTTGCATTGACATTTTTTTCCATCTTTGATAAACTCAAATTTATTTTGCTTTAACTTCATTTAAATTCTTACATTTTTTAAATAGACGAAATAAATTTAAGCTCTCTGTAGTCTACCAAAAGCTAGTTGGGACAGATTGTGTTCTCCAAGAAATGGTTGTACCAATACACATACACACATATGTTCTTACAATGTGATGCTGATGCTTACCTATACAAAAATTGGAGTCAAACTTTCATTCATTGAGTTTGAGTGGGCAGATTTTAATACCATCTTCAACCAGTGCAATATGGTTACTTTGACACAGTGTGCCTTTTAAAACTAAATTAGAAATAACAGCAGAAGACTACTTGTGGTAGAATCAAAGTGACTTTCCTAGTTGATGGCTTTGATTTGGGCCACATACCTATGTGAGGACTAGGTTAATGATGTGGATGACATGAACAGATGTACGGACTATTAATGATTAAAATGGTTAGCTTTGTCGTCTCGTCCAGCCAAGCTTAAATTGGAACGATTTAGATACAGAGGAGGGGAATCTCACTCCTGTAAGAAAGAAAAATCAGGATCCCGATCATGTCCATTTGGAGAAGAAATAATTGAGCAATTCACATTAGGACATAGAGGAAAGCAGCAGTTGATGGCCAGGAATTACTGTCCCACAGAGCAAGAGCTAGAGCTGCAGTCTTCACCCAAGCTTTCTGAAGGACAGAGATGAGAGTTATGTCATTTGGAGGACTAAGATAACTTTCTAATACTCGCCTAAAGCCTCAAGGATGGAGGTCAAAGGCCTTTGTGAATGCCTGAGAAACTGTCCTGACTGAAAAATTGTATCTTGTTTCCAAACTAAATATAACATGTTAACTTCCCTAAGAAGCCTTATTCTGAGTATTACCTATGAGCTCTGTGTAACCATTGCAAGGGAATAGCAGACCCAGGTAGTACAGCAGTGAGAGGTTGCAAGGGGTGATTGGTGTTAGAAAAGGGAGAGGTGGATATTGGGTACATGGGGGCATTTCTGACCCCATAGGAATAATGAGCTTTGTTCTTTAGATGTTATAAAGAAAACTGTTTTCACTTCTGAAGTTTTTAATGATCTGGGCTATGAAAGCCCAGAACTGACATATCCAGTTACACTGAAGACACTATTCTGGAAATACCATATGAACAGACCACACAGAGTGAGAATGCAATGTCTAAGGTGTTCCGTTTGTTCTCATTCCCCTTGTTTAAATCACTTGTTTGCCTATTAAACTAAAAGCCAGTGGCCTGAAAACATCAGATGTTCTGTGGGAGAAAGAGGAATGAATCTATTTCTGTTAAGATTTACAGCCTCATGGATGGTTGCCATTGAGCTAGAATCAACTTGACATCAAATATCAGGTTCAGTTTGGATTGAGACATATAGAATAATGAAAATTACCAATTTTGTCTCATTATTGTTAGGTACTGTTGAGTCAAGTATAACTCATAGTGACCCATTCAACAAAAGATCTGAACCCTTTTCTATCCTGTGTATTCCTCACACTTCCTGGCACAGAAGAGCCCATTTGCAGCAGTCACAATGCCAATCTGTCTGGTTGAGGGTCTTCCTCTCCTTCTCTGACCTTCCACACTTACAAACATCAAGTCCCTCTCCAAGGAATAACCCCTCCTTGCAACATTCCCAAAATATGTGAGGCAAAGCCTCACCATTCTTGCCTCCAAAGAGCACTCCAGCTGAACCCTCTCCAAAACGTATCTGTTTCCTTGGCTGTCCATGGATGTTCAGTGCTCTTCTGCAACACCGCAGCTCAAAGGCTTCAATTCTTTTTCTATCCTCCTTAGTCATTGTCAAGCTGTTGTCTCCAGCTGGATTCTGGAGGGTTAGTTGTTTTATTATTTACTTGAAAGCTGGGTGTCAACTGCTTGGGCATTTTTTAAAATTTTGTTGACAATCAAGTGTAAGCTGATTGGCAGTTTTTTTCATTAACAATCAGCTGTGGGCTAGAAGCTCGTGTTTAAGCAACCAGGACCTGGTGCGTGGGTCTTTGTGTTTAAAAGTAAATTGGTTTTACAAAAAAGAATCTTTTCTTTTACTTTTCCATAATTTTTGACTCATGTACTTACAACATGTTAGTTAAATTTGTGTCTTCTAGGTTGCAACACCCCCATGATACATCTTCAAGGATATGAACATGTACGGCCAAGCACAATCAATAAGAGTGCATCTAAATTCCAAAATCAATCTCCATAATAGTCTATGTGTTTCCTACTGCCAAAGGGGCCCTTTAGAGTAGTGAGAGAAGATCTTCACCCTGAAACCCACAGCGTCCCTTTTCAGCAGGAAGTAGCTAAGAGAATACGCCATCCCCTTTTCCTTATGAATCAGGGTGAAGTCTCTCTCAGGGAGGAGTGATAGGGAATGGCAAAGGACACACCGAGGAAGGAGATTAATCAGAACTGACTTTGACAAGCACTGTGGCAAATGGACAATTAAAACAGACATTCGGATGGCGGGGAAGAACAAACTGGGGAGGAGGGTAGAGAGAATGGTGCAGCAATGAAGGAATGAAAACCCAAAATCCCTGTAAATGTTCATTAAAACTAATAAAATTTAATAATAATAAAAAAAGAAAGCAAAAAAAGGTAAAAACTTTGCATTTTTAAATGTCAACTTAAAAAAAATTTATGCACTAAAAAAAAAAAAAGTAAATTGGGTGCTGCCTGAGAGTTGCCAGGTTGTAGGAGTTGGATTCTGGAGGGTAGATTGTTTTCATTTCATTAATAGTGGAGGTAAAGTGTTTGAGTATTTTTTATTTCATTAACAAGCAAGTGTAAGATGATTGGTTGTTTTGATTTTGTTAATAATCAGCAGGTGTTAATCATATTTGAGGAGAACATTATTCTAAGTGATATAGCACTTCTCTGTCAGTTAGCTGTTCTGGGATAACTGGAGGTTGCTGTGATACTGAAAACTGTGCCACTGGTGTGTCGAAGGCCATAAGGGTTGCCCATGGTGGATAGGTTTTGGTGAAGCCTGAGGTCTTTGAAAACTCTATGAACACTACAGGTATGAAAATAGGTATAGTAGTGTAGTGGTAGAGCCCAGATTAAGTCAGTTGAAATAAAGAAAAATCAATAACAAATATCATTTAATAATTAGAATATGGATTACATTAGCTTGAATGTTGAAAACTGGAAATTGTTAAAAATGAACCTCCATCTGAAAAAAAAAGAAATGGAAACGCATGAACATCAACATTAGTGAGATGAGATGGATAAGCTTTGGCTACTTTGAACCAGATAATCATATGGTATACTATGCAGAGAATGAAAACTTATTTTTTAAAGAAAACAACAAATAAAGCATAGCTGTGATAAGACTAACTTCCTCTTATGCTTCCTTTCTGTTATACAGTCTGACCAAAGGAAAATATCCACAATAAGATGTGAAAACAAGGCAAAATCAGAATTTATTATTTTATGGCATTCAAATGCCGGACACCGTAACTCCACATTCAAATTGAGTTTGGTTGACCAAAGAATATTGTTATTCATCTCTTATTTATAAGCTAAATAATTCAGCTGGGCATTTCCAGGCATATTTATGATGTGAGAGTAAGTGATTGTGATATGTGTATGTATAAGTGATTGCCTCTTAAGTTGATCAGTCTAACAGTGATGATATTTACCTCTGGAAAGTAAACTTATAACCTTTCCAAGTGTGCTCACAACTTGGTGACAGGAAAGATCAATTGCTAAAGGAGGGTATTATGTTTGGTGACGTAGAGATCCAATGAGGTCATAGTAAGCTCTGTGAGATGGATTGGCACAGTAATTACAACAACAAAAAACTGGAATATGCCATTGATCATGGGGATTAAGCAAGATTGGGCAATGATTCCTTCTGTTATAACTCAGGTGGTCAGAAGTCAGCATGAACACAGCTTTCTATCTCTATCTATCATCTATTTATCTATCTATCTATCTATCTATCTATCTATCTATCTATCTATCTATCTATCACCTACCTACCTACCTACCTACTTATCCCTCTGTCTACCTATGTACCTACTTACCTATGATCTATCATCTGAATTCGTTAATGCTGCTGCAGCAGAAAGACTACAAATAGGTGGATTTAGGAAACAAAAATTATTTTCTTATAGACTAGGAGGCTAAAAGTTTATTTAAGATTACTGACTAAAGTGGAAGGATTTCTTTTTCTGTCATTTCTGGAGGGAGGGTAGGAATCCTTCTTTTGTTTTGTGGATTTGTTTGTTTGTTTTATTGCTTGATTTTCTTCATGTGAAATGGCATTGATATTTCCTTGTCTCTTGAATCTGTCATCTTTAAGCATTTTATATTTGAAAAGAAATTGACTTCCAATACACCATATACTAACACTTTCTCATTAACATATCAAAGGTCACCTATACCTAAATGAGTTTAAAACAAGTATACTCACTGCTGTTGAGTCCCTTCCAACTCAAATCTGTCCTGCAGTGGAAATTTAGGAAAAATTGTGTTTTACTTTTTAAAGTATGTATATTAAAACTTTCCCTAAAATTTATATAATATCATTTAAATTTCTTCTAATTTGTTTAATTTTGGGTTTGTTTTCTTTCCCATTTACATTGTTTCATATGATCATTCCCATGTGTTATGTCTTAGAAAATTAATCACATAACTTAAATTTAATATGCATCTATTTACTTTTTGTTATCTTTGTACAACATAAACTTTATGTTTATGCTTCATAAAAAAAATCTCATTTTAATTCTCCATTGGTTGCAATTCTGTACATTTCTTCTTAAAGTTTTTAATTTATACATTTTGTGAGCTGTTATTTTCTGTATACTATTTCATAACTGCTAAATTTATATTGCAACCATCTATTTTAGCAATAAAGCAAGACACTTTCACTTGAATAATTTTTCATTCAGCAGAAACGTAAGCTTTTGGTAATGTATTGTTGATATAATTCAAGAGTTTAGGATAGATAAGATTTCTGAAGACTTGCATACTTATGACCTTGGGGGGTTTTTTTCTTCCCAGAAATAGAACATATCTGTGTATGAAATTACTAGTTCGCAATCCTTGTTTCTACGTTTTATTGCATTATCTGTTGCTACTTGTTTCCTTTAACATAACTTGTGATCTCTCGTCTTACTTTTACTGCATTACATTTGTATTCTACTGATAAATTGCTTCTGGCAAATGCCTCATGGGTTTCTTTCTTACTGTGTTTGCTTCTTGATGAAATATGTAAACTCTTTATAGCCAGTTTTTCACTTTAGTTTTTATAACTTTGGTCTTTTATTCTTTTTTTATTCTAATTCTCCTTTGTTTTGTCTCATCAGATGTAACTAACTCTTAAGCTGGATTTTCATTATTTCTTTACACACATAATTTTCTACCACATTATTTTTATCTATTTATCTTTGAGGTTTCCCCCCTTTAAGTTCTGAGAGAGTCTCTTATTTTTGTACTTTACAGTCTTTGTGACACACAGTGTATTAGAATTTTTTTTGGTGATGTTCATCTGCTTTTTATTAACTTTAGTGAGAATTTTAATGACACTTACACCATTGGTGTCCCTATTATCCTTCTCAACTTCTTGGTCGTCTTTTTGTCTCTCCTTATTGCTTCATAAAGCACTTTGATGGCCCCATGCTTAAAGACTTTGACTACGAACCCAAAAGTTGACAGTTTCAGCCCCTCAACTGATCCTGAGAAGACAGATGTGAGGCAGTCAGGGTCTTAAGGAGTCAGAATTGGCCCAATGTCATGGGTTGTTTACTTTTCTTTGAGTTGGTTATTGTTTCATACTTCATCATAGGATCATGTATTTACTCTTATCTTTAAAATTTTTTTCCTTGTGGCTTTCTGCTCTGTTTCCTATCACTCAAAACTCACCTTGTGTCAAATAGCAATTTAGTTATCCACTCAACAATTATTTGCTAAACACATATTTCATGCTTAGTAGCACCTTTATTAGTCACAGACATTACACAAAATAATTACACAAATAATTATATACTGACAAAATTACAGAGTGTGTTGGAAATGTATAATAGGCCCAATTTAATCAAGGGATAAGGAAAGACCCCTTTAAGAAGATAGCATTTAAAATAAGGCCCGAGTGCACACAGAGTCAGTTACAACAAGGCTGGAGGGAAACTATCCAGTTGAGTATGCTACTGGGTACAGGGGTCTTAAATTCTTCCCCTTTCTATTATGATTGTCCTCACATTTTAAAAAAAGAAAACTTTCTTTCCTTTGATTTGAGGAAAAAATGTATATGTTTTAAGAGATGTTTGTTGCTGTAATCTATTTATTCAGTTGAGAAGAGCTTTCCTGCAGACATTGGTCAATGAAGAGAACCTGTAAAGAGGTCTTTTATTTTTTTAATTAAATTTTATTAATTTTAATGAACATTTACAAAGACTTTGGGTTTCCATTCATTCATTGTTGCACTATTTTCTCTACCCTCCTCCCCAGTTCATTCCTCTTCCCCCCGCCCCTTGGAAGTCTGCTTTAATTGTTCAGTTGCCACAGTGCTTGTCAAAGCCAGTTCTGATTAATCTCCTTTGTCAGTGTGTCCTTTGCCATTCCCTATCACTCCTCTCTGAGAGAGACTTCACCCTGATTCATAAGGAAAAGGGGATGG
>NW_006399900.1:1363730-1380457 GCF_000299155.1 Elephantulus edwardii
GTCTTTCATTTGGTGCATAGATATTTATTATTGTTATGTTCTCTTGTTCTATTGACCCTTTCAGCATTATGCAGTGACCTTCCTTGTCCTTTGTGATGGTTTTTACATTGATATTTATTTTTTCAGAGATTAATAAGTCTACTCCTGCTTTTTTCTGGTTGCCATTTGCTTGGTATATTTTCCCCCCACCTTTTTATTTTTAGCCTGTCTTTATCTTCATTTTTCAGGTGTGTCTCTTGTGGACAACATATTGATGGATTTTGTTTTTTTATCTAGTCTGCTACTCTCTTTCTCTTCAGTGGTGTATTTAAACCATTTATGTTCAGTGTGACTATTGAGACACTAGATTTTATTGCTATCATTGTGTTGAGTTCTTTTTGGTGGTGTTGCTGGTTACTTTGGACCATGCAGCTTTCTGTGGTATGCCTGTAACAAGGACCTCTCTGAGTCTCTCCTGCAATGCTGGTCTTGTTTCACAAACTCTTACATTCTGTTTTTCTGGGAATATCTTGATCTCTCCTTCATATTTGATGGATAATTTTGCTGGGTACAGTATTCTCGGTTGACAGTTGTGTTCTTTGAGTGTTAGATAAATGTCCTTCCACTTTCTTCTTGCCTGCATGGTTTCTGCTGAGAAATCGGCACTTAATCTTGTCTGTTCTCCCTTATAGGTTGCTCTTTGTTTCTCCCTTGCTGCTTTCAGGATTTTCTCCTTATCTTTGGTTCAGGCAAATTTAACTATGATATGCCTTGATGTTTTTCTTTTGGGGTCTAATCTATATAGTGTTCGCTGAGCTTCCTGAATACATATTCTCTCATTCTTTGTTATGCCTGGGAAGTTTTCCTCTCCTAATTCTTCCACAACTTTTTCAGTGCCTTTACTTGCTTCTTCCTTTTCTGGGATTCCAATGTTGCACATGCTATTTCTCTTGATGGTATCCCACATTATTCTTAGGTTTTCTCCTTTTTTGAGTCTGCTTTTTTCTCTAGCAGATCAGTGGTGACAATTCTATCTTCATTTCACTGTTTCTGTGTTCCATCTCATCAACTCTGCTCATATGTTCCTCCATCATGTTGACAGCCTCTGAAACATTGGACCTTATATTTTGAATAGTGGATTCTTGTTTTTCCAGTGCTGCTAATGCCTCATTTGTTTTCTCTGCAATGTTCTGCATTGTTGTTGTTTTTTTTTAGTTCCTCCTGGTTTTTGCTTGTAGTATCCTGTAATTCATCAAGTTTGTCTTTCATATTCAGTGACTCCTCTTTTAAATTCTGTGTCAGAAAGTTCCATGAGACTTTCTGGCTTCAGGGAATCCACTGATACTGTGTCACCCTGTGTGAGTGACATCTTCCTTTGTTCTTGTGTATTGTGTGGGGTAGTTTGCTTTCTTCGAGACATTGATAGGTTCTTGATCTGAAGACAATGCTCTTGAGATCAGTTGAGCAGCTACTAAACTTGTACATTTATCTGGACTTCTGACTTCAGAGAAATGTCATTTCAGAGCCGGCCTTTCTCCTGTCAGATTAGTTCCACAGCAGCTCGGCTGATAGCTCCGGGTGATGGCTGGATCCACCCACAGTGGTGCCCTGAGGTCACAGGGCTGTGGTGGGGGCTGAGGTGCGTGGTTGTGGAGCTGCAAGGGGGGTTGGGGGAAGGGGATGAAGCAAGGAACTGGGGAGGCAAAGGAGCACAGGGCTTGGACACCACCACCAAGAGGCAGGGGCACGGGGCTTGGACACTGCTGGGGGTTTATGCAGAGGCACCCTGTGTGTTGGGGGTCATGCAGGCATGGTCTGCAGGGGTTCACACAGTGGCGGGTAGTCGTTACTCCTCTGCGGTCACATGGTGTTTGCTCCTCTGGAGTTCTACAGTGGCTGGCGGACTGTTGCTCTTCCCAGTCTATTCTCAGCTGGCGCAGCCGTAAAGAGATCTTAACTCAGCATTTAGCCTACTTTAGTGAAGACAGAATCCTTCTCTTTAGGAGAAACTAGATAATTGGCTATTATTTTCACCTTTTAGCCCTGGTTTTCTATCAAAATATGTTTCATATAGCATAACATTTCTACACCAGATGGTATCTCCCACCCAAATGGCTTGTTCTGGCCCTCTGACCAAAAAATATAGCTATGTACATACAGAAGAGGCCTGGCCAACTTTGCTAAGGGGGAGATGAGGATTAGATGCCACGATTCTGAGTTAGGTGGTAACCAGGTAAAAGGTATTTTCTCCCTTATTTCCTCCTCACAAAGCATAAGGCAAAGCATGAACACTCTGACCTCAATGGACTTGTAGATAACAGTCATTGTTTCCAAACTAGGTTACTCAGCACTTTACAGTTTTGAATGATATATTTTAGGTTATTACATTGTTTTGATGCTTTTATCTTCTATGTATTTTTATATGTGTAGGTGGTTTGTAAGAAATTTTGACAGAAACTATTTCAGGCTAGAAATCTTTGTAGGTTTTTTTCTTCTGTTTTGTTTTGTTTTAAAAAACATACAAACTTCAAGAAGCTGGTTTAAAATCCACAAATTCTTAAGATGAGCTAAGCCATCTTAAAGAAACAAAATATTCATGAAAGTTAGGCATGTATTTTTGTTAATGAGTTGTTTTATTGTCTTACATGAGCCTGTGAGGATTTGAGTCATACAGAGATAAAAGGAACAGTGAGCACTGGTCATGTGTGATAAGTTCAGGCCTTTACATTGCATGTAACCTTCTTGGAATCACAGTCCCTCTTTGCAAAAAGGATGTATTCAGAAAAGACAGTGCTTTCAAATTGTTCTGTAAAGTTCTAGAACACAGGAACTCATGTTCTTCCATTTGAAGCAGAGTATTAGCAGAGAGCCTGTGAGAAATTAAGAACATCAGAACCCTTTTTAGATTGCCTGTATTCAAATCTGCATTTAATAAGACTGGGAAACAGTATTTCACATATTCAAAGTTTGACAGATAGTGATTTTGAAAGTGTCTGTGATGCTGTAATACCTCTCTTGAAGATTCAGAAGTCTAGAAGTGGAAAAATGTAGTGTTTCATGGGGCAGCCTTGTAAAAAAACACCCTCTGTAAACAAAGTTCAGGTAAAATGGAGATGGCAGAGTCTGACTTCCACAATCTTCACACTGAGTGAGAGTTCCCCCCGCCCCATCCACCACATCAACACCACAAAACTGATTTTCTACTACATTATTTTTTATCTATTTTTTTAGATTTTCTCCTTAAGTTCTGAGAAAGATTCTCAGCTCTATATATGATCTGACATGCTTCTACACTCTGAAATCTTCTAGAAATCTAACACCAGCTATCACTCACAGGTTCTGACTTCTCTACTCTTGGATCTACTAATCCATTGCAATGGGCACACAGACTTCATGCACAATATTCACAACTATGTAACATATTAGTAAAGTTGTTGTTGTTGTGTGCTGTCAAGTGGGAACCGAACATAGCTGACTGACATCCGGCAGGTTTTCAGAGACAGTAAATTGCATGGGAGTTGATTGCCCAAACTTCTCCGGAGTATCTGGTGGATTTGAACTGCATACCTTTGGGATTGCAGTGCAGCTTCTTGCCACTGGGCCACCAGAGCTATACTTCCAATTGGAAACAGGATTTAATTGTTCTTTTTATTTAATTTTTATTTTATATTGACTTACATACGAAATGTGTGTTTCATACTTTCCTTCATTCATATTGTGTTTCATACAATCATTCCCAAATATTGTGTTTTATAAAATCAATCACCATTCAACTACTCCCATCATTACCCCACCTTTTCAGGTCCCTGCTGGATCTTCTGATTTCCTTCTCCTCCTTCATCCCCCCACCATATTGTGCAACTCCATGGTTTCCTATGCTCATCCTCATACCTCTGTTCCCACCCCTACCCTTTGGACCTTCATGACGATTTATTAGCTATCCTTCTATTTTTATAGTAATGGTCTTATCAAAGACAGCACAAAGGTAGAATCAGGAAAGCTCAAGCATACTTGAAGAGCATCTGATTTCCAGACTTATTTTGGTCTGTTCTTGAGGTTCTGAGCCAGTGGCACAAAGCTCTTCTACTATGTTAATTACGCTAATTACTCCCCACCCCTTTGCTAAGCAACTCTGAACAAAGGCCCTTCCTTGGCCTTGAACCCAGTGGATGGAAGTTCTAGTTCAGCTTCATCTCTTATTGGTCTCTGGTCTTCTGTTAATTCTGTTGCTGCTGTTTGTTCTGAATTTTGTCCACACAGGAATTTCTGATTTAAAATGATGTATTAAATTCTCCACTTCTTTCTGCATGATAAGACGATTCCCCATCTTCTGTCTCTGAACCTGCTCAATTTAAGCTTGGCTAGATGGCAAGTCTGATCAATTCCTTTGTTAGTAATCTATTCACTCTGTTTGCATGTTCTCATCCAAAATGTGTTATTTGCCATCTTGTCAAGCAAGCCGTCTCTCACATTGGCAGGGACAAACACTCCCTTAATTTGTATAGTCCTATCCAGCTATGTGATAAGTCAATGGCTAGAAACACCATATTAAATAGCCAGCTGTAGCTTATCTGCTTTTCAGTTTTTTGTTATATTTTAAAAAATAGTAATTATGAGTGCTCTTATATTTCCTTTGATTAGCCTTGGGAACCTAATGTAGAGTCAGCTATGAGTCTATTCTGACTTGATATGAAAGAGTAGCATTGTTATTAGGTGCTGTCAAGTTAAGAACGACTAATAGTGACCTTATGAACAATAGATCTGGGCTGGGCCCTGTCCCACTGTGACAGCCTCACAATCTCCAACCCAGTGCTACAGTCACTGTGTCAATCCATCTAGTTGAGGGTCTTCCTCTCTTTCACTATCCCTCCATCTTTCCCATCAGGACTCCTTAAAAATAATAAAATCAAGCACACCTTACTGTTGAGTCCTTCAATAAGGTATCTGAGACTGTAGATTGTGTGTGTGTGTGTGTGTGTGCACGGGCGCGTGCACGTGTGTGTGTGTGCCAATCACCTCCTTGTCTGTTGCCTTTCTCTTCATCCACCTTTGAAAACCTATAAATAATTCTCACTTGAAGCAGTTTGTAGATTTGAACTACCAGCATTTTAGTTATCTCTCTCCTTGCCATCAAATTGAAATGGACTTATAGCTAGTCCAGCATTGAGTTTCCAAGGCTGTAAATTGCATGAGAAGAGATCATACTTATTTATCCCATAGAGTTGCTGGGAGATCTGAACCAACAGAGAGGAATTCAAAGCATAGCCTTTGGATTCGCAGTTCCATTCTCTACAGACTGCCAGAGAGAGAGTTCTAGAGAGAGAGTACACTACGTGTCCCATTATGTCACCAAGACTCCTTTAATTACAAACTGGAGTTGCTAATGGTGTCAAGTCAAACTACCACTCATGGCCTCAATGGTCTCAAAGAGTAACTGCCAGGAATAAAGATTAAGAAGTATGAAAAGATTCATTTCAAGAAGTAATCCAGTTTCAAAAGGAGCCTGGAGACAGAGTACCTCGGGGAGATAGCTTTCTACTGCCTGCAAAAAAGAAATGAGAAGCACCATACAGAAGAAGTCCTGGTGCCTTTTCAGTGTTGGATTATTATAATATGGAGGGAAATGTGGGATATATCTCTAATTTTCCATTTTTCTTATTTGAGAGATGCCGTAACTGTTCTCATATTAATTCACTGGACAGGGACCAAGTATATCACAACTCAATTCTCAATTTATTGCTGATTCAACTGTATTAGGTACCATTGTGGCATTTGTTTGTGGCCAATTGTCTCTTTAGGACTTCCCCTCCTGTCCTGTCTTTAAAGTCCATTTTGTGTAAATACTCAGACAATACTGTGGGCAGAAATTATCGTAAGAAGGTTTGTCTTCTAAAACTTAGTCAGGAATAACCTGGGTGACCAACCTGCCCCTGAGACCTGGGAGAGAAGAATCAAACTGAAAATTGTGAACTGCCCTAAGTACGTCAGGAATAACCCAAATTAATTTGAGTCTTGTTTCTCCTCCTCTCAGAGCCAGGAGCATATGGGGTGGGAAGGTTAATGCAGTGCAGTCTTATCTCCTCTGGGCAATTCTGCGGACTTGGAACAGCATGCCTCTCCTCTGGAAGGAAACGTGCTTTGCCATGGTGATAAGGAGAATGGCAAAGAGGTCAATCCGGAGAGATTAGGATGCACACCAACGTTTCTCTGTGTTGCACAGGTTACTATGAATCCAGGAAGGAAGAGGCTCCAGTTCATTCTAATTCTCAGTAGCTCAGTTTCTAAGGAGTTCTTCTACGAGAGGCAAACTCAACAGAATCTTGTTAAATGAGACTCCGCTTTCATCGAGGGAAAGGGCCCGTATGGAAGTTTCATCCTGGAGAAGGCTGATATACCTGACTCATCAGGAAATGAAATCTTATCTCTATTTTTTCAATAATTTATTATGCTTACATCTATCGCTTTGCTAACTTAGAATAATTTTGCTCTCTCTGACTAAATGAAAAAGAGCAGATATTAGTAACAACTTCCTCCCAATCTTTGCTTCTGCTCTTACCTGTGGGAGAGGGAGACAATTCCTTCCTAGCAGTAATTCCCACAGGGCTTAAATGTTAATGAGGTGCCAAGAATTGCTGACAAAATACAGTGAAAAGAGTTTACCAGTAACTTCTGGGCAAACTTTTCTAAAACGCCTTACCTTTTCATATGCACAATGAATAATGAAAAGGAAACTCTTGCATAGCACTTGAATATTGGCTCCTGCCTATTACAGTCAAACAATCTGCCTATTACAGTCAAACAATCTCTTCTTTATCTACTTTAACCTCTTTACTTCCACTGGCTTACAATGTTTTCTGCCTTTCTGTTTAAAACTTATACCCATAGCTCCCATTTTCAAGTTCTTTATAAATATAAAGATATTTATCTTGATATTTAATCTTTCCTTATGGCACAAATTGTAGGTCTCCAAAAGAATGAATATGAATAAAAGGATGAATGACTGGTGTATGGATTGATGGGTGCATGAATAAAAAATGAACGAAGAAACAAATTTATGGATGGATGAAACTGGCTTCGCTTTTCTTGAGACAATCTCAGGAAAATTAAAATGATAAAAGATTCTCCTTCAATTGACCCTTGGTCTCATGATGGTCAAGGTCCACTGAGATTTAGACTTTTCACAAAAGAATTTAAACTACAGTCATGTCATTAAATCGGTTAATAAATTTTTAGATCATTGACTTCCCAAGAGAGAAATTCTTAAATCCCTATTATCCACAGTCTTCCTCTGAGACAAAATTTGGGAAGAGAAGTAATTCTGGAGTGGTGCAGCCCAATAGCAGAACAGTGTGAGATGCATCTGTAGTTTAAAATGGTCTCCATGTTCATTGCCAGCAGTGAGTCTGACTATTGGTGACTCCACGTGTGCAGAGCAGAACTACACCCCATACAATTCCCAGGGAGCCGTCCATCAAGCTTCTCTTTCAAAACACCAACAACTGAATTCAAAGGGCCAATCTTTAAGTTAGAAGTGCATCACTTAACTGTTTGCACCACCTCTTCTTGTTGTTAGGTGATGTTGAGATGAGTACAATTTTTTTTTGTGAGAAAAATTTATATTTAGAATTAGCCAGCTGGACTCAGTCTAGATGATCCAAATTTTGTTGGCAACATTCAAAGCATCATAGTCAGGAGCAAGTCAAACACAGGCCTTCTTCTCTCCATCAGGCCTAATCAAAGTGTTGACCTTGGCCACGTCATTGTCATAAAGCTTCTTTACAGCTTGTTTAATTTGGTGCTTGTTGGCCTTGACATCCACAATGAATATAAGTGTGTTGTTATCTTCTATCATCTTCATGGCTGACTCAATGGTCAGGGGAAACTTGATGATGGCATAGTGGTCAAGCTTGTTTCCCCTAGGGGCACTCTCCCGGTGGTATTTGGACTGCCTTCCGAGTCTCAGCGTCTTGGGCCGCTGGAAGGTGGGTGATTTGCAGATCTTCTTCTTCTTTTTTTTTTTTTTTGGCTGTTGATGCCCCCTTCAGGACGGCCTTCTTGGCCTTTAATGCCTTTGCTTTGGCTTCAGTTTTGGGAGGGACAGGGGCTTCCTTCTTTGCTTTCGGCACTATCTTCATAGAAAGGAGAGACAAGTACAATTTATAGTGACTGTATGAACAACTGTTCTGAACCCTGTCATATCCTGTGCCATCCTCATCATATCTGACATACTGAAGCCCATTGCTGCGGTCACTCTGTGTATCTACCTTGTTCAGGGTCTCCTCTCACAGTTCCTTAGTTTTCTCAAGTATGCTGTCTCTCTTCTAACAACTTGTTCAAAGGATGTGAGACAAGGCTTTATCATCTTTGCCTCCAAAGAGCATTGTAATTGCTCTGCTTATGACAATAATAATTAGTAACCTTCTCCAAGACACATCTGTTCATTTTTTTGGCAGTCCATGGGATATATATTACTCTTCTCTTACACTACATTTCAAACGCATCAATTCTTCCTCCGTCATCCTTACCATTCAGCTCTCAGTAGCACAGCAAGTGACTGAAAAGACCATGGCCTGAGTCAGGCATGCCTTAGACCTCAAACTAAGCTCCTCAATAATCTGGAGAGGTCCCTGACTGCAGCCTTTCCTAAGGCACATCTTCTGCTCTCCTGACTGCTGGTACCAAGTGTATTGACTGATTGTGGATCAAAGTAAAACAAAGCTATGGACATTTTCAATTTTTTATGTATCTATCATGATGTTGCCTGTGAGTCCATTGGTGAGAACTTTTGTTTCCTTGACATTGAGAAACAATTAATACTGAAGGTTGTAATCTTTTTTAAAAAAATAAACATTATATAAAATTACATGAATCCATACCTCATCTTTTTTGTTTGTTTTCTAAAATCTCTTTATATTAAATTACCAAGTAAGGGGAAAAAAGAAACACTTGGCAATATCATCTCAGACAAGGATCACATACCAAAAGTTTACAGACTACTACTAAGCCTCCAGGAAAAAAAGACTGATAACCCAATTATAAATTGTGCAATCTTTTCTCTTATACAGCTGCAATCTTTTATACAACAAGCTCTTCAAGTCCTCCTCACTTTTAGCAAGCTAGTTTGTGTAATCTGCATGAGTCTTCCTCCAATCCTGATGCCACATTCTTGCTTATAGAGTCAAGCTTCTTGTACAATTTTCTCATCATACAGATTGAATAAGTATGGGAAGAGAATACAACCCTAATGCACACTTTTCTTAATTTTAAATCATGTGGTGTTGCTTTGCTCTGTTTGTACAACAACCTTTTTGGTCTAGGTATAGATTCCATTATTTTTAATGCCCACTAAAACAAACAAATAAACAAAACAAAACACCCAACAACAAACAAACCTAAATCACTTGGAATATGATTTTAATGATACATTTTACTTAAGCCAATAGAAAGCTCTTGTGGTACAGTCCTAAAGGAGCTATACCCTAAGGCAGCACCTCTGGCAGCTTGAATCAAAAGAAAAAGAAGAGTTAACCTCCTTTACAATTCACAGAGTCCTGAAAAGCCATGAGTAATGATGAGATTTATGTCTTGGAGAAGGTGCCTCCAGAGTGTTCCTTGCAGGCAAGGACGGTGAAGCTTTGTGGCACATCTTTGGGGCACGTTGCTAGAAAAGGCTATTCCTTGGAGAAGGACATCACACTTGGAAAGGTGGTGATGAAAACGAGGAAGACCCTCAACCCTCAACCAGGTGGACTGACACAGTTACTACAGCAATGGGCTTGAGTGTGTCAGGATCTCTTCAAGGACACTGCAAAGATCTCTGTAAAATGCCAAAAAGCTAGGATGGTAAAGCTTAGGGTAAGCCTGCCTCAAACTTTGACAATTTCACATGTATATGAGAGTTGAGCCATAATTAAGGAAGCCTGAAAAAGAATCAAAACCTTTGAATTATGGTGTTGGTTGGCATTAGTGAAAGAGATTGAGTATACATGGTACCAAAGGGGAAGAAAAAAATTGTTTTGGAATAAGTGCAGTGTAATGCTCAGGAAACAAGGATGGACTCACATGCTTTGAGTAATTTACCAGAAGAGGTCAACACCTGGAGAAGGTCACATGCTTGGAAAAGTAAAGAATCGAATCTGAAAAAAAAGGAAGATTCTCCGCAAGATGGTTTGACACAGTGGTAGGAAGATTGGTTTTATGTCCAGTAGAGGTTGTGAGAATGGCACAGGATTGGATAGTGTTCCATTCTGTTGTATGTGATGACGAGATAAATTTAACTTTCTGTCACCTAACAACAATACTATATCAAAAATATTATCATCTCATATATAATTGCTGTATAAACATTTTTAATTTTTCCTAATCCAATACAAAGTGTACAGTTACAGCATGTCTCAGTCTGGACTTACCCTACCATTTCCAGAGCTCAGGAACTGCAAGGTGGTTTAGAATTCCTACCAGGCAGCGTGTATCTAGGATAAGCTGATTCAGAGGGGAAATTTGTTCCCCTTCCCACCCAGAAAGTTATTAGAAAGAAAGGCCCCAAAACACTGTGACATTAGAAGTTAGGAACTGGGCACATTGATTTAATGTCTGAAAATGGTAAAGTGGGGGGGGGGGGAAAGGAAAGGAAAAGGTCTCTTTGCCATCTGGCCCCTCCTAAGAGTGTGGCTCCTTAAAAGGGTGCCTGCATTTTAAAGCCTGGCAATGACGTACTTTCCCTACTTGGGCAAATTGGTTGATTCAGTCTTATGACTTTAATCATACAAATGGAGACTTTACAAGAAATTTACCATAGTAACACAGAGAAAGCTCACCTCCTTCCAACTAAAAATATAACAATCATTATTTGAATATGCACAGCCATATGACAGAGAATTTCAGGGGCAGAGTGCTGTATTGTATTTGCCTTTCACAAGTCAGTGTGCTGCGTCTCGAGCACTGTTTAGAAGCATGAATTCTTCATGTCTCTTCCCGGTTGGATGTGATGGGCAGTGTCTCCATCTCCACCATCTCTCACTTTTCTATTCGTTTAATGATGTTACAGGAAAGGAGTGGAGGGAGAAAACACTTATAATATTGGTCTGCTTTATTTCCCCATCTAAATATAAATAACCACGGACAATTAATATGGTTATTTTGGTCAAACTCTTTCTTCCAAGAAAAATAAACACTGGATGAGGCAACAAGTAAAAACATAGAGTCCTGCTTATTAGTAAGAAGAGATAGTAGAGTTGTCCCAGTTATATTCTCCCTGAGGAAGGAAACTGAGACTCTTGTGTCTATGAGACTGTTGGGGAAGAAGCTGGTATCAGCACTAGGCTCCGGGATGTTGGAGAGGTGAGGTTGGCTCAGGATAAGGAAAGATCCAGAGCCATTGTTCACAGGGTCACTATGAGGTGTAGTTGACCAAACAACTCTTAGCAATAACAATCATCTGTGATCTCTTTTCTTTCTTTCTATATGATCTTGCGTATGGTGTCATCCAGGCCCATGTATATTTCTGTCTGAATATCTGAAGATGTTCTCTAGCCTGGAACAAACTCTGAAGTTCTAGAATCCTCAATCCAGTCTCCTACTGGACACAATCCAGCAGAGCAGATGTTGGGCTGTAAGGGTGAATGAATGGGTTTTCCTCTCCACCTTCTCCTCCTTCAGGCTGTCTTCCCTCAGTGATGGTCTCTCACTACTGAGCACAAGAGCCATCAGTGACCCCTTCCCTTTTCACATCCCTCTGGTTCAATTGGCCAAGGGGTCCTTCCTGTGTTATTTTTTAAAAGCCAGTGGCATTTTCCTGCTTCTCTTCAATCTCTTCCATGGCCAGCTTAGAACAAGTCATTTTTTTTTCTTAACTAGATCATGCAGCCCCTGCCTCATGGACCTCTAGCCCGACTTTCTCACCACTATTATTTGTTTTCCAAGTTTTAGACAAATTTACAAAAATAGGAGGAAGTACTTGAGAACTTACTGCTTTTATTCATAAGCAGCTCCCCATAGGCTTAAAAAGTCCTGAACTCTGTTTCCGACATGCCTCTTTCTGTGATTTTACAACTGGCCACGTCATTTGTCTCTCTACTTAAAAGTGAAGTCTTAGGTAGCGGCATCAATATAATCCGGAGATCTATTACAAATGCTTTTTTTTTTTAACTTGAAAACCAAAACCTAAATCCATTACAATCAATTCTGATTCATGGTAAGCTCATGTGTTGCAGAATCGAACTGCCGCAAAGGGTCTCTTGCCTTTCATTTTTTTTAAATCAGAAAATATATTTAATATTGAAACCAAAGGAAGTACAGATATCACTATTCATGATAGAGAGGATTTTTATGAAAGCAGATTGATACCCTTTTCTTGCGCTGTGCTTCTGGTGGATTCAAGCAGTCAAACTTCAGTGCTGTCAGCTGTTTCAAGTCAATTCCAATTCAGGGTGACTCCAGGTATGTAAGAACTACGCTTCACAGAGATTTCAAGGCTGTGTGACCTTTCAGAAGCAGACTGTCAGGCGTCTCCCTAATTGTGTTCTTTCTAGTTGAGTTCAAACTACTAAACCTCGGCTAGTAGTTGAATGCTTAATACTTTGTGTACCGTTTAGGGGCCTCTGATCCAAGATCTACTAAATCAGAAACTCTGGAGTGATCTAATACTATTTGAATTTCTCTGCTTCTCTTCAATCACTTCTGTGCCCAGCTTAGGAAAGGACACTTTTTCTTGGATCATGCAGCAGCTGCCTCATGGACCGCCAGCCCCTGACTCATACCCCTTTTATTTGTTCCACTTTTTATTTATTATGAAAACATTTAATGATTTAACAGATCTTCCATGGAAGTCTGATGCAAGAAATAGAACTTGTAGCGTCCATGCTTAATCACTTGGATCTCATACATGTGCTTTTACCTCTACGCCCTCATGCTTGCTGTACTCTGTCCTAACACTCTGACCTTGTTCTTCAGTTAGCCCTCAGTGTAGAAGAAATCTTTTCTTCCACACAAACTTTATAGAGGTCATTTCCACACAATGCCTGCCACTTAATTAGAATAGTTTACACTGAGTATTTTCCATGCGTGCATGTGTGACAGAACACTCTGGAGGTTTCAGTGACTGATACTTCTGAACAGGTTGCCTGGACTTTTTACCTGAAGACTACATGAATGAGAATCTCCAAACTTTTGCTTAGCAATAGAGTGTTTTAACCATCAGCAGGAAGCGGGAGCCCTAGCATGTGACTAGAGTTCAATTAATACTGAATGAAGGAAAGTACAATTTTTTTAATATGTCCATTTAAAATGCTGTAGGGGGAAAAAGTAAAGGTTCTAAGAACATAGATAATAATTCCCCCCCCCCCAAGACACTTTTTTTCTTTTTGTGCAGTGAGAGGCAGTCAAAAGTTTCCAATTTCCCCTCTGAGACTTACTCAGCACTGTTCTTAAAATGGCTGTCATTTTATTTACCCCACTGGAGCTCTCTGTTTCAAGGTTCAGCTGCCTGGAGGGCTTTTCTTGAACACTTTTTTTTCATGTGTTCTTCAGGGCAGAATAGAGGTGTTACAGCTTTCTAATGTGCTACCAGGCTGCAGATAAAGAATTAAGCAGCCTGTGGGAGGGCCAATTAGAGTCAATTATATTGTAATTGAACTGCTTGTATTCATAGTCTGCACAGAACTTCTTTCTCAAAGAAGAATGTACTTTTCTTAACACAGCGATGGCATGGATTCATTGGCAATGACTCTGACACTAGCCGTCCTGGAATACAATTTCATGGAGGTTAAACTGTTTTGTAAGTGTGTAGACAAGGAAGTTCTATCCAGCTCCATTAGTTAGAAAAGAACAGGGCTAATTCTGACTTTCTCTATTCATTTTTTCTTGCTTTCTTAAGACAGTTGTTAAATTTCTACAAAAGGTATTAAATAACTTATACTCTGTCTCTGAGATATTAGAACATGCAGACTTTTCTTAAAGTAGAAAAGAGAGTGGTTTCCTGGGTTCCAGTGTTTCCCTTCAACTTCTCAGGTGTTGTTGGTGTTGAAGATGTGGTCACAACAAATAGATGACGTCTGTCCACCATTCCTACCAGCAATATCCCTGAAACTGACCTTTGACCATCAGAGATGAGAGCTAGTGCAGTGTGATTTTCATCTTGTTCCTATAGCTTATTGCATCAGTTCTGGGACACAGCCTATATGTTTTCTCAAATGCCTACTGGAGTGATTGGACAGTGTCACACCTTCAACTGACTCCCCTTGTTTCCCCTTTCTTTAGTCTTCCTTTTCCTCACTTCTGTCTGGAAATATACATCAGCATGGAAAAAGAATCATGACTAGCTCGGGACAGGGAAAGGTTCAGAGCTACTGTCCATAAGGGTCGCTATACATCACAGCCGACTCAATAGCCCATAAGAACAATAACATTGGTTTGGAAGCAAGGGTGGCATCCACTTCCTAAACAACATGCCTCCAGAAACTCTGACCTTTGGCTTTATAGGCCTTTTGTTCATAGGGTCTCTATGAGGTGTGCTTGGCTCAAAGGCAATAACAACAACCTTCAAGAACATGTTCCACTTTGGGATGAACACAGGATAAGATGAATATGTGAAACACAGACACAAGTAAATGTTGATTTGGGTACTGTCAAATTAACTACAACTTATAGTGACCTTCTGTACAACAGAACAAAATATCGCGAGGTTATGACAACCTTACATCATTGCTCTGCATTGGTTCTGACTCATAGCAAACCTGCACTAAAGGCTGTACCAAAAAGCAACAAGAACTGATAGGAAATCAATTGAAATGTTTCAATAAACTGATGCAGGCCTGAATATGTCTACTAATCTAAATCAAGAAATTTAGAAGGTAGCTCTCTGGCTAAAAAATTGGGGGAAATTTCACATATGCACTCATTCACACACACATAAATAATCCAACAGAAGGCAGAAATTATGGAGCAATATTATTCATATCACATTGCAATAAAACTTTGCTGTAAAACAAAAATATCATTACAAAGTAATTGCAGTAATACATTGACAAGTGATTACTTGAAATTAAAGCTAGATTTAGAAGAGATTGTGTTCCCTAGATATCAGAGAGATGCAAATGAAAAACAACTATGATTAGAGACATAACCAAAGGGTTGCACAGTTTGGTGGGTGAAGAGAAGGGATGAAGGAAATGGGAAAGACCTGGCTGGGACCTGAAAAGACTGGGTAATGGTGGGCATGGTCTAATGGTGATTGATTTTTATAAAACATAATGCAGGGGACTGATTGTATAAAACACAATATGAATGAAGGATAGTGTGAAACACAATATATACGAACTTTGTGAGCAAACCAATATAAAATAAAATTTTAAAAAAGCCCCACCACCCAACAATGAGATATCATCTCTTCCCAGCAGCAACGGCAAAGTTCAACAAGGTAACAGACAACAAATGCTGGTGAGGTTGTAGAGAGATTGTAACTCTTATTCACTGCTGGTGGGAATATAAAATAGTATAACCACCATGGAAGGTTGTCTGGCACTTTCTCAAAAATTTGGAAATAGAAATACCATTTGATTCAGCAATCCCACTATTAGGAGTATATCCTAAAGGAACTAAAAGCACAAATCAAACAGATGTATGTACACCCATGTTTATTACTACATTATTCACAATGGCAAAGAGATGTTAACAACTCAAGTACCAATTAACAAATAAATGGATAGAAAAACTATGGTCCATTCACAGAATGGGAAGTTACACAACATTGAAAAAGAATGAATTCATAAAATATTATACAACATGGCTAAGCCTGGAAACATTGTTCTGAGAGGAATATGTCAGTCACAAAAGGACAAATACTGCGTAACACCACTGTTATAAAATATGACTGACATGGGGGTTGAGGGAAGAATAGGGAACAAGTGGATAATGAACATTGCATTGGAACAGAAAGAGGAAGAACTTTCTAAGAAGACTATATGGTTGGCATTATATGTATGAAAACAATCTGGAACAAGAGGTGCAATGCCAAGTGCACTGGTGGAGGGAAGAAAATGTGCAACAATGAATAAGTAAAAAAAAGAGAAGAGGTAATGGAATGAGGGATATAATTACTTATATCAGAAGGACCTGGATTGAAAACAGAATACCAAAAAGATACTGATTTGTGTATAATTGACTATGCAAAGCCATTCAGCTGCGTAGCTAATAATAAATTACAGAAACGGTGGAAAGCATGAGAACTCTAGAACAGTTAAATGTGCTCAGGGAGAATCTGTACAAAGAGTAGTCAGTCAAACAGAGCAAATGGCACTACATGATTTAAAATCTGGAAAAATATGTATCCTTTAACATTACCTGGTAAATATGGGTGTTGACCTACTTTTCTCCAATGGTGGCCATAGGACTACATTTTCCCCCCTTATTTTTATAATATGTTGTTATAGACCTTGAGGATTCTCAGTTCTTCTATGGTTACATAACCAAAAATGTTAGAGAGGGGTTAAAAAATGAAACATTATTTTTATCGTAGGAGTATGCAATGAGGGTTGCAGAGTGGATTATATTTGGGGGTAGGGGGTGGGGTTTGGGGAGGTGCAGGGGGGAGATTGTGTACCAATAAGGGAGTTTTTCTTTTGCTTTTCAAGGAGAGGAGCAAATGGGGGGGGGAGGGATTTGTGCAGGGAGAAGGGTGCAACAATGAATGAATGGAATCCCAAAATCTCTGTAGATGTTCATTGAAATGAAAAATAAACAACCTAAATTTA
>NW_006399900.1:1380557-1383427 GCF_000299155.1 Elephantulus edwardii
GGTTTCTATGAGTTGCAATCGACTCAATGGCACATAACAACAACAACAACACTATGAGAATGTGTGAGTCTGACTTTTACCTGCATCATAAAGGAGAATTAACCCCCTCAGTAATATCCATAGCAGGAAACAGATAGCTGCTTGGTGAGGCATGCTATCCTCCATGTTCCAGCACCTATTTTTACCAATGACTGAGTTCAAGTTCAGTGTGGTAGACAAAGAAGAGCAACCAATCCAAGTCTGAGTTTGGTGCAGCAATCCCAAACTAGATTAACAAGGCATAATTCCTCAATTAATGACTATCCAGGTTCAGTTCAGCAGATGTAAGAGGCCTCTGGTTTCCTAAATCACCCAGTAAACTTTATCTCAGAACAATTATAAGTCAGTTTTCCCTTCAATCATTTATCAAGCAAAAATGTAGCATAAATGCAAGGTTCCTCTGGTTAAACCTTGACACAACACTTATAGAGCAGGGCTACAATAGGTGTCTTCACAGCAGTGTGATAGTGCCTACCCTCTTTCCACTACTGTCAGTAAGGTACCTCATGGTGTGGAAAGATCTCCCTCTTATACTGGTTCTACAGCTGTTGATGATTTGCAAGACCATATGCCCACAGTTAAGGTAGCTAGAGACCAGGCCCCTCTACTGGTGGTTAAAACAATGTTTACAAAGTCAATGTTTAGGGTTTCTGACACTAAACAGACTTTTACTAAAATAATCATTAAAAGAACAATAACACAGGATACACAGGATAAATTGGCATTGCTGGCTTTTAAAGAATTAGGGACATGTAAAGTTGGTCTGAAAAAAAGAATACAGACCTCCCATGAATAGAAGACTTAAGAAAGCTGACTAAGAGAGACCCTAGAGGTCTTGGGGAAGTAAGTCTCCTGCAGTCATAGAGGGCTCATGGATATTTTTTTCTTAAAAAAAAAAGCAAACCAAAAAAATTTCTGAGACCCTTGGAAATTCAAACTATAGACACTTGGTGGAATGAAACTCTCAATGACTAAAATCTGTTTTAGAAACTATATACTGGGACAATAAGTACAGGACTCTGCAGGATTTGGGAAATCAAGTTGTTGGTAGGGATATGCTCTTTCCAAAGGCTTTAAGGGAAGAACTTCTCTTTTCTTAACTTTGTTGAGTTTCAAAGATCTTTGGTGAAAAAGAAGGGGAGAAAGATGAGGAAGACAGAAGGTAAGGAGAAAGAAAAAAAGAAGAAATAAAAGGGGAAAGGGAAAAAAGAAAAGAAGGACAAAAGGAGGAAGGGAAAACAATTATGACCTTGTAAAGGAGATTTGCCTAGTGAACCACCTCTATCCTTTCCTCCAGGAGTGTCCATGCTGAGAATAAAAACCAGAAGAAATTTCTGCTTAGGTGGAAATTTGGCCTAAATAGATTTTAAAGTACACTCCAAGTTCGATTTTTAAATAGAAGTATGGATTTTAGATAATGTGACCGGCTGAAAAATAAAATACAACATAGACTCATTGTTGCTACATCTTACAATTCTTTCAAATCCTAAGAGTAAGACAAAAATGTTTTTGAAGCCATTATGTGCACAAAATTTGATGTGTCATTGCTAGGCTGACAAATACAATGACTTTTTATTTTCAAATTCTGTAAGCATGTGACATTTATGGTCTGAGCTCTCTGGAGTTCAGCCGTTATTACCTTATTAACATTCAGAGATAATTTCTTTACCAAAGATAGGGATCAAGTGATATTTTTGCTTTAATACTAGAACATTAGACAATGAGCACTTATTATTATGTAGCTTTTTTGTTGTTTGCTGTCCAATCAGAACCAAGGCAAAGCTGATCCTGCTTAACTAGTGATGCTTTGGGATTTTTAGAAGCAGTAACTGCACAGGAGGAGATTGTCCATCCTTCTCCCATGAAACAGCTGGTAGATGCGAAATAGATTTGAACAACATGCTCTCAGGATTGTAGCCTAGTTTCTTACCATTATTTATATAGTGGAATAATAAAAACACATGCTTTTTGTCCTGGGAACCTAGACTTTTAATGTTACCCTTCTTTTTTATAAATTGTTTACACCTAGGAGAGTGTTTTAATTTTATATAATGGAAATTTTTCTGGGGTTTGAGAAGATTAAATACTAATCAAAAGATGATGTTTGGACACATTTAAATGTTTATCATATTCAAACTTACTGATGTTAACAACTTGTCTGATAGAGCCACATGGGGATAACACAGGAGATGGTCCCTAGACAGAGGTATGACCCAGCACAATTGCTGTGTTTTTGTGGGACATGTGATAGTAAGAGGTAATGACTTTATAGTCAGCTACATTTGAAAACTTGTGTCTCAAAACTTGAGACTTTTCCTCAAGAAGAAAGTGAGGGAAGATCTCATACAAATATCACAAAAGGGTCACAGGAGGTGTGGATGGTGAAAGCTTGTATAATAGAATCCATAAAAGATGGTTAGTGTAAATAGTAGCTTTAATTTCCATCCAGGATTGCTTTATGTTCTATTAATTTGACTGTTGAATTATGATTATTGAGAAATACAATAAGAGCACTTGTTATCTTCATTATGTACTACCAAGTCGGGACTAACTCCTAGCTGGCCCTACAGTGAGTTTTCCAAGACAGTAAATCACATGGGAGGAGATTGGCCATCTTTCTTCCTCACCTTGTGGATTTAAACTGCCTGCATTTGGATTGGCAGCACAGTTCCTTACATCTAAGTATCTAATTGAACTTGCCCCAGCCTACTTAACTTTAAGCTGGAAGACATTACATGCTATTGACTCTGTAAAAGTTAACTTCTTCAGTGCAGTATACACAATTGTGTATACTGCACTGAAACAGATGAGGGAGTGAATAATTTAAAAGC
>NW_006399900.1:1383527-1390558 GCF_000299155.1 Elephantulus edwardii
GGGAGAAGGGTGCAACAATGAATGAATGGAATCCCAAAATCTCTGTAGATGTTCATTGAAATGAAAAATAAACAACCTAAATTTAAAAAAAAATGAAAAAAGAAATAAAAAAATTAAAAAAAGAAATATTTAAAAAATAAGATAAAAAAATGAAACACTTAATTTTGTTATTACCTGGGAAGGCTCTGTGATGTGTGAGATTGGCAACATGTTAGATGAAGAGTATGAGGAAATAGTTAAATGTAAGAAAGAAGAGCTCGAAAATAACCCAGTTCAAATTCAGTGCTCAATTTTTGTTAGCTGAAGGGCCCAGGGTGTCTTCTAACTTCAGTTGTGCAACTGTGACTGTTACTATCTCCTCCTGAGCATTTAACTGCCTCTGTAAACCCCCCAGAGGGTCAGCTATGGCTCAGTTCTGACTCTACAGTAAACAAGAGGAACAATTTTACATTATATATTATGTTGTTTGTTGTTATGTGCCGTCGAGTCGTTTTCGACTCATAGCGACCCTATACACAACAGCCCTAAACCCTGCTCTATCCTGCGCCAACCGCACTGCCTCTGACACACCCATCCTGATTACCCCAGTCACCGAATCAATCCGTCTCATAGAGGGTCTTCCCCTCCTGCGCTGTCCCTCCACCCTCCCAAGCATGATGTCCCTCTCCAAG
This sequence comes from Elephantulus edwardii, assembly GCF_000299155.1. Classification (NCBI taxonomy): domain Eukaryota; kingdom Metazoa; phylum Chordata; class Mammalia; order Macroscelidea; family Macroscelididae; genus Elephantulus; species Elephantulus edwardii. The sequence continues at coordinate 1,384,199 of NW_006399900.1, forward strand.
GACCCGTTATATTCAAGATTAATTTAATCGTTAATTTAATCAAAATCACATATAATATTACTTACTTTAGATGCATAACTATGGTAGTTCTGGTATTTATGAACAACAAATTGTATAATACAACTAGTATCTCAAGTATATACTTATAAATTTCTACCAAGTCAGTTCTGATTAGTGGTGACTCCATGTGTGCTTATTAGAAGTCCTCCTTTAAGTTGCTCATTTTATTTTTATTTTAAAGACTAGTACATTCCTTTATTTTCAAAGAACTAATTCTTCATAGTCATGTGAATATTCACATGGCAAAATAGAAAACCTTCCAAAGAATGTAAGTGCACTCACTGCATGATTGATTATTTCTTCGGCAGACATGTTGAATATGTATGCTGGAAGGATACATTCTCAACACATACCTATTCTGATTTTAAAACCATCAGTATTCTCTTGTTCTGTTATTTTCCCCCCCTTAAATGTGTTTAACTTCAATCAACTTATCTATTTATTACTTTTGCTCTCCTCACCCTCTTTTAATATCTGAGATTGAGTCTGTAAATGCAATAATTATTCTTTTGTGACTGACTTAAGTCACTCAGTATAATTTGTTCTAGATTCATCCATGTTGTACAGTTATTTCACAGATTCTTGATAAGAGAGAGAGAGAGAGAGTGAGTGTGTGTGTGTGTGTGTGTGTGTGTGTGACAGTTTCCTTAAATATTTTTATGCTGAGGGATGCTTGTGGTGTTTAGAACTCTTTGTAAATAAATAATGCTGCAATAAATATGGATATAAGCATGTCAGTTGTGTTACAGCTCTTAGTTCTTTTTAATATATTCCTAGTAAAAAGATTAATTGCTGGATCAAATAATATTTATATACCCAACTTTCTAAGGAAGCACCAAACTACTTTTCATAGTGGTTGCACCATTTTACATTCCCACCAGCAGTATAGGAGAGTTTCAATTTCCATACATCCTCATTAGCATCGCTGTTCGCTCTTTTATTATGATTATTTTCATGAAATAAAATGATATGTTGCTTTGATTTGCCTATCTCTAATATCTTGAACATTTCTTAATGTGTGTGTTGATAGTCTAAATGTGTTCTTTGGTGAAGTGTGTATTTCAATCCATATAGGAGGCTGCAGTCCTTGACCCTCTGCAGCAAGCACTTCAGGTCCTCCTCAGTGTCAGCAAGCTGGGTTGTGTCATCTGCATTACGCAGGTTGTTGATGACTCTTCCACCAATCTTGATGCCATATTCCTCTTTGTATAGCCCAGCGTCTTGGATGATATCAGAGGGACTTTGATGGAAAACAGAATAGCAAAAAGATACTGATTTGTTTGTAATTGACTATGCAAAGCCATTCAACTATATAGCTAATAATAAATTACAGAAATGGTGGAAAGCATGAGAATTCTAGAACAGTTAAACGTGCTCATGCAGAATCTGTGCAAAAAAGTAGTCATTCAAACAGAGCAAATGGCACTACTTGATTTGAAATCTGGAAAATGTTTTCTATTCATTTCCTTACTGAGTTGTTAGGTGTTCTTCCCCCCCCCTTTATGAACTGTTAGTTTTCTTTAAATTTAAGAGATCAATCCCTTATCTGATCAATAATTGCCAAAAATTTTCCCCCAATCTATGTGTTCTCCTTTAATCTTTTGGAGAAATTTTTTGAGGTACATAAAAATTTACATTTTTAAATTAATTTTAATGAGCATTTACAGAGACTTAGGGTTTCCATTTACTCATTGTTGCACTTTTGTCCCTGCCCATCCCTCCCCCCCCAATTTGCTCTTCTCTTTGAAGAGTAATAAAAAAATTATTTCATTATGAAAATTTACTTTTTAGAATGCTTATCCTTTGTTGATTATACATTTTTCAGTTCTATTGATAATCTGTTCCTCAAATAGCTCATAGATTGGCATCCAAATTTGCCCCAATTCTTTTCTTTGATGAGCTTTATTAGTTTTCGGTTTTATGTTGAGGTAATTGAACCATCCTGAGTTTTTCTTTACCTGTGTTGTGAGGTCTGGTCATGTTTGACTTTTATGCAAATAGATTGTTCCACTTCTGCCGGAATTTTTTGTTAAAGAGACTATTTTCCCCTAGTAAATGGATTTTACCTCTTATCCAAAGATCAATTTTTCATAGGTGGATTGATTTTTGTCTGAGTTCTCAATTATTTTCTACTGTTCTGTGTTCCTGGTTCTTGGGTTTTCAAGGGTATGAAGTTTTGGCAGCAGATGACCAAGTCTGTCTTCTGAGATGCCTAGTTTGTACTGTTATTAATTCAACTAGTAGTTGAATGTCTATCCATCTGTGCTACCCAAGGATTCCATACACTGAAATTGTTGTGTGATACAATTCAGTTGACTTTAATTCATAGTTATCCTAGGTAGAAGAAGGAAAATATTCTATACGGTTCTAGATTGTAAGCATCATAGGAACAAATTGTCCAATCTTCCTCTTAAAGAGTGTCTGAGTGGGTTTGAATTGCCAGCCCGTTTTTAAACACCCAAGTGCATAGTATTATTCATTAAGCATGTTGTTATTGTTGTTTGTGATTGAGTCAGAACTGACTCAGAGCTGACCGTAATGGGTTTTAAAAAGCTGTATATCACACAGAAAGAGATTATTCATTCTTCTCCCTTGTAGCAATTGGTGGCCTTAAACCATGTGCCTTTACTGGAGAAAGAGCTTGCCTAGTAGGAGATGTTCAATGAAGGTGTTAGCTACCACCATCAGAAAAGGAACAGACCTTAAAATGGGAAAGAAGCTCACAGTCAGAAGAGAAATCACATGAGGATGTATTCATAACAAAGAAAGACAAGCCACAGAGAACTGAGAAATGAGTGAGCCCTCTTACTGATTGCCTGATAAATGAAAATAGAAATCAATAAATGAAAGTGGAGCATGTCAAATCTGAGAACAGGATTGAGGCATCTTAATCTGGGCCCATGCAGCTTTCTGTGATTTCATTTCAAACTCATTACACCCTAGAATGACCCCCCTGACAGCACATTACAAAACTTTCAAGAGCAGGTTAGAGACAGCACGGGGAAAAGGAATGGCCTTGCTGACAAGTAATGAGTGGTCCCCTGCAGCCTTTTACATGGGGATTAATCTTTTATTAAGAGGGAAAATTATGCCCGATTGCTTAGGAGGTTTTCTGCTGATGGTTACATGTGCCCTGGGAAGCAGAATTCCTCTTGAGGTCTCAGTCGAAAGCAATCTTTGTCAAACATCTCCTTCAGAAGTAGAAACTCTCTGAGGGAGTTAGTATTCTTTTTCCCTTTTGGTTGCGTGTGAATAAGGAATTTAAGTATGAAGTGTTCCATTGGCTGATTTTAAGTTTCCATGTAAGGGTCAGATGGCTGGAAGAAGTTGTGTGGGTGGTGGTATAAAGCTATTGGAACTATGCTGGAGGAGTTGGAGGGATTGGATGTGGAAGTAGAAGGCGGCTGAGACTACTTCACAGCAAAACTGGGGCTGTGTGTTTTGATCAGCATGGAGCTCTTGGTGATATAATCAATAGCATGTTGGGCTGCTAACCAAGTCTGCACACTTCCAGCTGTTCAAATCCACCCAGTGTCATGAGTAGAAAGGATGAGCGATCTCATCCTGTTAAGCCTGGAACCCTTCAGACCTGATGGAGGCTTGCTAGGAGTAGAATTGACTCAATGGCAATGAGGTTTTGAGTTTAAAGGCAGATCAGTAGAGGGAGGACAACATGAAGCTCAAGCCCATGGATCATAAAAGGAATGAGGCTGGGCATAGAATGATAGGATTGTATATAATCAAGGATTTATTCATAGTAAATACCTTTTTTTAAAAAAAAGATAAATGTAGGCTATACACATGGATTTCACCTGATGAGGAAACAGATCAATTACATCTGTGGAAAGAACTGTTGGAGAAGTTCAGTGTCAGTTGTGAAAACTAGGTGGAACAGACCATCAACTGCTCATACGCGATTTCAAATTCAAACTAATGAAGGTTAAATCATATCCACAGGAATAAAAATTTGTCCTTGAGTCTAAGCCCCATGAATTTAAAAACCAACTCGGGAATAGCCTTAAACACTAATGAATGATGACCAGATAAGCTGTGAGAAGATATCAAGAATGTTGTTCATGAAAAATGCAGAGAGTCATTACAAAGAAGGAAAAAGAAGAAAAGATGTAAGAAGAGACTCTGAATATTGCACTAGAATGTTGAGAAGCTAAAGCAAAGGAATCAAGAAGTTAAGGAGCTGAATAGCAGATTTCAAAGGGCTGCTTGGGATGACAAGGAAGAATTGACTGATACAGAAGAATTTAAAGAAATAACATATGAGCAAGAGGTAATGGTCATGAAAGAAGAAGTTTAGGCTGCTCTGAAAGATTTGGCAAAAAAATAAAGCCACAAAAATTGATGGAATACCAATTGACATATTTCAGCAAACAAATGCTGCCTTGGATGTGCTCACCAAGTTGTGCCAAGGAATCTGGAGGACAACTACTTGGCCAACTGACTGGAAGAGATTCATACTTATTCCCATTAAAAAAATGATCTGGTAGAGTGTGTAAATTATTGAACAATATCACTAATATCACACACTAGCAAAAAATATCCAGAAATGACTGGAGCTACCATTGACAGAGAACCATCAAAAATACAAGCTGAATTTAGAAGGGGTCATGGCACTAGGGACATTACTGCCATGTCAGAAGGATCTTGGCCAAATGCAGAGAGTACCAGAAGAATGTCTCTCTGTGTCTCATTGACTGTGCAAAGGTATTTGACTGTGTAGATTACAGCAAATTGTGGCTAACCGTGGGGAAAATGGGAACCCCAGAACACTGATTACTGATTGTGCTTATGTAAAACCTACACTTGGACCGAAGAAGCAGTCCTCAGAATAGAGCATGGAAACACTGCATGGTTCAAAGTCAGGAAATGATTGCATGAGGGGTTCATTTTGTCCCCCTATCTTTTCAATCTGTATGCAGAACAGATCGTTTGGGAATCAGGGCTTTATGAGGAGGAGTGTGACATCAAGATTGGAGGAAGACTCATCAACAACCTACAATATGCAGATGACACAACCTTGTTTGCTCAACCTGAAGAAGACCTGAAGTGCTTGCTGCAAAAGGTCAAGGACTGTAGTCTTCAATATGGATTGAAGCTCAACATCAAGAAGACAAAGATTCTCACCACTGGGCCAATTAGATATCCTGCACCATGATAGATGGAGAAGAGATTGAGGTTGTTAGAAATTACAACTTGCTCAGATCCACAATCAGCACTGTTAATACCAGCAGTCAAAAAAAAATCAAAAGATGGATTGCATTGGCAAAATCTGCTGTCATGGAATTTTCCAGAGTGCTGAAGAACAATGATGTCAGTCTAGAGACAAAGGTGTGTCTAATCAAGGCCACGGTCTTCTCATTACTTGTTATACTTCAGAGAGCTGGACGATGAATAAGGATGGCAGAAGAAGAATAGATGTCTTCGAGTTGTCGTGCTGGAGAAGAGTCTTGAACATACATGGACTTCCAAGAAAACAAACAGGTTTGTCTTGAAGAGGGTAAAACCAAGGGTAAAACACTTAGAGGCTAGGATTTTGAAACTGTGTCTCACATATTTTGGCACGTAGCTAGAAGGGACAGGTCCTTGGAGAAGGACATCATGTGGAAGCGTGAAAGGACAGTGCAGAAGAGGAAGACCCCAGAAGAGATGGATTGATATAGTATCTGGGGCAATGGGATTTGGTGTGTAGAAATTATTAAGACTGGCTCAGGACAGGGAAGGATTCAGAGCTGCTGTACATAAGGTGTACATCACAGGTGATTCCACAAGATATAACAACAACAACAACATACTATATAAGTTGTTGTGTTTTGTTTTGTTTTAAATTTAAGCCTTTTGTTTAGAGTCAACAAGACCTCGAGGAGGGCCTATGTATTTAAAGTTGGTTATTATTATATTTTGGAGGAGCATTCTTCTAAGGAGTACAGCACTCTTCTGTCAATATGCTGTACTGAGCAGTAACCTGGGGTTGCTACAATGCTGAACCTTGTTCCATTGGGGTGTCAAATACCATAAGGGTTCCCCATGGTGGACAGTGTTTTGATGGAGCTCCCAGTTTAAGACAAGTTTGAAACAGGAGTGACATCTACTTCCTAAACAACATGCCTCTGGAAAATCCATGACCTTTGGTAAATGTTAATAGTTATAAAAAGGCTTCAGATCTTTTGTTTGTAAGGTCACTATGAGGTCGCTCAACTTGATGGCAATAAACAACAACAACATCAGTGAACATATTTATTATTGTTAAGAACAACTGAGTTTGAATTGAGCTGATTTCAGAGGCAA
>NW_006399900.1:1396552-1413347 GCF_000299155.1 Elephantulus edwardii
TGGGCAGGAGAGAAGTGCAGCAATGAATGAATGGAAATCCAAAGTATCTGTAAATGCTTATTAAAATTATTTTTTTAAAAAAAGAAGGTAAATGTTTACAGAAGGTGATTACCATGTCTCTGCAGAGCAGCTGGTGAATTCCAACTGTCAACTTTTCAGTTAATAGCTAATAAATTATCCATTGCACCACTGTAAAAAAAAAAGTTAACTTGTTATTAAGTGATGTCAAGCCAAGGAGGACTCATTGAAATCCTGTGAACCACAGATCTGAACCCTGCCCTATCCTTACATGCTATCCTTGTCATCTTCACAATCTCTAATTCTGCTAATACTCAGTCCATTGCTGCAGTCATTGTATCAATTTGTCTGGATAAAGGTATTCCTCTCTTTTGCTGACTCTCCACATTTCCAGGATTGTTGCTGGCCCTCTTTAAGGGTCACCTCTCCTAGCAACATGCCTGAAGTTCAAAGTTTTATCACTGTTGCCTCCAAGAAGCACTTTAGTTACACTTTTTAAAAATACGTATCTGGTTGTCCTTTGGGCAGTTCATCTATTTGGTATTTTTCTCTAATAACTCAGCTCAAAACCATCAATTCTTTTTCCATCATCCTTATTTACTGTATAGTTCTCAGATGCATAGGATATTGAAAAACCCATGTACCTATGTCCTCAAACCAACATTATTGCTGTCCCATAATAATAAAAGTCAGCTTAGACAGTCTCTTTTTTTTTTTTTTTACTCTTACCAAGATGGAAAAATAGTGGACCAACAGAAAAAAAAAATAGTTTGCCCTACAGCAAAAATTGCTATAAAACAAGAGTAATAGATGTGGATTATAAATTTGCAACTCTAAGCTTCAAATGGTATGCTAGCGAACCAGCTCAAATGCTGATTGAAAAAAAAGGAATGCAATGAAAACACAGAATAAGGAGATAAGACAGTGAGTATTGGGTGTACTGGACCCAGGACTGCAATATATCTTACACCAATGAGTGATTAACAGACAACAAGAGAGGTTCAGTCACCCCCCTTCAAGTGTGATTTCAGGTGATCAGAGTAGGACGGCTTCCTGCCTCCACCCATCATGTGATTGATGGAGCTTGTCTGCTCGCTGGCCCTCCTCCATCAGAGGCCAGACGTGTGTCATTGTAGATCTACAGCAAGAGCCCACTGCTCCATATCTGGAGAAGTGCATCGTTTCCCAGGGTAACGTGAACCCCTAGACTGGGACCTAGTCCACCCCTGGGCTGGGACCTAGTGCACCCCTGGGCTGGGACCCAGCCTCCAATATTTACTCAGATCGGGAGAAGCACCATCTCTGACTGGAATTTTTCTCTCCTATCACCTTCTTCCTAGGTTGGCAGAAACTACAGTGATGGAGCTAACAAAACAAAAGGGATAGAGGTCAGAGGCATTACATCTCATGACTTCAAAACTTTCTACACAGCCACAGTTGTCAAAACTGCCTGACTCTGGTATACTAGCAGATACATAGACCAAAGAAACAGAATTGAGAACTCACAAGTAGATGAATCCATCTATGGACAACTGATCTTTAACAAAGTGCTAAAATCCATTAAGTTGGGAAAAGAGAGTCTCTTTAACAATTGATGTTGGAAAACTGGATATCTATTTGAAAATTGAAAAGAGAAAATTTAAATGTTCATATCTCATATTGTAAACAAAAACTAATTCTAGACAAATTAAGGACCTAAATGGAAAATCTAAACCTGTATGTCATCAGTCAGCAGCAACCTACAATATGCCGATGACACAATCTTGCTTACGGAAATTGATGAGGTCTTAAAGAATTCGCTAAAGAAATTTTAAAACTACAGCCTTCAACTTGGATTACATCACATCAATCAGCACATTTTCTTCTCATTTGTATAACTCTTTTTTTGTTGTTTAATAATATCATGCTGCTGTTTTTGTACTGTCAGATCAGAACAGACCCATAGCAGACTTTCCATGGGTTTTCAAAGACTGTAAGTCACACAGGAGGAGATTGTCCATCCTTCTCCTGCAGAACAGCTGTGGATTTGGACTGCATGTAATAGAGAATAGTAAAACTCAAGTCCTATTCAACTTCGCCACTGCCAAGGGGATGAGATGGTATCTCATTGTGGTTTTGATTTACATCTCCCTTACTGCCAGTGATTTTGAGTATTTAGATCTTCATGTGTCTCCTGACCACCTGAATGTCTTCCTCCATAAAAAGTCTTTCCATGTCTTTTGCCCATTTTTTAGTTGGATTATCAGTCTTTTTCTTCTGGAGGCCCAGGAGCATTTTGTAAACTTTTGTTATGAGACCCTTACATGTACAGGAACTCAAGGAGGAAAATGAGGGAGCAAAGCAGTGAAGACAGGTAGAGGTAAAACCACAGGACTGCACAGTTTTGTGGGTGGAGGTGGGGGGAGCAGATGGGAAGGATCCTGGAGAAAAGGATAACTATGGGCAAGGTCCAATGGTGATTGATTTTATAAGACATAATGTATGAGAATGATCGTAGGAAACACAATGTGAATGAAAAAATAATATGAAATACAATGTATATAAACTTTGTAAGCAAGTGAGTAATTCAAATTTTAATGCCTCTTCTAAAGTAACTACACTATGAATTTCAAAAGACTTCCATAAAAACCACCCATGGCCTTACCTTTTCAGTAAATAGGATAGCTAGATATTGAATCTGTTTGTTTGCCTAAGCAGCAAATGCTGAGATGTGTTTGTTCTATTGCACAATACTCATTTGCTGTGTTGTTACTGTTTAGTGTTGAGAAAAAAAATAAATCAGCTTCCTAGTTAAAAAAAAGTAAAATGGAATGCATATTAATGATTGTATGAAACAGTGTAAATTAAAGATTGTATAAAATACAACATATATGAATGAAACATAATGTAAAGGAATTATTATATGAAAGCCAATAAAAATATTTTCAAAAAAACACACAAGAAACTCCTCAAATCCATTGTAATTAAGTCAGTTCAAACTCTGTCATTCTTTTAAGGGAAAAAAAAATTGCTTATTTTCTTCTTGAAGAGTGGAGATGTTGCATGGTCTTTATTTTCGCTGAAGGAGGATCTCAATGAAGAGCTCTGGAGTGTCCTTCGTCTCTTTGGGACCTGAGGAGAGGGGCAGAAAGTTGTTGTTGAATGAATATTACACTCTTTCAACATGCTAATCTTGATTAATTAAGGATTTTGTTACTTTCTAAAGGTAGTTGTCATTGTGTCTATTCTGACTCATAATGACCCATCTGGGCAGAGTAGAACTGTACTCCATTGACTGTGATCTTTCAGAAGAAGAATATCAGATATTTCTTCCAAGATACATTGGATAAGTCCTAAACTTCAACCTTTCTGTTAGTGCTCAGAGATTGACTGACCATTTCTAACACTCAGGATTTCATTATACAAATTATATTGTCATTGTGAGATGCCATCAAGTTGAGTACAAACCATAGTGTCACTATGAACAACAGATCTGAACCCTTTCCTGTCCTGCAACATCCTCAAACTTCCTGACACACCAGAGCCAACTGCGGCAGTCACCGTGTCAGTCCACCTGGTAGAGAGTCCCTTTCCTTCACTGACCCTCTTAGTTTTTGTAGTACAAATTATGGAGGAAAAATTATGCATATCAAATCAATAGATAAATGGAAAATGAGTACAAACAGTCCTTATATCAAAATATACCTTTTTGTCTGCTCTGAGACTGCCAGATTATATAGTGAGTTTTGTGAAATTTGTCCGTGTAAATAATAATACAGGTGCTTCAGCTTGTGCTTTATCACTTCCTGTCAGTTCAGGCATTCAGATACCTTCATGAAGATCACTAAATGTTCCCCTTCCATAACCTGAGTCCATGCTACAAGTGCCAGGCATTACCATCTTAGATAAGAAGATAAATGTAATTTATTTTATTTTATTATTTTTGTGTGTGTTTGTACCGTCGAACTAGGTCTGACTGGTACAGGAGGGGATTGAACCTCCTTCTCCAGCAGGTCATCTGGTGGATTTGAACTGCACACCTCTGTGACTGCAGTGCAGCTTCTTGCCACTAGACCACCAGAGCTCCCTAAGAAGATAAATTTAAATGAAATAGCTACAAGACAAAGGGGCATTCAGTATCAAGGAGGCAGCTACTTCCCTTCAGGTCTGCGGTGAGATCTTCTGCTCATTATCATCATTTTTCCATCACCCTAATCAAAGATGCTGTTAGGTGCTGTCAAGTCTATCACAACTCTGTGAACAGCACATCCTTGCCTTATCTGCCCCATCAGCACAGTCTTGACCATGCTCAAGCCCGTTGTTTCAATGACTGTGTTAATTTATCTCCTTGAGGGTCTTCCTTTTTTCACTGACCCTCTATCTTTCCCAGCATGATGTATGTTTCCAAGGACTGGCTCTGTCTGACAGCTTGCCCAAAGGATGTGAGACGGAGTAAGGAACACTCTCATGGTATTTCTTCTAGATCAGATTTGTATATTATTTTTGAAGTCCGTGGTATATTCAATACTCTTCTACAAACACCAAAATTAAACAGCATAAATTCTTCTTTGATCTTCCTTATTCATTGTCCAGGTTTTAGATGCAAATCAAAACACATACTGTGACTTGAATCAGGTACGCCGCAGTTGTTAAACTGACATTCTTACTCTTCAGTGTTTCAAAGAGGGTTTTTATAGCAGATTTACCTAATTCAAGTCACCTTTTGTTTCCTGTTGGTGCTTCAATGGTTGCTGATTGTGGATCCAAGTAAAATGAAATAACTGATAATTTCAGTCTTTTCTCTATCTATTATGGTCCTGCCTATTGGTCCAGTGCTGAGAAATATTATTTTCTTGATGTTGACATGAAATTCATATTGAAGGTTGTAGTGTTTGAATTCCTGGAATAAGTGCTTGAAGTCTTCTTCACTTTGTTCAAAGCAAAATTGTGTCATATGCATAATGCAAGTGGTTGATAAGTCTTCTTCCAACCCTGATGCCAGATTCTTATTCATGTAGTACTTTGGAAGCAGGAGTGGTATGCACTTCATATAGCTTCTCAAATTATTTGTCTAGCATAAAAAATAGCTACTTTGCATCTCTGAGAAGCAGCCAAAGAACATATAGACTTTTATTTCACTTACAATGAAGTGACTATGAAATTTCTTTAGGAATCATAAATCCACCTTGAGTAAGAGCAGCATGGATTTCTACTGCTCCTTGTGATTGAAAATTTAATATATCATATACACTTGTTATTTAATATAGTTCAACAAATAATTTACAATGGAGTCTGTGTTGGTAGAGTACAATTTTTTGCTTTATTGCTTCTGCAGCTGAAAAGAGCAAAGTAAATATTCTAAAAACATCCCTTTACATTCCCCAAGGCTGGTTTAATGGAACATATGCAATCAACTTTCAACAATCTGTCACCAGATTACCTATAATAGTGTGTCTTAGACTTTAATATGCACATGAATCACCCAAATATCTTGTTCAAATAAATATTCTGATTGAGTAGATCCAGAATCAAACCTGAGATCCTACAAACAGACAAAGCTGATGATACTAATTATGCAAAGATTACCATTTCGGCATCAAGGTCTTATTTTTTTATTCCCCCCATATGTTACTGTCAGGTGTCACTATGTCAAGCACAATTCATAGTGACAGATCTGAACTGTCTACTATCCTGCACCATCCTCATCATCTCAAACATGCTTGAGCCCTTTGGTGCAGTCATTGTGTCAGTTCATCTTAATAAGAGTCTTTTCTTTCACTGACCCTTCACCTTTGTAAGCCTAATATCCCTTTTCAAGGAACAGCCTCTTTTAACATGTCCAAAATATGTGAGATGAAGCTTCGCCATCTTTGCTTCCAAGAAACACTCTGGCTACACTTTCTCCAAGACATATTTGTTTGATCTTTTGTCAGTCTATGGGATAGTCTGTAGTCATCTCCAACACTACAACTCAAAGGATTCTCTTCTTCTCTCATCCTAATTCATTGTCCACCTGGAGGATGTGCAAGAGATTATTGAAAAAACCATGACCTGAATCAGGCACACCTTAGTCTTCTAAATTATATCATTGCTCCTCAATAATTTGGAGAAGACTCTGAAAGTAGACTTTCTCTGTGCAGTATATCTCCTCCTGATCTCCTAATGGCTGGTACCAAGGCTACTGATTGTCAATCTAAGTAAGATGAAATCATTGACAATTTCAATCATTTATCCATCCATCATGAGACTTTAAGTCCCCCTTACTTTCAGCAAGCAAGGTTGTCTCATCTGCATAACACAGATTATTAGTCTTCTTCTGATCCTGATGCCACATTCACCACAGAATTAATCTTCTCTAATAATTACTCAGCATACAGATTGAATAGATATGGAAAAAAGATATAACCCTGATGCTCAGCTTTCTTGATTTTAAACCATGCAGTGTTCTCTTTCTCTGTTTGAACAACAGCTCCTTGGGCTAAGTATAGGTTGCGTATGAGCACAATTAATTATTCTAGGATTCCCATGCTTTTCAATGTTAGACACAATTTTTTTATGATCCACAGCTAAATGTGTTGGCACAATCAATAAAGCATAAATACACATTCTTTTAATATTCTCTAGTTTTAGTCAGGACCCATCTGACATTAGCAATGATATTGCTCTTACCATGCCTTTTCTAGGCTCAACCCGAACTTCTGGCAGTTCTCTGGCACTGTACTTCTAGCTATTTTTGAATGATCTCCAGGAATATTTTGTTTGTTTATGACAATAGTCTGGAAGCAGGAGTGGCATCCACTTCTGAAATGGCTTGCCTCCAGAAACTCTATGTACGAACACTGCTCTGGCCTTTTGTCCATAGGGTCGCTATGAGTCATCTACAGCTCGATGGCACCTAACAACAGCAACATGACAATAGTGATATTATTTGGTAATGTCTACAATGTTTTGGATCACTTTTCTTGAGAATTGAAACAAATACAGATCTATTTCAGTCAGTTGCCCAGGCAACAAGCCTCCAAATTCATCTGGCACAGACTGATGACCATGTCCAGGGCCGCAATATGTCAATTGGTATCCGGTTGGTTCTTATTTTTGCCAGTGCCTATATCAACAGTTTCTTTTACCTTTCTCTTGAAGTGACTGGTAAGTTCCAATTTCTAGGCTTTTGATTATTAGCCCAACACTTAACATTCATTCCTAGAAGTGATTTCCCCCCACCCTTCCATATCCACATAGATATTATAGTCTGTAGATAGGATTAAAAATATAACACTGAGGCTCGATATCAGAGTGGAGACCAAGTCTCCCAGTGCCCCAGAAATAAACATTGACTCTAAGGACACATAATGATGGTGTTTAAGATCTAAAATAGGACACCTTTTAATTTTTGACAACTTTCCTCATGAATTTGGACCTTCACCAACCTTTCGGAAGTTGAATCATCTTTAGGGACAGCAAGAAGAAAATAGATATCGTCAGCACTAGACTTAAAAGTAATCTGGTTCACCACAAAAGATATCTCTGATTTTATGACTTGTTTTGTTTTTTTGGTTACCATGACAATTTCCATTCAGCTCTTGTAGTTACCCTTTAAGTTCTAGATTCTATCTTGAACTTCAAATACCTAAATCAAGACACCTTTTACTACACTTTTAAAATTTCTAAATCTGGACTTGGAGTAATTTGTTTTTCCTAGATATCTAGCCCATTTCTCCATTGTCTAGTTTCCTTTGTAAGAAACATGCACTTCAGGGGGAAAATGACCTATTTTCCTTGTTTTTGCAATACTGTTTCCTTCTGTTGCAAACTTCTTATTAAAATGAATGTGTTAAACATTCATAAAGTCAGAATGTCCTACACCTAATATTACATCCTCAGCTATGGATACTTAGCAGTAAGGCGAGATTGAATTTTAAAGCTTTCTAATATCTACCTCAGATCAATATTTAATATCCTTTCTATCTTTACTTTAAAAAGAATAATGTGGATGATGTTTGCAAAACTGTGAAATAAGGACCATTGAAAAATCTTTCCATTGGAAAAGCCACAATAAAACCGGTTAAAGAATCTGAATTAAGCTTTTTCTTACCAGAATCAAGCTTTTTCACAACTCTAATAGCTAAGCAAAGGTTGGTAGCATACAGAAGGTGTTTATGAAAGAATGAGGGCTTAATTCCACTGTGCATCTGTTAATTTGCTATACTAGAGTGGCTTGAATCTTGAACCCTGAAAACATGGATGACAGCAAAAATTTATTCAACATAGTGCAGGAAGAGGAGGCTCTCAGGTTGGAGGGTTCTCTAAATACAACTGGGAAAAGGTTGTCTTCCCAAAATAGTGTCTACATTAATGACATGAATGTAGTAAACTTTCAATCAATGCATTTCAAGAAGTCTATTTGCTAACGTGACATAACTCAAAATGAGGAGAAACAGCGGCAAAGATCAATTACTAATTAGAACACAGAATGTATAAAATGTGAATCCAAGATAATTGGAAGTTGTCAAAAATGAAATGGAATGAATAGAGATAGATTTTCCAGAAAGTAGTGAATGTAAACAAACTAAAATTGATGGTTTTGGATCAAGTAATCATCTGACCTACTAGACTAGAATAACAAACTAAAGATGAAAGGCATCACATGTTCATTGTAAAAAGAGGAGCATTTCAAGGTCTAACTAAAACACAAAGCTGCCATAATAGAATGTTATCCATATACACAGAGGAAGACGTGCTAATACGACTGTTATTCAAGTTTGCCCATCGACTACAAAAGACAAAGACTTCTACCCAGTTCTGCAGTCTGAAATTGAGAAAAAAAAATTAAATCAGAATACATTAGTAATAAACACCAATCAGAATGTGAAAGTTGGAAACAAAGTGGGATCGGAGACCCGATAGCCCAGTCCTTAGGCATCTGTGCTGCTAATCCAATGGATGAGTCTCTCTCGAAGTTCAAATCTACCAGCTGCTGCCCAGGAGAAAGAGGAAACCTTCTCTACTGTGCAATTAAAAGCCTTAGAAACCAAATGGTCAATTTTGACTTGGTTCTGAGTGGATGACAATGAGTAAGTAAGTGAAAAGAAACGAGATTTGAGTTTGGGTGATAGAGTTCCATACAACCAAGTCATTGCAAATACCTTTTATAAAAAACATGAATTGTGTTTATACACATAGACAGGCAGGGAGACCCTCAAGGAGCTGGATTGTCATGGTGTCTGAAATAATGAGCACGATGGTAAAGATTGTACCAAAATAATATCTTGACTCTATCCCACCTGAATTTAGAGCTTGTCTCAGGAATTTATTTGTTACATTAAACACTTATGACCAATATACCAGACAAGTTTTAGGATTAGATAGCAGGCATCATACTGGAATTGTGTAAAAAATATTTCTTTTAAAATAAAGGAAAGAAACAAATGAAAGAACAGATTAAATGAATTCAAAGCTTTATTGGCAATATTGAAGAATTGTTCTGGCAAAATATTCAACAATGAAGGAAACAAAGAAAGAAGGAATACCAAGGGTCATTGTACCAAATACCTGTGGTCATTGTACAAAGGTCTATATGGAACCTTTTTGGCTTTCAATTTCTTAGTCTTTAATTGTATTTCATTATACTACTTTAATTTGTCTTCTCAAACAACACTTTGAAATCTTCTGTTTATCTCTCATACTTCATACTGAAAGCTACAGTTGTCAAGTTTCACCAGTTAAGTTTTAAGTCTGTATCTCACAAACTGAAAATTTCTCAAGCTGAAAGATCTGAAGAAATGATTGAACTATCAAGTTGCAATACTGAAGGATTTTTTAAAATTGCTTTCCATACAATCATTCATATACATTGTGTCTTACAATATTGGTTACAAATAATCAGTGACTTTTATTGCTACATATTATTAAACACTCACTGCCTTTTTCAAGGATTTTATGGAGAAAGTATTGAAAGTAGAAAGAAACATCAAAGGATTATATGGATTGAAAGCACAGAATCATTGTACCAAAAGGATTATATGGATTGAAAGCACAGAATCATTGTACCAAAAAGAACTGATCAATGGGCAACCATTTTGAAGAGGCAGCATGTGACGTCATAAAGAACCACTACTGTTAAAGGAACACAGTCAAGTTGCTCTGAAGGCATGAGCAAAACCAAAATTCTAGGAATAAATGAAATTACATTTAAGATATTTTGACAAATGAATGCTATACTGGATATACCCACTCCTTTATATATGGAATAAAACTAACTAGCCAAGTAGAAACTATCTAGTTACATGCACATTTCAGTGAAAGACAATATAACAGAATTTGAGAATAACCAAATGATACTACACACAAGCAAATTTTTGTTGACAATAATTTTAAACCTAGAGCAGAACATTGATAGGGAAGTGGCAGGGATCCAAGCTAGATTCAGAAGAGGGAGAAAATACAGAGTTTGGAATATCATTGATGATGTCATATAGATCTTGGCTGAAATAGAGAATCACAAATATGTTTACCTTTGTCTTATTGAATATGTAAAGACATTCACATGTGTGGATCATGAAAAATTATAAATAATATTAGAAGAATGGGAATTTCTGAATACTTTGCTGTCTCATGCAAAACCTGTGCATATACCAAAAACATTTGATTGAACAAAAATTGGAGGCATCACTTGGTTTACAATCAAAAAGAGTGCTCTAGAGTTTTATTCTTTCACCACACTTACTCAATCTATGAAAAGTTATCCTGACAAACTAGATGACGTGAAGAAGAATGAAGCATCAGAAATGGAGGACGATTCATTAACAACCCCGAGATATGTAAGTGACACAAACTTACTTACAGAAAATAAAGACTTAAAAACTACTGATGACATTTAAAATCTCTAGCCATCAGTATGGGTTACATCTCTTTTTAAAGAAAACACAAATCCTCACAACTGCATCAATAACCAATACAATGACATATAAGAAAATATTGAGCTTGTCAAGGATGTTATTTGTCTTGGATATAATCAATTAGAATCAATCTGCAATCATGGAAGCATAATGAAGAAATTAAAAGCTGTATTGCGGTGGAAATATCTGCTTTATAGGAACGCTGTAAGTGCCAAAAGCCAAGGATAGCACTTGAGAAATAGGGTTCACCTAACCTAAGTCTTGGTACATTCAATAACCTCATCTGTGTATGAAAGATGGACAATAGGGAAGATAAAAAATTATGTATTTTAATTAAAATATTAGCAAAGAATATTGAGCATACTTATGAACAAAGAACAAAGCATTCTGTCTTAGAAGAAATGCCAGTAGACCCCTTCTTGGAGGTTAGGATGGTGAGACTTAGTCTTACACATTTTGAACATGTAATCAAGAGAGGCCTGACCCTGTACAAAGATATCATGCTTTAAAAAATAGGTTGTTCTTTGTTGTCATATATTGTAGCGTCAACTACAACTCATAGCAACACTTTGAACACTAGACTTGAACATTGCTGTAGCCTGCGCCACCCTCCAAACCTCTGACACACTCTAGCACATTGTTACCATCACTGTGTCAGTTCATCTTGTTTAAAGTCTTCCTCACTTTCTTAGATCCGCCCCATCTCCAGTATGATGCCTTTTTCCAAGGACTGGGTCTTCCTGATAATAAGCCCAAAATACGTGAGATGAAGTTTCACCATCTTTGCCTCTAAGAAGCATCCTGGTTGCACCTCTTCAAAGATAGATTTGGTTTTTCTTTTGTCAGTCCATGGGAAGTTTGATACTCTTCTCCAATGCCACAATTCAAAAGCATAGATTTTTCTGTCATCCTTATTTATTGTCCAATGTTCAGATATATAGGAAGCAAATGAAAACACAATGGCTTAGATGAGGTACAGCTTAGCCTTTAAACTGATGTAGTTGCTCTTTAGGACATTGGAGAGGACCTTGACATCAGATTTTCTTCACATAACATGTCTTTTGATTTTGTGACTTGTTAGCTTGGTGATGATTGTGAATCTTGGTAAAATGAAATCATTAACGACTTCTATCTTTTTTTTCACATATCATAATGTTTTCTTTCACATTGTCATAGAGTTGGAGCCAATCCATAACTGACTTTGCAACGTCTTTGCTGAAACTGTAAATCACACTGTTAGACTAGAACTCTCAGAGATGTGTGACCTTTAACAGTATTATTCATTAATTTCCACAATTTGTTGGATCATAATTTTTTGCAAATGTATATTTACCATTAAATCTTCTTAATTCATGTACATTTTTATTACTATGCAATGCCTTTACTTATCTCTGATGACAAATTTTTTGTATAGAAATCTCCATTGTCTAAGAGTAAGACTGTCATCTCAATTCTATCTTTGTGATTAGTACAAATGTTTTTCATACATCTTTACTTTCAAACTACTTGTGTCATTAGAATTAAGTTTGTATATCTTGAAAACAACATACATTTGGATTATGATTTTTATTTTTTTAATTTTTATTTATTTTTCTTTTTGCATGCCATCGAATTGGATCTAACTGGCACAGGAGGAAATTGCCTCCAAAAGCGCATCTGGTGGATTTGAACAGTGGTCTTTTGGGATTGCAGTGCAGCTTCTTTGCCACTAGGCCACCAGAGAGCTCCCTTGGATTATGATTTTTAAAATTCTCTTCCCCTCTTCTATCTCATATTGGGGCATTTTGTCCAATCATATTCACTGTACTTGTTGATAGCAAGTAACTTACTTTTGTCTTTTTGTTATTTTTTTATTATTATATTTTATTGATGCTTGCTTTTATGTTTTGGCATTATTGTAGTAACAGACATTGATTGTTGACAGAAGTAGAAAAAAATTACTGACAATTTTAATTTCTTCTTAATTTTAGTAATACTGTTATTGATCTGGTTGTGAGGTATTTTGTATTCTTCATATTCAAATATAATACTTACTGAAGGACACAGTGTTTGACTTTTACCCATTGCCTTCATTTTTGACAAGCAAAATAATCTATATGTCACAGACTATTAATAAGTCTTCCTCCAACTTTGATGCTGAGTTCTTCATATAGTTCAGCTTCCAAGGTAATTTGTTCAATATAGATTGAATAAATAAGGTGAAAGGATTCAACTCTAATGTATACCTTTTCCAAATTTAACCCACACAGTATGCTTTGTTCTGTTTAAACAATTGCTCTTGATAAAGCTTCGTGAATACAATTATATGAGCACAATTAAATATTCTGAAATTTTCATGTTTTGCATTCTTATCTAAAATTTGTTAAGATAAAATTCAGGTAAACATTTTTCTATTATTTTCTGCTTTCAGCTGAGATCTATCTAGCATGCATAATGATATCCCTTGTTCCAAGTTGTCTTCTGAATATGATTTTAACTTCTGGCAGGTCCCTGTTACAATATAGCTGCAGTCATTTTTCTTTTAAATTAATCTCACCAGAGTTTTATTTACTTGTAATATTAATGATATTGTTTGATAATTTTAACATCCTATTTGATTGACTTTCTTTTTAGAATAAACACAAATAGGGACATCTATCCTTTCAAATTTCTTTATGTAAATAAACAAGATTCCAGGATAGTATACTTTTCTTTAAATGTTGCTATTAGCCTTTTGTAAGTTTCTAAGTCTTGTTTTTCATCAATGCCTTCAGTAAAATTTGAACTTTTTCACTATCAGTTCAATCTCATTTTGATTTTGTTTTTCTGGGAAAAATGTCTGAAGTAACAATGAGGAAAACTGAAGAAAAAAAATACAGAAAATTTATATTTTCATTTGAAAAAAGTTACTAACATTGTTACTTAATAATAGGGTTCCTTTCTTCTCTCTATATAAGATAACATGTATACATGTTTATCACTGTGCCTTACATAAACATTCTCAAATTATAATGTGCATTTTACTAGGTATGTTGTTAAACTGTATATCTAGGTTCAGTAATTTTGTCATGAGACCTGATATTGTGACTTTTCTGAAAAACTCACAAAGAAATGATGCTAGTTGCCCACAGATCATAGTTCACTTAGCAAATTCATACATTCCTTCTGTTTCTCCTTAATCTTCAATATTACACTTAATAAAAGGTAGTGATTGAATAGTTACTGAATATATAGACAATTTTCTCAGATAGAATTGATGTATTTTCTATATGTACTTTAACAGATACACACAGAGATTAGAGAGATTCTAGCACATCACATATAAGAACACATTCTAGATTCCAACAGCTTGTTTTTACTTCTATATGCTCAGAGCACATTGCCATGCTGCTGAAACTTTACACATGAGCAATGCCAATTGCAGTTATCTGTAAGGCCAGGAATTTACCTCCATCGAGTGTACAAATTACTGTAATAAATTTCAAGAAAGTGAAATTTTGAATGTGAACACTTAGATGACCATGAGTCTTTACTTTCAGGACTAGCAGTCATACCCTTATGGCTTTTCAGAGCTGCAAGATAGGCAAAGTCCCACTGGGAACGCACTTGACCTTTAAGCAAATATATCACGTGAAACCAAACTAAACTTCTTGTCATCGAACAGGTTATGACTCATGGTAATCCCAAATGTTATATAGCAGGACTGAACTCCCAATAGGGCCTACTTGGCCATACTTTTTACATTAAATGGCCATTCTTCTTTAGCACTGCTGTGGTATTTTAATTGCTAACATTCAGTTTGTAGCGGAATACAAATATTATCACCTGGAGACCTACCCAAGTCACATAACCCAATATCTATTTTACATCTTGAACTGCCATTTGGAAAATTAATCTCCTCAAATACTTTACAAAATCTATAAATTCAATTTCTTGGGTTTATTTCTCTTAGTTGCAGAGGAAAATGACACGCTATGTTATTCAACAATCCTTTTTTATTTCCCTAGGCTCAAAACAATAAATTGTTTTTGCTGTAAAGGGCCACTGAGTTGCATAGGATTTATAGTAAGGTGATGAATAACAGATTTGAACATTGCTCTATCCTGTACCATCCTCACACTCAAGTCCATTACTACAGTCATTGTGTCAATTCATCTTGAAAGTCTGACTCTCTTTTTCTGACCAACCATGTTTCCAAGCATAACACCATTTTCCAAGGACAGTACAGTATGTTCAAACTATGTAAGATGTTGTTGTTGTTAAGTGCCGTCGAGTCGCAGGTGACTCATAGCAACCCTATGAAGGAGAATCCTCGATGCTTGGGTGCCTTTCACCCTTTCTCCAGGTTCATAGGGTTTCCGGAGGCAAGCTATTATGGAAGTGGATGCCACTCCTCCTTCCAAGCTTGTTTTAATCGGGGAGCTCCACCCCACTCTCTGTCCGCATTGGGTAGCCAACAATTAACGCATTTGACACATCAGTGTCACAGTGTTCAGCCTCACAGCAACCAAAAGTGAACGCAGTCCAGCAACTTGTATACCAGGGCTGTAAGACCTAGAGGAATATCTGAATAAAAACAATGAAAGACGGGCCCGAGGGCCGCGGATTATGAATGGTATTCCAAAATCTCTGTAGATGTTCATTGAAATGAAAAATAAACAAATTTAAAAAAATATTTGGAAAATAAAACAAAAAAGTCACCCACCTTTGGCTTGGTAGCATCGCTTTCTGTCCACTGGGCCAGCTGATCTCTCTCTCTCTATTGATATTGTTGTTAAGTGCCATCGAGTCGCAGGCAACTCATAGTGACCCTATGAAGGAGAGCCCTCGATGCTTGGGTGCCTTTCATCCTCTCTCCAGGTTTTTGGGGTCCGGAGGCAAGCTATTATGGAAGTGGATCATGTAAGATGAAGTTTCATTATAGTTTCATTATCATTTCCACTAAGAAGAACCTGGTTTAACATTTATTAAATACCTACTATGTGTTTATGTACTGTAATAATTAATTTAATTATCACAGTAACCATATATACATTATATATATATTTTCCTTCAGAGTGAGGACTTTAACTATGCAAAGACTAGTAGGAAGACACTGAATCACTGTTACCTGGAAAGAATTCATGGTACATTTTTCTTTCACTCTATTTGCCACCAGAATCAACTCCTTGCTGACCTACAGTAGTAGGTTTCCAGTCCTGTAAATCAATGACTTGGGAAGACATTGCTCATTTTCTCCCTTCAGAGAATGCTGATTGGCATCACTGGACTTACTACCTTTGGGTTAACAGTGAAACTTCCTCTCACAAGGCCACTACATAGAAGGTGTATGATACTTACTAGTTGACTAACCCAATGACTGTAATTAGATAATATTATTATTTTATAGGTACTAACCCTACAAATTGGAATCAAGGGTGGCATCCACTTCCTAAACAACATGCCTCTGGAAACTCTATGAACTTTGATAAATGACGATAATTTGATAAATGACAAAAGGCTTCAGGCCTTTTGTTCATAGGGTTGCTATGAGTCATTTTCAACTCAACAGCAACCAACAACAACAACGATCCTATAAAAGGGAGCTCTGTGGTCTACAGATAAGAAATTGTGTTGCCAACCCAAAACCATGTGATTTAAAAAATAATCTTACCCCTCTTGAATTTTTTTCTGAAAAACCATTGCAGGGTCAGCTGTGAGTTGGTTCTGACTCAACACATTAGAAACAATCTCCAAAATTCATAAATAAAACAACTTTCACTAAGTTGCACAGATGTTAGATGATCTGGTCAGAAAAGAAAATTAATGTTTATTGCAGCTTTGTTCACAATAGCAAGGAGTTGGAAACAACCTAAGTGCCCATCAACAAACGAATGGCTAGAGAAGCTATAGTATATTCGCACAATGGCATACTATGCTGCATT
>NW_006399900.1:1414154-1428372 GCF_000299155.1 Elephantulus edwardii
AAAACCCAAAATCCCTGTAAATGTTCATTAAAACTAATAAAATTTAATAACAATTAAAAAAACAGATTGCAAGAAGACTCATAAACAACCTGTGTCATGCAGATGACACAGCTTTGCTTCCTAAAATTAAAGAGAGCTTGAAACACTTGCTACAGATCAAAAACTACATTTTTTTAATATGGGTTACATCTCGACATCAAGAAAATGGAACTCTTCACCACTGGATCCATAGGCAACATCATGATAGATGGAGAAAAGATTGAAATTGTCAACAACTTCTTTTTAGTTGTATCTACCAACAACATTGATAGTAACAGCAATAAAAAAAAAATAAAGTGTGTTGCAATGGGAAAAAAAAAGAAAAGAAAATGAAAAATCTATAAAGAAAAATAGACAATCTCCTCCTGTGTGACTAACTGCCTCTGAGAACCATCCAGTGATTCAGTTATGGGTCTGTTCCAATGCGATTGTACACAACAAAAACAACACAATCCTCTGAAGTGTGAATCATACCAGTGTTCTTTCTTTTACAGCTATTTCTCCAAAAACATAAATCATACAGTGAATTCTATATCCCCAGAATATATCAACTTTTCTAGGTCACCATTCCCAGTATTGTGCTATTGTCCTCCATTTGATGATCTGATATGAATAGACTCTGTTTCATAATGTGTTGTGAATACTAACCCTATGCATTGAAGACAAAGAGAATGCAGAAAGATATTTATTTCAGCAAACAGCAATCAAGTAGACAGGCATGTAAACACCCTGCTGTAAGGTAATTGTGATTGCTATCATTATTGTTGTGTCAGAAATGGTCCACAGCAGACCCTCCAGCGGTTTTTCAAAGCAGTTAATTCCACAGAAGGCATTTGCCGATCTCTCTTTTGCAAAGCATCTGGTGGACTTGAACTGCATGCCTCTCAGATTGCAGCACAGCTTCTTGCCACTAAGCCACCAGAGATAAAGTATTAGCAGCATGCAACTCAATCCTCAATGTAATGACCTAACAGATAAGGTTTGTACCACTAGCAGCAAACCATAAAGACAATCTGACCTACAAATATCACGGTGCAGGGCATCCTTTCCTAGTCCCATCTTAGGCTGTCAGCTTGGTGGGATGAAGGCCTGGATGTGGGTATTTGACCCAGAGAGTGGATCAGCTTTGTCTTTGGTGCCAGTGACTGTGGTCACTGGCCTGTGGTGAGGTCATCATCCTTGATTGCCTTGGAAATCTATCTGCTCCTGGTTCACCCAGAACAACTAAAGGCCCAGCTCTGTGGTGGTTCAGGATAGGAAAAAAGTTCCAAACTGTTGTTCGTAGGTCACTCTGAGTCACAGATGACTCAAAGGCAGACAAAAACAGCTCTGGTGCACGAGGAGTTTTGCTTCTAACTCTGTCTGGGATAAAGTCTTCTCCTGTGCAATTGAGTCGGAGCCAATGAAACAGCAATGGGAGAACATGTGATATAAATATATTATCAGACATAGTTAACAACAACAACAACAAACCCCAACCCAAACTAGACAACTAGGATCTCCCTCAAATGAAACATTATATATATTAAAAGGCTTTAAAAAGGAAAAAAGACAACATACAAACTAGGAATTTTCTCTCTTTTGGGATCAGGGACAATGGCATAACTGACAGGTGACTAATCTCTAAAATAATAGAAAACGTAATACAAAACAACAGACAAAAATTCCTACAGAATTAGAATAAAAATTAGAAACATGGTTATGAATAGACACTTCAACAAAGAAGACATTGAGGTGGTCAACAAACATATGAAAAAAATATTCACTAAAAGAGAGTTGCAAATCTAAGCAATAATGAGCTATCATTTCACTGCAGCCTTCATAGCACAGTTCAAGCAAATAAACAGTAAACTCACACAACAGCAAATGCTAGTGAGGATATGGAGAGATTGAAGATGTATCCACTCTGAGGGGAGCTTGAAGGTAGTGCAACTACTAATGAAATAGTATAGTGCTTTCTTAAAAAAAATGGAGCTAGAAATACCATCCGGTGCAATAATTTCATTAGAGGGTTGCTATGGATTGCCTTCTTGGTTCAATGCCTCTAATAACATTACACTACAATAACATTAAGAAGTATATTTCTTAAAGTATTAAGAGAAATGACATGAATAGATACAGCTACCCCCACACTCACAGCAGCATTATTAATATCTTCTGACTTTAAAAAAATATCTTCTGACTTGAATTATCTTTCATATGACAAAAATCTCATATTTCACTCAACTTGCATAATTTGTTGCTATTTTTGCTGTTGTGGATGATATGGTAATGGAGAAGTCTTTTGTTCAGACCTGAGTATTATTCATAACTTCTTGCCTCCAATGATTCCTTAAGTGGAGAAATGAGTATGAGTCTCTGGTGGCCTAATCCAAGTGGGAACTCTGGACTAATCCAAAGGCTGTGCCTCTCTGGTGGTTTGAATCTACCAGAATCTCCTTGGGAGGACTGTAAAATGGTGTAACCACTGAGGAAAATATTATGGTGCTTCCTTAGAAAAAGGAAGACAGAGGAGCAATCTCCTTTTGTGTGTGTGATTTATAGTCTTGGAAGCTCAATGGAGAGTCAGCTATGAGTTAACTCTTAATCGAGTACAGTGAGTTGAAGTCTGTTTTTGGTTTTGATGTTAATCAGAGGTATTTCATCTCAACACCTCCACAGTTCAACTTATAGTTTTAAGTGTTGTGGGCCTCAACTCCTGCTACTGAGGTCAGAGGGCACGAAGGCATATGAAGGGAGTGACAGGGAGTGCTTGGCATGGAGGGGCATTGGAGGGGGATCATACTCTCCTGTGATGCTGGCTGCCCACTATTCCCTCTTGCTCTTCTTGGGAACTGGCCTGCATGAACCCACTATGTCAAAACAGAGCTGTAAGATCCTGGGGACAGGCTGGGGAGATGAGTACCTTGTGCTTACTGCCTAGAGCATGTTAGGTGGTGTCCCAAAAGTGCTTGTCTCCAGTCCATCCGTCTCCATGGCTGTGGGCACCAGCACTGCAGCACCAGCAGATAGATGATACCCCGACTTATATTGGGCCAGCACTTCGGTCACCATCCACTTCATCATGACAACATGCTCAGGTATCAGCTCGTGCTCCGTGATACTGATGAGCAGCTCCTTCTGCAGGAACTGCTCTGTGGTGTCCGGGGGCCATGCCCATCAGAAACTGCTTGGTAGAGGGTGTTGTGCCCTGTTACAACACTAGGAGAGTATGGAGGATGCTATCTTCCTGCATGTGCTGACAGGACATCTCAATGGTTTGATGCCCAGACTCCTCTTGGAAGAAGATGAACGTCTGGTCTGTAGTGTCATCTTGTGGGCCACCAGCAATGAATTCTAGGTTCAGAGGTCTTCCTTTGAACTCCTCCAGCATCTGGTCCATTTCATTCTGTGTTCAAAAGTAGTAATAACAGTGGTGACAAAGTTGCATAACATTCTTGGGGGTTCTGCAAAGCTGGTAGGTCTTCTTCTCATACTGTATGGCCATATAGCTTTTTGCCAACACTAAGCATCCACTCAGGACCCATGAAGAGTGTGCTAGCAGAGTTTGAGATCAAGAACAAAGACACAATAACAGGTTCTAACTGTAAGATTCTTAGCATATGCAACTACATTAGCTCCTTTATAAAGACCATTAATATTATCACTCCACAATAGATTCTATGGAAAAGAGAGTTAGCAAGGGAGTGGTATCTTCATAATTATCACTAAATATTATTTCTATGGAGATGAGTACTGAATGTACCATGGACTGCAAAGAAAACAAACAGATTCATCCTAGAGAGGGTTAAACCAGGCTACTCCTTGGAGGCAAGGATTTTGGGGCTTCATCTGACATACTTTGGACATGTTGTAAGGAGAGACAGGTCCTTGGAGAGGGACATCATACTTGGTAGGGTAGAGGGATGGTGCAGGAGGGGAAGACCCTCTATGAGGTGGATTGATTCAGTGACTGGGGTAATCGGGATGGGTGTGTCAGAGGCAATGAGATCGGCACAGGATAGAGCAGGGTTTAAGGCTGTTGTACATAGGGTCGCTTTGAGTCACAAGAGACTCGACAGCACATAACAACAACAAACAACTACTTATGTAAGACTTACATAGATTTCAAAGGCTATTTGGCTTGGTTGTAGCCCAATAATAAGAGAAAATAATGCAGAAGAACCCTAAAATTTTCCAGCACCAAATTTCACTGAATTTTCCTCATCTCAACTTTCTTTTTTTCCTTTCTTTCTTATTCATTGTCACACACTTGGAAAAGCAGATTAAAATTTTCATGTTCATTACAGTTGATTAGGTGAATCCAACAACAGAAGATTTCCTTTCTGTCTAGTGACACTGTCTTTTGAACTTTAGGATGGTCAGGTTTCAGGCATATTACATTCCTGATGAATGAACTTACTGTCCTTGATAGTTTTAAACATTGCTCCCTGGTGAAGGATCTCTGGCAGCTAGCTCTGGGCTGGTTTCAAGTGGGGTCTGCAAGAAGATCTAAAAGTAAATGCATAAAAACAGAAACCTAGCATAGACAAGGGTCAACTGAGACTTTTCTCCAAGGGAATTTAGATATAAATTCCAGGAACTTTCACACAGTTGTCTTAGAAGAGAATCTGAAACCAAAGATAGAATTTCTCTGGACTATTTGAGTCCAGTGGTTTAGATGAAGAGCTCTTAGAATAAATGCTAACTGACTCCTTTCATGCTTTCTCAGTTTCAGGTTCAAAGGTTCACAGGTAGTGTTTGGGGTTTTGATATTAGGCAACTTGATTGCTTGGTCAATAACTGGTTATGAACGATTGCTTAATCTTTGTCAGCATAGATCAGGTAACCTATAGTCTTAAAAAAGGCACCTTTCCTGAAGTAACTAACAGATGCAGTGTCCTGTCAGGAAGCTATAGTGGCCTATTCTATAGAGTCTCTGTGCTGGTGTGAATCAACAGTGGTTCTGTGGGACAAGCGTGAGCATGTTTATTTTTTAAATAAAGCTCAAACATTTACTGTGACTTAGAATCTATTACTATATATTCCTTCATTTGATTTCTGAGGCTGTAAATCACATAGGAGGAGATTGTTCAGCTTTGTCTTATAAAGTTAATGATAAAGTCAAATCACCAGAGAAGTGGACCTTCTTCTGCATTAGCAATGAAGCAACCTACAGAGTATTCCATCAAAGCTACTTGCTGCCAAATGCAAGGTACCCAGACACTGAGACAAGGGCCAATGTGCAAGTGATTTATTAGAAAATGTATCACTCTCTTATCAATGTGAAATATTTTCTAATTTGACTTTACCTTCATGTATAAATGATTACCTAAATGCATATATCTTGAATGATCATAAATGTTATATTCAGATTGTTACAACTACTCTAAGGAACACTGCGATGTTTAATTATTAGCCTAAAGGTTGGGGTTTTTTAGTCATTACAGTTAGGCCCCTCTGCTCTCCAGCTACCTTAACTGCAGACACAGGGTCTTGCAAATCATTAACTGCTATTGAACTAGGATAAGAGAAAAAGTGCTTCTCACACGAGGCAGCAAGACTTGAGGTGAGCAAGACTTGTGGCAGCAAGATTTGAGGGAGACTGGAGCAAGACCCTAGTGAGAATGAGACCCTAGTAAAAGTGGTGGAGAGACTGTGGCATTGCTGCAGAGAAACTGTGGTAAGGTTTGACCTAAGGCTTTTTGCCTTTGTGCTAGACACAGTTAAAGGTTTTTTCAGTTCTTATCAAATACTTGAAGGAGAAGATGACTTGCAACTGTTCTGAGGAAAACCTTGCTGGATGATTTGGATTTGGATGCTGAACTAAAACCAGAGCCTTGACTAATTGAAGAATGGTGGCTTGGAACTTAGGCTAAAACCTAGACTTGGTTTTGGTGATATACTTTGTGGGTTTTGCTGATATACTTTGTGTCCCCCACTTTCCAATTTACTTTCCTAGTAAACCCCATTCTAAGTACTGTAACTGTGTGTCTGTGAGTCAATAATGAATAAATAAATGTCTGCCGTTGGTGTGACTCTAGAGGCACCAACAGCTGGGTTATGGACTCTTTATCTACTTTCTGCTGAGGAGTAGTGAAGGAGCTGTGCTATTCTCACTCCCTCTGGCACTTTCAAAGGGGCACTCATAGCCTTGTGCCTCTATTTCCCTTTTCCTATCTTTAGACTAACACATTATCATAGCTCATTTTTATTTCTAAAGACCAATCTCGGTACAATCTTTCAAGGCAGATTTGTTTGGTGTGTTTTGGTTTGGGTTTTTTGTTGTTGTTTATTTTTTGTTTGTTTTTTAAGTCCATGGTATTTCCAATACCCTCTGCCAACACCATAAATTCAAAGACATCATCAATTCTCATTTGGGCATGTATTCTTTATTCACTATCCAACTATCAAATACATAGGAAACAATTAAAACACTGTAGCTTGGATAAGGCATGCATTAGTCTTTACGCTTATATCCTTGCTTTTCACATTTTAAAGACATCCTTAACAGCAGATTTCTCCAAAGCAGTACATATCAAATATTGTCCATTTGTAACTGACTTATTTACTCAGCCTAAAAGTCTTCAGAGCTATTAAACTTATGAGGTTTTTTGATATCTTGAACACTGCAGCTTGAGAAGACAAAGCAAAGCAGTATAATGAAATATACAGAGATGGAATTAGAGAACCAAAAGAGAAGAAAATGTTCAACATTTCTTAAGCTTCAAGAACTGGAGAATAAATTCAAGCTGAAAAGTTATAAGATTAAAGGATTCTATAGTGGGGAAATACTGACTGATAAAGGAAATACAAAAAAGGGAAAATACATAGAGTAACTATATCAAAAAGAATCAACTGACAGTGAAACATTTCAGGAAATAACATATGACTCACAACTTACGGTACTTAAAGAAGAAGCTTCACTGAAAGACATTAGCAAAAATTAATGCCCAGAAATTGACAGACTATCATTTGAGGTGTTTAATCAAATAAGTGATGTGCTCCAGTCAAGCTCACTTATCTTTATAAAAAAATTTGGAAGAGAGCTGGCCAGCCAAAAATTGGAAGAGAACCCTATTTGTGCCCACTAGGGGGGGGGGAAGTTATCTAACAGAGTGTGTAAATTATCAACTAATATCATTAATATCGCATTCAAGTAAAATGCTGTTGAAGATTATTCAAAACAGCTGGAGAAATTAAAATAGTCAAGGTAGACAAAAAAGAGGTTATGAAACAGGAAACATTATTACTGGTATTAGATGGATCAAAGAGAGAATACTAGAAAGATGTTAAGTTTTATCAACTGTGCAAAGATATTCCTAATGACTTTTGGGTATTATTTTGAAAAATGAGAATTTCAGAACACTTAATCAGTGCAAACCTGTACATTTCCCAAGAAGTTGTTGTTTGAACAGAACAACATAAACTCCATACCTTAAAATTGGTAAAGGTGTGCATAAGGGTTATATCCTTTTACCATAATAATTCCATTTTTATGGTAATAAGTGAAGAAATATCTGGACTATATGAGGAAGAATGGAACATGTAGATTGTAGGAAAAATTCATCATCAGCCTACACTATGTATGAAACAACATTGATGTTGAAAGTGAAGGGGATTTGAATCACTTGCTTAAGAAGACAAAAGATTACAGCTTTAAGTATGAATTACACCTTAGCATTAAGAAGCCAAAAGTCCTCACAAATGAACAGATGGAGGAAATACTGAAGTTGCCAATAGTATCCTTTTACTTGGATCCACCAGCAATACCCAGGGAAACAACAGTTAAGAAATCAAGACATACCGTACTGGACAAGTGCTAAAGAGTAAGGATGTCAGAATCTTCAGGGCTATCTGACCCATGTCATGGTATTTTCAATTGCTTCATATGCTTATGAAATATGGATAACAAATTATGAAGACCAAAGGAAAAGTGATGCCTTTGAATGCTGGTGCTGGGGAAGAGTATTGAACAGACTATAGACTGTAAAAACAAGAAATAAATCTGTCTTGGAAAAAAATATAGCTGGGATATTCTTTAGAGACGAGAATGGTGAAACGTCATCTCGCTTACTTTGAATGTATAAACAGGAGGTTCCAGTCCTTGGAAGGTGATACCTTGGAGGGAAGGTGACTTTTGGAAATGTGGTAAGTTAGAGAAGGAAAGGAAAATCCTCAAGGGTTTTCAACCAAGGCAGATTGTCAGAGTAATGATACAGGCAAGGAATATGGCATAGGAATTGGCAAAGTTGTAAATAAGGTTCGAGTCATTTAAGTTGGAGTCAGTCACTTCCATGACATTATATTAATAGATATTAATAGATATTAATGATATTAATAGATAATGACTGGACATTTCTTTATATGATTATTGGTCACCTGAATGTTTTCATCGATGAAATTCCTTGTCTTATTCTCTGCCCATTTTTAATTGGTTATTTGACATTTTGTTGTTGAGGTATTGGAATTTTTCTAAAAGCCTTGCCATATATGAAGTTGCCAAATATTTTACCTGTCTGTAAATTTTTTGTTTATTCTTTTGAAGAAATCTTTTGCTCAGCATAATCTATTTTTGAAAGTCAAAATAATTTCATTAATCTACTATTTATACGTTTATGGATATGTTTGATACTTTTACTATAGATAATGTTTTCTAAATTGTCACTCATTATATCGTTGATAATCTTTATAATTTAGGCTTTACATATATGTGTTAGATTCATTTTTAGTTAGATTTTGTGCCTGGTGTGAGGTGTAGATCTTTTTTCATTTATCTGCAAATAGCTATCCTATTTTGGCAGCTCCATTTGCTAAAATTACTGTCTTTGCTTCAATTATATTTTGGGTCTTTTTTAAAAATCAGCTGTTCACAGGCGGATGGATTTACTTTTGGTTTTATCTCTATGTCATTGTAAAAGTTCTAGACTGTTACTATTATTACAGCTGCTTAGTATGTTTTGGTATGAAAAACTGTGAGGTCTCCTACTTTAGTCTTCTTCAGTATCCTTTGTTTAATATGAATTAAACAATGTGCATTACATGTCAACATTAAGAAAACAGTGATCCTCAACTTTTGAGGATCGTGGATTACTTTTCAACATTAAGAAAACAATAATCCCCACTTTAGGATCAATAGGCAACATTGTAATTGATGGAGAAAATATTTAAGTTGTCAATAAATTTATTTTTCTTGATTCCATAATCAACCTCCAATGTAGCTGCAATCATGAAATAAAAAGATGTGCTGTATTGGGGAAATCTGTAGTCAAGGATCTCTCTAAAGTATAAGGAATATGGTTAGTATTTTAAAGCTAGAATAATCCAAGTCACAATATTATAAATTGTTTAGAATGCATCTGAAAGTTGGACAACGTAAATGGAAGACAGAAGAAGAATTGACACTTAGAATTGTGGTGGTGGAGAAGAATTTTGAACATCCCATGGACTGCCAAAAAACAAAACAAAACAAAACAAAAATTAAAAACAAATCTGTAAAAAATGCAACCAGAATCTCCTTTCAGGCAAAGATGGTGAAACTTAATCTCAGACAGATTTTGGGTATGTTATCAGGAGGGTCCAGTATTTGGAAAAAGACATCACGCTATGAAAAATCTGTATAACGTGAGGAAGACCTTATATGAGAAGGATTAACACAGTGACTATAACAATAGGTTTGAGCATATCAGAAATTATGAGAATGGTGCAAGATGAGGCAAGCATTGTTATGAATAGTAATTGAATCAATGACACCTAACCTTAACAAAAACATTTTGGTTTCTTGTAGTAGTGTTATGTAGTTTTCTTTGTATATATTTTTCTTATTCTGTAAGTGGCATAATGGGAATAGGAGTTCCAGAGACAGCAAGATTGGCAAGAGATAGAGCAGAGTTTAGGACTGTTATGATAGGGTCGCTATGAGTCGCAAGCTGTTTGATAGCACACAACAACAACAACAACAACATATTTTTCTTAATAAAAGTCTTACTTCCCCCCCCTTTTGAGTATCTGTCATAATTGGCATTCTTTTCCTTACCTCCTTTCAGACTTTTCTTTATTGTTGTTATGTATTTCCAAGTTAAGCATGGCTCATAGGGACCCTGTGAACCACAGATCTGAATCCTATCATCTTTGTTACTATAAAGAAATCCAAATGAATTTTTTTGTGCACTGATCTTGTACTCTACCCCTTTATTGAATCTTTCAATCAATTCTAGTAATTTTCTAGCCAAGTCTAAATAGTAAAGGGGTTATAAGATATTTTTATCAAGTTTTTATTTATGAGATAAATCTCTTTGATGACCATTAATTTTTTCCAATGACTAATCTAAACATTTACTTTCTTTATAAACTCTTAAAGATGTCTAGAAATTTATATTGGGTGGTATTTTTGTTTTTGTCAAATCAGCGATGGATGTTGAATTCTGTCAAATTTGACAAGTTAATTCCATGCATTTTCTGTATCAATATGTTCATATGATTATTTCCTTGACATTATTTATGGGGGATATATGTATGATAAGTTTTTAAATTTTGTTTCATATTGGTTTGCATACAAAATTCACATACATTGTATTTCACACTGTCATTTATACTCACTGTGTTTCATGTAATCATTAGAACACATTGTGCTTTATAAACTTAAGCCTCACTGAATTATGCCCCCCGTTATCCCATATTTTCAGGTGCTCACTGAATTTTTTTCCCATATTCTTTACACCTACTACAACCACTCACCAAATTGTGTGGCCCTATGATTTCTCCCTTCCCATCCTCACCTCTTTGCTTCCACTCCCCTCCCCCACCGCCTTGGATCCCATACATGATTTACTAGTTATCCTTTTATTTTTAAGATAATGGTCTTATGAATATTTATCCTTATGAGACTGAGTTAGTTCACTCGGCATATAATGCTCTTCAGTCTATTCCAAGTTATGTAGGAATTTTTAAAATCATTGCTTGTGAGTGCTGTGGAGTATTCTTATGTGAACATACCACAGTTTCTCAATCTATTTGATTGTAGCTGGACATTTGTGCTGTTTCCATGTTCTTGTGATTGTGAATAACACTGTTATAAACATTGAAGTACAAATGTTGTTTGTGTCTCAGTTGTAATTTTCTAGGGTGTATTCTTAGCAATGGAATTTCTATGTTCAGCTTTTTTTGAGGAAATGCCAAACTGCCTTTCCTAGTGGTTATACCATTTTACAATCCCTCCGACAGTGTTTGAGAGTTCACATCTCAACACAACCTTTCCAGTATTTTTTGCTTGCTGTTCTATTAACTTTTCCCTCTGCTACTGAGACGGGCCAATTGGCAGAATCAGTGTGGATGGTGAAGAGATTGAGATAGTTAACAGTTTTAGGTTACTTGGTTCCACAGTCAACAGTCTTGGTAACAGCAACCAGGAAATCAGGAGATGAATTGCACTGGGAAAGTCAGCTGTGAGGGACCTCTCAAGAGTACTGAAGAGCAATGACATCAGGCTGGAGACTAAGGTGCACCTAATCCAGGCTATAGTCTTTGCAATTACGTGCTATGCATCAGAGAGTTGGACAATAAATAGGGATGAAAGAGAGAGAATTGATGCCTTTGAGCTGTGGTGCTGGAGAAGAGTGTTGAATATACCATGGACTGCTAAAAGAACAAACAGGTTTGTCCTAGAGAGGATGAAGTCAGAATGCTCCCTGGAGTCAAGGATTCTGAAGCTTCATCTGACATACTTTGGGCATGTTGTAAGAAGGGACTGGTCCTTGGAGAAGGACATCATGTTTGGGAGAGTGGAGGGACAGTGCAGGAGAGGAAGACCCTCTGAGATGGATCGAGTCTGTAAGTGGAGTGGTGGGAATGAGTGTGTTTGAGACAGCGAGGTTGGCACAGGATAGAGCAGCGTTTAGGGCTCTTGTACATATATATGGTTGCTATGAGTTGCAAGCGACTTGATGGCACATAGCAACAACAACAACTGAGATGAGATGTTAGCTTATTGTGGTTTGATTTGCATCTCTCCTATTCACAGTGATTTTAAGCATTACTTCATGTGTTTGTTGGCAATCTGAATGTCTTTCTCTGTCAATAGTCTTTCCATGTCTTTTGCCCTTTTTGTAATTGGGTTATCAGTCTTTTTCTTGTGGAGACCCTGTAGTATTCTTATCTCTGTAGTAAACTTTTGTTAGAGACCCTTGATGAAGTGGTATTTCAAAATGTTTATTTTCCCAGTCTTTCCCCAGGTTTTATTTTGTCTGATTATTTTTATGGTACATATCTGATATGAATTTATTTTACCATATGTATTATTTTTTATATGATGTTGGCTAGAATTTTGTTAAGAATGCTTTCCTCTATGTTTAAAAGGGAACTCTGTATGACCCTACTATTCCACTGCTGAGAATATACTCCTCAAATTATTAGAACTGAGATACAAATGGAGATCTGTACATCAATGTTCATAGCAACATTATTCAACATTGTTAGATCATGGAAACAGCACTAATGTCCAATCGAAATTGAATAAATTCAGAAATTGTGGTACATTCACACAATGAAATACTATTCAGCACTCAGGAGCAATGATTTCAAAAGTTACTGTATAACTTGGGAGAGACTGGAAAGCATTATGCAAGGACAAATACTGCATAAGATCATTATTATAAAAATAGAGGAATAACTAGTAACACATGTATGGGGACACAAAAGAGGAAGGGAGCAGAGAGGTGAGGATGAGTAGGGACAAAACCTCAAAGTTGCACAGTTCCATGGGTGAAGGGAGGGGGTGAAAGAAGTAGGGTCGTTATGAGTTGAAAGTGACTCAAAGACACATAACAACAAAACAACGTATTTTTCTTAATAAAATGTTCTAATTTTTTTCCCTCTTTTGAGTGCCATGAGCTAGAATTGACTTGTGTTTGTGATTAAATGGGTAATTGGGTACATAATTAATAATTACAGTTATATTCATTTGTTTTATTGGCTCTTTAACTGTTATATAATGCCCTACTTTATTCCTTATGCAAGTTATTCTTTGAACTTTATTTTAATAGAAATTAATGTTGCTATCCCTAATGCAATGGGGCTTGGAAGGAGGAGTGGCATCCACTTCCATAATAGTTTGCCTCGGGAAACCCTATGAACCTGGAGAGAGGATGAAAGGCACCCAAGCATCGAGGACTCTCCTTCATAGGGTCTCTATGAGTCACCTGCGACTCGACAGCACTTAACAACAAACAACAACAACTGCAGTGGGGATTGGTGTGTTGGAATTAGTAAGATTGGCTGAGCACAGATCAGAATTCAGAGCTGCTGTACATAGGATCGCTATGGGTAATAGGCAGCTCAAAGGCAGATAATAACAACTGCACTTTTATTGCCATTTGCTTTAAACACTTTTTTTCCTCTCTACACTTTGCTTTTAGTCTATTTTTGTCTTTTAAACCAAGACATGAAAGGTCATCGAGGAAAGACAGAACCCAGTTCAGGCCAAGAAAGAGAGTTTTGAGGAGAAACTGCCAGGCTGGCTCTTGAGCAAAAGTCAGCAGCTACTTAAGGTTTCAGTGGAATTTTGTGTTGTCTTACAAGGAAACTGGGAGTTAGGATGTTCACAGATAATTGGTACAAGATTCGGGAGAAATCAGGGGTCATGAATAGTTATTCCTGGGAAAGGGTGATGAAATAGTTTTGCAGCTCTAACATAGGTATAAACAGAGTTGCAGCTGCTTCTTTGATTATTACTGTGGCTGTTCTGGGGAAAGTGAGCAAGAGCAACTACTGGCCCTGAGAGTAGACAGCATATTGATGGGTCATATTTTGTTCTCCTTTCTGCTACACTCTCTTTTCTTGTCTGGTGCATTTAATCCATTCAACAAACAAACCTACTGCCAAATGATATGCCAATTCAAAAGAAACTTTACAAAGATGCAGAAGATCTAAACTACACATTCAACCAACTCGACCTTGTGGTGGTATTCTGAGCACTGCACTCAATTAAAATTGAATTCACTTCGTTGTCAAGTACACATGACATATTTTCCAGACTTAATCACTTATTAGGACACAAAGCAAGTCTCAACAAATCCTAAAACATTGAAATAATATGAAATATACTCACAGACCACAATGCTGTAAAACTAGGAATTAATCATAAGACGATAAAACTTATAAAGCCACCAAGGTGGAAGCTAGATAACACCATGCTAGAATATAA
>NW_006399900.1:1429052-1433114 GCF_000299155.1 Elephantulus edwardii
GGAAATGACTCGACGGCACATAACAACAACAACAACTGGAAGAAACAAAGAATGAAATTGAAAAGTTTCTCAAAACAAATGGTAATGAAAAACAATGTACCAACTTTTAGAAGGCAGCTAATATAGTCCTCTGGGGACAGTTCATAGCAAAAGACAAACACATAAAATAAATGAAGAAATAAAATCAATGGCCTAACTCAACACCTTCATCAAATAGAAAAAGAGCAATAATGTAACTACCTAGGCTCTAGAAGAAAGAAAAATTATAAAAACATAAACTCATATCAATGAGATATAAAACAGAAAAACAATTGAAACCATAAACAAAACCAGGAGCTGGTTTTTTGCAAGAGTCAACAAAAGTGATAAATCATTGGCAAACTTAATAAAAAGAAAAAAAAGGAGAAGACATAGATAACTCAGTTAAAAAATAATAGAGGTGACATCACAACACAACCAGAAGTAATTAAATCTATGATATCAGAATATTATAAGAAGTTATACTCTAATAAGTTTGAAAACTTAGAGGAAATGGACAGTTTGAAGCTCATTCCCTGCCAAGATTGACAGGGATAGATGTAGAACACTTAAACACAACAGAATAAATTGAACAGATCATAAAAAGACTCCCCTCAACAAAAAAGTTCTGGACCAAATGTATTCATGGTTGAATTTAACCAAACATTCAGAGGAAATTTATCATCAATCCTACTTAAATTATTTAAAAATACACAATAAGAAGAAACACTTCCAGAGTAAGTTTATGAAGCAATCATTGCCTTAATACCAAAACCAGTCAAAGATATTACCACAAAGGAAAACTACAGACCATATCTCTCATGAACATAGACACAAAAATCCTTTAACAAAATCCTAGCCAATAGAATCCAAGCACATAAAAAAAAAATAACTCATTATGACCAAGTGGGTTAGTAACAGATAGGCAAGGATGGTTCAATATAAGAAAAACAATCAAAGTAATTTACCACATTAACAAAGCAAATAACAGGAACCGTATGATCTTAGCAATTGATAAAAAAAAAAGGCACTTGACAAAATCCAGCACCCATTCCTGATTAAGACACTCAGTAAAATTGGTTATTTAAAAGGAAATATATATTGTAAAACTATAAATAGAAAAATGAAAGAGTAAAAAAAAGTAAAATAGAAGATTATTTCCTCAACATAGCATAAAGTATATATGCAAATCCAACATTCTCAAAAGAAAAAGACTAAAAGCATTTTCCTTGTGAACAGGGACCGTGCAAGGATGTTCACTGTCACCACTTCTATTCAGTATTGTATTGGAAATACTTTGGGGACAACACAATGAAAGAAGAAAGTAAAAGACAGCTAGATAGGCAAAAAGATAGTTAAACTCACTATATGCAGATGATATGATAGTGTACACAGAAAACACCAAGAATTCAACAGAAAACCTATTAGAGCTAAAAGATCAATTTAGTAGAGTGGCAGGATACAAGATCAATATTCAAAAAATTGGTGGGATTCCTCTACAGTAACAAAGAGGAGGAAACCAAGAAAGCAATAACATTTATAATAGCCAACTATAAATTGAGATACTTGGGACTGAACCTAACTATAGGAACAAAAGACCTGTATTAAGAAAATTACAGAACTTTTCTCTGAGATACAAAAAATGACCCAAATAAATAGAAAAATGTTCCCTGTTCATGGATAGGAAGACCCAGTGTTGTGAAAATAACCATCTCACCAAAAGCAATCTGTACGTCCAACACAATCTCAATTCATTTAAAAGGGAAATTGTTAAGTTTATTTGGAGAGGAAAGAGACCTAGAACAAGCAAATTACTTTAGAAAAACAAAAATGAAGTGGAAAGCATAGCACTCCCTAACCTCAAAACCTACTACACAGCAATATTAACCAAAACATCATGGTACTGGTACAATGACAGGCATATAGAACAATGAAACAGAATTGAGAACTCAGAAATGGACCCACATACTATGGCTAACTAATATTCAACAAGGCAATAAAATTTATTAAATGAAGAAATGACAAACTCTTCAACAAATGGTGCTAGCAAAACTGGACTGCTACCTGCAGAAAGCTGAAAAAGGATCTACATCTCACACCATATAAAAAAAATAAACTCAAGATGTATCAGAGACCTGGGAGTAAAACCCAAAACCATAATCATCAGGGACAAACTGGGATTAAGCTTTGAAAGCCTAATCTATGGTGTAAAAAGACTGTCAAATATAGCCAGAAATGCATAATCTGGAGAGGATAAACTTGATGAATGAGACCTTCTAAAGATTAAATCTCTTCTCATGTAAAATTTTTTTCAACAGGGTGAAAATAAAGCCTACCAACTGGGAACAAATATTTGGTAATATCTCCTCAGACAAGGGTCTTTTATAGAATACTTCTGGCTCTCTAGAAGAAAAAGACTGGTAACACAATTATAAAATATTCAAAAGACATGGAAAGACTTTTCACAGAGGAAGACATTCAAATGGTTAGCACACACATGAAGAAAAGTTAAAAATCACTGACAATTAGAGAGATGCAAATAAAAACCACAGTGAGCTATCAACCTACCCTGGTAACAGTGGCAAAGTTTAGCAGGGAAGCAAGCAATAAATGTGGGATAGGACGTGGGAACACTCACATACTCTTTGTAGGATTGTACAACCACTCTGAAAGGCAGTTTAGCTTTCCCTCAAAATTTGAACATAGAAACTCCATATGACCCAGTTATGCCACTAGTAGGAATATACCCCAAGGAAATTAGAACTGAGACGCCAATGGAGATCTGTACACAAATATTCATAGCAATGTTATTCACCATCGCAAGATCATGGAAACAATCTATGTCCAACTACAACTGAATGGATTAAAAGAAAAAAAGTGATACATTCACGTAATAGAATACTATGCAACACTCAGGAGCAACAATTTAAAAAAATACTATATAACTTAGAAGATACCGGAGAGCATTACGCTGAGTGAACAAACTCAGTCTCATAAGGACA
Organism: Elephantulus edwardii; assembly: GCF_000299155.1. NCBI lineage: Eukaryota > Metazoa > Chordata > Mammalia > Macroscelidea > Macroscelididae > Elephantulus > Elephantulus edwardii. The sequence continues at coordinate 1,432,073 of NW_006399900.1, forward strand.
AATACTGTATAAAATCATTATTTTAAAAATAGAAGGATAACTAGTAAAACATGTAAGAGGACCCAAGGGGAGGAAGGGTGAGAGCAGAGGGGTAAGGATGGGTAGGTGCAAAACCATAGCGTTGCACAGCTGAGGGTGGGGGGTGGAGGGAAAGGGCAAGTAAATGGGTAGGATCCAGCAGGGACCTGAAAAGACAGGGTAAGGATGGGCAAGGTCCAATGGTGATTGATTTTATGAAAAATAATGCGTGGAAATGATTGTATAAAACCAGTATGAATAAAGAATAGTCTGTAACACAATTTATATAAATTTTGTGAGCAAACCAATATGAAATAAAATTATTAAAACAAACAAACCCTACTTACTGGTAGTAGCTGAGTCAAATTTATGGAGACACTCATTTGTGCTTCCAAAGCTATAGATCTTAACAGAAGGAGACTACTTAGCTTTTTTCTACAAAGTAGTTGGTAATTTTCAACTTCTGACCTTTTAGTTAGCAGTCTGACCTGCTTTGCACTACTCCACCAGGGTTTCATCATTGCTGATACTTAAGACTTCATTACTGTCTTTATACTGTGGTTGTTTTGTTTTGTTTTTAATTTTGTGCATTTGTTTTTGGTGATTTCTTTGTTCAACATAATTTTTATTATGCATTCATATAGATCTTCTTTATCAATTTCTTCTGTTTTAGTTGTTGTAGTTATGTTCCATTGAATCACTCACTACCAATCGTAATGACCCTATGAACTAACTGGAACTGTGCCCTACTCTGCCACGCTTGAGACTATTGTTAGAGTCCATCACTGTATCAGTCCATCTTGTTGAGGATATTCCTCTCTTTGGGTGACTTGCCAACTTTCCTAGCAAGTTGTCTAGGACTGGACTCTTCTGAAAACATGTCAAAAGTGTATGAGACAAATTTCACCATTCTTACTTGAAAGGAGGACAGGATATGAACAGGCACTTCACCGAAGACGACATTCAGATGGCTAACAAGCACATGAAGAAATGCTCAAAATCCCTAGCCCTAAGAGAGATGCAA
>NW_006399900.1:1434364-1452191 GCF_000299155.1 Elephantulus edwardii
ATTTGTTCTTTTGGCAGTCAATGGTTTATTCAATACACTTTAACATCCACTCTGCCCTTATTATTTCTCTCTTTTTTATTTTGAGGCTGAAAGTTACTTGTTTTCTTGAGATTATCTTGTGATTTACTACTTTATTACCAAGTGCAAAACTGACCACTTTATCTTGAAGTTTTATTGATTTCCTTCTATTTTGGAAGTTCTACAACTACAGCAGTTATTCTATCTTATAACTGTCCTCTTTTAGTGATTAATGTCTCTTTTTTGTTGTTTTTAGTCCAGTCACATTATTTTAGTTTGTGTACCTTATGAGGTGGATAGATTCAGTGACTGGGGTAATCGGGATGGGTGTGTCAGAGGCAGTGAGATTGACACAGGATAGATCAGGGTTTAGGGCTGTTGTACATAGGGTCGCTATGAGTCGCAAACGACTCAACGGCACATAACAACAACAACCACCTCTTTCCTGGGATCAGTTTACCAGATAATGGTGTCTTGTGTGTTTTCTCATCTGCTCTTACTGGTTCTCTGTCTGAAGAACTCTCTCTAGTAGTTTTTGTAAATTGGTTGGAGTTAGTTGGATTTTGAGCCTATGCTTTCATTTAAAGCCATATCATACAGACCGCCTGCTGTCAGGATGAATATTCAATACCAATAGTCAAGCAGAGACACTTACTCTGTTTATCCACTCTATTTGAAAACAAACAACAGGCACATATGAGGTCAGTCAGCAAGCCTAGTCTTCTGAGACTGTGGAGTTTATGAATCTGCCCTAAATATGTGGCAGAAAGACAGTGTGCTGTTCCCATTAGCGTTAAGAGGACAAATTGCATGAGTCCATCACATATTGCTGTGTAGCCTCTTAATGTTTTGCTATCTTAATGTACAAAGTTACATCTCTAGGGGAAATCTTAACTTCCTCAAAGTTCTACCATTTCCCATGAAAGCTGATGGAACAATTGGACATCCAAGACAACTCAAGAAAGTGGGTGGAATATGGAAGGTATTTAGGCTTTGAGTGTTGTAGGAGAAACACAGACATTGCACGTTTGCTTTGAAACAATCTCTCTTCCCAATGTCTTAATTTAAGCTGTTGCATTACTACACAAATCCATTTTCCCTGGAATTACTAATTGGCCAGATTTTCCTCTCCAGGGAAGAGGCTGATGTTTGCACATGTTTGAGGGAACACTTTGGGATTGAGGATGTATGTGGAGAAAGGGTAAAGAGCGCTGGAACAGGTACAAGTATTTCTGTGAGGACAGGGAAGTGGTCAGCCAGGAGGAAAATGAAAAGAGTCCAGAGTGGGACTTCCTCCAGCGGGATCCTCATGGTTGTAGGAAGAAGTGACACAAACTCCAGAGGCTGATCTGTGCAGGAAAAGCACGGCATGAGTTTGAACAGATCCTCTGCTCCTGCTTGTATTTCCTCTTTAAAGATGCTCTTTTACATTTTAGGAAAAGCAAGATAAGGAACTCTGACCCCACAATGCACTCTACTTTCTGCACAGAGGGCACTAATGTAGGGTCTCACATTGTCTGAGGTTATTACAGAGATAAAATTATACAACTCAGAGATAAGGCTCTGTGATCAGAATATAAAAGAGGGAAAATAATCATCCAATTCTTACTTGCCCTCTCATCAAATTTGGATAATTCTTTTTCTCTCTGTGCAACTAAAATTATGCCCTTTTCCTGACCTTCTGCAGTTTAAAGAAGAGGCTTGTCTGTATCAGCCACACTTGCAGACAGCGTAAAACCATCATTCCCCAGGAGGTATTTGGGAGAAAATGGATTGATACAAAAAAGTCCAGGTGACATAGTAGTTAAAGAAGCTGAATACTAACTAAAGGGTTCAGGAGTTCAAATCCACCATCCTTTCTTTTGGGAAGCAATCGTGGGAATCTTTCTCTGAAGATTTATCATTTTGGAAATATTCTATTTTTTTTTCATTTTATTCACTTTAATTTCATGCCAAAAACTTTGGAAATAATTTTTTGTTTTTAAAACATTTTATTATTTTTGTGTGTGTTACCATCAAATCGGATCTGATGGATACAGGAGGAGATTGCCCCTCCTTCTCCAGCAAAGCATCTAGTGGATTTGAACTGCATACCTCTGAGATTGCAGTGTAGCTTCTTGCCTCTAGGCCACGAGAGCCCCCTTGGGGTTTTTTTTAGTTTTTTTTCCTTTTTTAAAAAATTAATTTTAATAAATATTTACAGAGATTTTGGATTTCCATTCATTCATTGGCGCACTTTTCTCCCTGCCCACCCCTCCCCACCAGTTAGCTCCTCTCTTTGAAAAGGAAAAGGGGGGAAAAATTCCTTCATTGGTATATAATTCCCCCATCCCTTCCCCTCCCCCACATCCCCCCACCACCACCACCACACCGAGTACAGTTCTCTATGCAACCTTAATTCTGGATTCCTGTGCTAACCATAGTACTCAATCATATATCACCTTTAATCTGTTCTTTCCCTCATCTGTTTCAATACAGTATACATAATTTATCTAGTTTTTTTCTCAGTCTTACCCCAACCCTGATGTCAGACCCATTCTACAACAGTGGCACCATGCAGTATTTGTCACTTTGTGACTGAGATATTTCACTCAGCATAATATCCTCCAGGGTCAGCCATTTTGAATAATATTGTATCAGTTCCTTATTTTTCAATGCACGTAGTAGTCCATTATGTGAATATACCACAGCTTCTCTATCTATTCGTTTGTTAATGGGCACTTAGGTTGCTTCCAACTCTTTGCTATTGTAAGCAAAGCTGCGATAAACATGGGTGTGCATATGTCTGCTTGAATGGCAGTTATGGTCTCTTCGGGGTATATTCCCAGTAGTGGAATTGCTGGGTCAAATGGTATCTCTATTTGCAACTTTTTGATAAAGCACCACACCGCTTTCTATAATGGTTGCACCATTTTACATTCCCACCAACAGTGAATAAGAGTTCCAGGTTCTTCACATCCTGACCATCATTTGTTGCTTGCTGTTCTGCTAAATTTTGCTCTTCTTACTGGGATGAGATGATATCTCATAGTTGTTTTGATTTGCATCTCTCTTAGAGCTAGGGATTTTCAACATTTCTTCATGTGCTTGTTGGCCATCTGAATGTCTTCTTTACTGAAGTGTCTGGTCATATCCTGTGCCCATTTCTCAATTGGATTATTTACCTTTATCTTATTGTGGTGCTCAAGTATTTTATAAATTCCGGATATAAGTCCCTTATCTGACATGCCATTATCAAATACTTTTCCCCAGTCTGTGGCTTCCCTTTTTACCCTGTTGGAGAAGTTTTGGGATGTGCATAGGGATTTGATTCTTATAATGTCCCATTCATCTATTTTATCTTCTCCCGGTTATAGACTTTTCAGGATACTTACTTGGAAGACTTTATAAAACTATTGGTCATGGTTGACCAATTCAGCAAAGTAGCAACATACAATATCAACATACAAAAATCAGTTGTATTTCTCTACAGTGACAAAGAGAATGCAGAGCTGGAGCTAAGAAAAACAATACCCTTCACAATAGCTAATCACAAGATTAAATAAATCTAACCAGAAGCACAAAGGATCTATTCAAAGAAAATTACAAAACATTAATACAAGAAACAAAAAGAGACCTGGAGAAGTGGAAGAATATCCCTTGCTATAGGGAGACTCAATATTGTGAAAATGACACTACTACCAAAGGCAATTTATACCTTCAATGCAATCCCAATACAAATACCAATCCCATTCTTCAAAGAGATGGAAAAGGTAATCTCCAGTTTCATATGGGATGGAAAGAAGCACCGAATAAGCAAAGCACTCCTTAAAAATAGAAAAAAGATAAGAGGCATCTCTCTCCCTGATTTCAAATCCTACTACACTGCTATGGTGGTTAAGACAGCATGGTACTGGTACAATCACAAGGATCAATGGAATAGAATTGAGAACCCAAAATCAGCCCATCTACCTATGGTCAACTGATTTTTGACAAGGAGATGAAATCAGTGAAGTGGGGAAAAGACAGCCTTTTTAACAAAGGGGGTGGCAAAAATGGAAACCTATCTGCAGAAGACTCAAGCAAGATCCACACCTCACTCCATATACAAAAACCAACTCAAGGTGGATCATGGACCTAGGACTAAAACCAAGGACTATAAACTTCATCCAAGAAAAACTTGGAAGACCTTTAGTAGTCCTAATCCGCTACATTTTGGGAATCTTGTAGGCTTCCTATTGTTGCCGTTCTGTGCACAACTGACCCGTGGTTGACCCCGAGCGGGTTTTCAGAAGCAGTTATAATCAATTGCACGGGCGGAGATTGCCCATCTTTCTTCTGTGGAGCAACTGGTGGCCTCTAATCGAGTGTCTTTAGGATTGGAGTGCAGATACTTGCCACTAGACCATCAGAGCTCTCATAGAATTGCTATTAGTTGGAATCGACTCAGTAGCAATGGTATTTGGTCTGGTATCATTTGTAATTACACAAAAGGCTAAATGTTTGCTTACTCAGTGAAATATTGATGATTCAAAAATATTCAACAGAGGGAGCTCAGGTGGCCTAGTGGCAAGAAGCTGTGCTATAGTCCCAGAGGTGCATAGTTTGTAGCCACCAGATGCTCTGCTGGAGAAGGAGGAACAATCTCCTCCTGTACCAGTCAGATCCAATTTGCCGGTACACACACACAAAAAAAAATGAAGAGAAGAGAAGAGAAGAGAAGAGAAGAGAAGAGAAGAGAAGAGAAGAAAAGAGAAGAGAAGAGAAGAGAAGAGAAGAGAAGAGAAGAGAAGAGAAGAGAAGAGAAGAGAAGAGAAGAGAATATTTAGCAGTACTTGTGTGTGTTTCACACGATTCTTCATTCATCCAGTGTTTTAAACAATCATTCCCATGCATTGTGTTTTATAAAATCAATCACCATTGGATCTTGCCCATTCATTACACAATCTTTTCAGATCCTTTGACATAAAGGACTGTTGCTCTACTTCCAAATAGTCACAATGATGAAAACTCTCTTGGGGTGCAGTTCTCTTTGAAATGCACGCTGTCTCCACAGCAGGAATATACTTGACGACCATTAGCTCACTGGTTTAGTTTTTCGTTATGTGCAGTCGAGTCACCTGTGACTCAGTGACCCTATGTACAACAGCCATAAACCCTGTTCTATTCTGTGCCCACTTTACTGTCTCAGACACACCTCCCCTGTTACCTGAGTCACTGAATCAGTCCGTCTCATTGAGGTCTTCCTCTCCTTTGCTGTACTTCCATCCTCCCAAGCATGATGTCCCTCTCCAAGGACTGGTCCCTCCTTGCAATATGTCCAAAGTATTGTCAGACGAAGCTTCAGAATCCCTGTCTCCAAGGAGCAGTCTGGTTTCACCCTCTCTCAGATGAACTTGTTTTATCTCCTAGCAGTCCATGGTATATTCAATACCCTTCTCCAACACCACAGCTTAAAGACATCAGTTCTCTTTCTATCATCCCTAGTGATTGCCCAGCTTTCTGATGTATAGTAAGTAATTGCAAAGACTATAGTCTAGATCAGGTACACCTTAGTTTCCAGATGGAAATTGTTGCTGTTCAGGACTTTGGAGAGGTTTGTGACAGCCGACTTTCCTGGTGCAATTAATTTTTTCATTTCCTGGCTGCTGGGGCCAAGAATATTGATTGTGGAACCAAGTAAACTACAGCTGTTAAGAATCTCATTCTCTTGGCATTCTCTGATGATGCCAATCTGTCCAGTGGTTTAATTGGAGACTTTTTACCCTCCATGCAGAAAATCTGGGTTTGATTTCTGGTCATCACACTTTACACAGATAGAGTCAACACATGACTATCAACGGAAGCTCCAGTGTTTCAAAGGTGCTGAGTGTTACTGTTAGATAACTCAAAGCCAACTTAACCTGACTCTCCAATGGGCTTTCAGGGACAGTAAATCACGTGGGAAGAGATTGCCAATATTTTTACCTCTATAAGACTGAATAGCTTTCAGCAAAAATAAGCTTCTAGACTAAGGTAGACTTGTTGTTGTTGTTGTTGTTGTGTACTGTTGAGAAGGAACCCACCCATAAGCTGACCCTCCAGCATGTTTTCAGAGGCAGTTAATCTCTCAGGAGGAGATTACTCACCCTTCTCCCCTGAAGGTAGACTAGGGAGAGACAGTTGGTAGTACATTTTTCAAAATTAGCCAATAAAAACCTCTCCAAAAAAAAAACCCTCAAAAACCAAACCAAAACAAAACAAAAAACAAAAAAAACCAACCAAAACACAAGAAACAAAACCTCTACAAATCACAATGGTAATATCCACAATCTGCCCTCTGACTTTCAGTATATTGTCCCTGTTTCCAGTCTTTTTATCAGCACAAACATGTCTCAATATCATACCTACAGAGGCAAAAAAGCAGATAACTCTGTTTGTAAAGACAGTGGAATGAAAAATAGCAAATATTGAATCCTTTATTTCATCATCTCTCAGAAATAGGAAAGGTCTGCCATGTAGAACAAAAGCGGTTCTTCATAATAAGTCTCTAGCTGTAACTTACTGAGATGAAGGCCTTTAAATGAATAAATGCTAACACAAATTTCTTATTCAAATGTATTCCTCCTTACAGTTGTACAACATGCATCATCATAGCCTCCATTACTGTAACTGAAACTTGTATTTTATTTATATATTTCCAACAAAAATTTATAGTTTTAAAATGTATGGGTCAGGAAAATAATATCTCAGATAATTTTAAAAAAATATTATAAATTATTATTGAGGCCAGAGAATGGTGTTGTATTATATTCTCACTTACACCAGATAAGTATTATCCTAAAAAAATATAACTCAAGCTCATTGTCACTGAGTCAGAACCAACTCGTTCCTAATCCTCCAGCAGGTTGTCAGAAACTGTAAATAACACTGAAGGAGACTGTGTGTTGTTCTTCCACAGAGCCTATGAGGATTTGAACTGCCAGAGAAGCACGACCAATAGACTATGCCACCAGAGCTTCCCAAATATAGATACCAGTAGTACCCGAAAGTCCATTTTAGGGTCTCTTGAGACCCTGTCCTCTTACATTGACTTTGTGCTTGAGATGATATAGAAATCCAACTGAAATAACGAACCCATCCAACATTTATTATTCTCAACTGTTTTTGTGGATGCTGATATCTTACAATTTACTTTGTAAATGACAGCTGCAGAGTCTGATTATTCCTGTAGCTTGGAGGGCTAGAACCAAGGGCTCTTGACAGCATGCATTTTGTGAAAGACTGGTTACCATTGAATTATTTCTCTATAAAGTCCTTCTCGTCCACTACCTTGAACACTTAATTGTGTCCCCTGAAGTGACAGAAACCTACTTAGTTACTTAGACTTGACAATTTTAATTACCCTTAGAAAACAAGAAGAACATATAAATTCATTCAGGATGAAGAATTCAACAAAACAATCCCAAATGATATGCCATCAACTCTTTTATTTTAATAAGTTATTGTGCTTCCTAACAGCTTTTGTATATATCTGTCCCTTTAAATATGTTTCAATAATTTTGACAATAAAAAAGAAATCATAAATCATGTTTAAATTGTCATTAAAATAAATGGCTTTAGGATCTAAATGAGATTGTGAATATTTTACCTGTGAGTAAAACTCAGAGCAAAACTGGATGATCAATTTAAGCTCATTGATCATATTTTGCACAGGAAACCATCAGAAATTGAATATGGATTCAGAAGAGACCATGGAATGAGGGATCACATTGCTAATGTCGAATGGATCCTGGTTGAAAGTAGAGAGATGTTTATTTGTGTTTTAGTAACAATGCAAAGATATTTTACTGTATAGAATTTAAGAACAAACACTTTGGATAACACTGAGAAGATTAATAATTGCAAAATCCTTAATTGTTCTAGTGCAGAATCTCTACACAGACCAAGAATCAGTCATTTAAACAGAAAAATAGACACTGCATGCTTTAAAATCAGGAAAAAATGTGTTTCAGGGTTATATCCTTTCTCTATGTCTGTTCAGTTAGTTGGTTGGTTGGTTGGTTGGTTGGTTGGTTGGTAAATACCATCAAGTTGGAACTAACTCATAGCTGACCTTCCTCCAGTGGGTTTTCAGAGGCAGTAAATTCCAAGAGAGGAAATTGCCCACCTCTTTCCCATGGAGAAGTTTGTGGATTTGAGCCATGTACCTCTGTGTTGGCAGCACAGCTCTTTGCCACTAGGCAAAGAACTCTCTCATCAATCTGTATGCTGAGCAAATAATTAGAAAAGCTAGACTATATGAAAAAAGATGTGTGGTATCAGGACTGGAGAAAGACTCATCAACAACCTACTATACACACACACACACACACACACACACATCCCATAAAGTGAAGGAGACTTGATGAGGAAGATCAAACACTATTACCACCAATACAGATTACATTTCAGTGTCAAGAAAGTGAAAACCATTGCTATTGAACCAATAGGCAACGTGATGATAGATGAAGAAAAGACTGAAGTGGTCAGGGATTTCCTTTTATTTGAATCCACAATCTGCATCCATTGTAAGAGAAGTAAAAATCAAGTTGTATTGGACATATCTGCTATCATAGATCTCTTTAAAATTCTTAAGAGCAAGAGTAACAGTTTAATAACTAATATCTGCCTGAAACAGGCTTTTAATTGATTTCTGTGCATGTGAAAGTTGACAGTGAATAAAGAAGACCAAAGATAATTGATGCCTTTGAATTTTTATGTTAGTAGAAAATATTGGATATACCATGTTGTTGTTGTTGTTGTTGTTGTTGTTGTTGTGTGCCATCGAGTTGCTTGCGACTCATAGCGACCCTATGTACTAGAGCTCTAAATGCTGTTCTATCCTGTGCCAACCTAACCATCCCAAACGCACTTATTCCCACCACTCCAGTCACAGAATCGATCCATCTCATCGAAGGTCTTCCTCTCCTTCGCCACCCCTCCACTCTGCCAAACATGATACCCCTCTCCAAGGACCAGTCCCTCCTTGCAACATGCCCAAAATATGCCAGACGAAGCTTCAGAATCCTTGACTCCAAGAAGCATTCCAGCTTCACCTTCTTCAGGACAAACCTGTTTGTTCTCCTAGCAGTCCATGGTATATTCAGCACTCTTCTCCAGCACCACAGCTCAAAGGCATCAATTCTCTTTCTATCATCCCTATTCACTGTCCAACTCTCTGATGGATAGCACGTAATTGCAAAGACTATAGCCTGGATCAGGTGCACCTTAGTCTCCAGCCTGACATCATTGCTCTTCAGTACTCTTGAGAGGTCCCTAACAGCTGACTTTTGCAATTCGTCTCTTGATTTCCTGACTGCCATTACCAAGGGTGTTGATTGTGGAGCCAAGTAAACTAAAACTGTTAACTATCTCAATCTCTTCACCATCCATACTGATGCTGCCAATTGGCCTAGTGACGAGAATCTTTGTTTTCTTGATGTTGAACTTCAATCCATCTAGGAGGCTGCAGTCCTTGACCTTCTGCAGCAAGCGCTTCAGGTCCTCCTCAGTTTCAGCAACCAGGATTGTGTCATCTGCATAACGCAGGTTGTTGACAATTCTTCCACCAATCCTGATGCCACATTCCTTTTCATACAGCCCAGCGTCTCAGATGATCTGTTCTGCATACAGATTGAAAAGATACGGAAACAGAATACATCCCTGATGAACCCCCTTCTTGATTTTTTAACCATGTAGTGTCTCCTTGCTCTGTTCTGACCACTGCCCCTTGGCCCAAGTATAGGTTTCACATTAGCACAATCAAGTGTTCTGGGATTCCCATTCTTCTCAGAGTCAGCCACAGCCTGTTGTGATCCACACAGTCAAAAGCCTTTGCTTAGCCATGGACTGCCCAAAGAATAAATAAATCTGTTGAAGAAAGTGTAACCAGGATACTTCTTGAAGGCAAAGATGGTGAAGCCTCATTTCACATACTAAGGATGTATTTTTAGGAAGCATCAGTCCTTGGGAAAAAGCATCATGCTAAGAACGCTACGGGATCATCAAAAGAGAGGAAAATCCTCAATGAAAACTGGATTGATAGAGTGAATACAATAATGAGTTTGAACATGCCACAGTGTGATGCTGGTGCAGGAGACAGCAAAGTTTCTATCTGTTGTTCTAAGGGTTGCTGCGAGGCATAGTTGACTTGATGGCACCCAACAACAGCATAACACTCAACCTTGTTCTTTAGTCTCTATTTCTTCCAGTTGAGTTTCCACTAGTAAATTAAGAGTATTGCATTTTAGTCATTGTGAGTATTCACTTACTCCTTGCTATTGAGTCAGAACTAACTCAGAGCTGATGCTTCAGTCAGTTCCTGTTAGCAGTGCAACTTCCTACAGATTACACCAGAGATTCCAATTGGCTAACCTAGGTTAGTCGGGGTAGGTAAGTTAAGCTGTGACAACAAATGATCTTGATGTTTCAATGTATAAATATAACAAAGATGGTGCTCACTTTGGCAACATATGTATAAAAAAATTGGAGCAATACAGAGAAGCCCCTACATAAGGACGATATGCAAATATAACAAAGTTGAATTTCTTTTTGTTTGTTTGATTTTTTAAAACATTTTTATTGGGAAAAAACAAATTGGGGGTACACGGAGGTGCGGGTTGGGGGCAGAAGGGTGAGGATGCGCAGGGATGCAGTTGCAGAGCTGCAGAAATTGGTTGGTGGGGGGGAGCAGGTGAAGGAAATGAAAAGAATCCAGTGGGGACCAGATGCTACAGGAAAATGACAAGCATTTTCCAATGGTAGTTAAATCAACTGTCTTACTGATTTGGGAACTGGATGCCGATTCTCTGGCTTCTTCATGCTGAACAGGGGCGTAGATATAAAGGGGGGAAGGGAGGACACTTTATCACCTTACTAGTGATCTTGGGTTAAGGCTGCTTGCCTTCTTGTTCTGTTAGAAGATATTTTCCTGTTATTTGCTCCCCTCTGGACTGCAAAGTGTTTTTCCAGGTGGGTCCAGTGGGGATGGCTGGTTGAACCCAGAGGCTCCATCCAAAGTTGAACATTTTTGTTTGTCTTACTCCTTTGCTTATATCTTGCCCACTGAAAGTCCAAGTAGTATTACAAGGTGAATATCCCCAAATAGTAACATAGTAATCGAGGATGACATAATGTCACTAACTTGTTAATGTATATAGGAAACAAGGAACCTAATTTAATAAAGAAAGTAAGGGGGGGGGAGTGAGAAAAACAAAGCTGGGAAACATACATGGATCTTTCACTGTCTCAGGTTGAAATGACATATATCTCTGCCCATTAGTCAGATCTAGTCACGTATCTTCTGCCAGAGGGGGAAAAAAAGGCAGGTCTATTCACTCTTTCTTATATAGCTTGAAACAACCAGGCATGAGTGTGAATCAGAAGTTTCTGAAATGACATTGATAATCCTAAAATATCATTTTAACTCACAAAAAAAAGCAAACACAACTCACTATCATCAAGTGATTGAGAAGATTCTTAGTCATAGTGACCATTTATCAGGTCTCCAAGACTGCTCATCTTAATGAGAGATTTTCATCTTTCACCCGCAGAACATCTGTTAGATTTCAACCACCAACATTTTGAGTAGCAGCTTGATACATAACATAACTCAAGTTAGAAAAAAAAAAATAAATGCCGTTTCATTTTTTTAATTATTCTTTTTTTTCTTCTATAATTTTGATGCTGCATTCCTTTAAAGGCAGAATGAAAATGAACTTCATAGCATTTTGTTTGAGGTAAACATGAAGGCCTAGTGGCCCCTATTTTCAGGTCAATTTCAGAGTTTACTGTTTAGCCAGAGCTACAGCTTCATTCTTCCAGGACACTGGGTAACACAGCAGGTTTTAAAAAAAATCCCAGCTGAACAGGAGAGAAGGAGAAAAACTGATCCCAGCTAGCTGCGGCTGAAACGGAAATCTGTTCTAACCAAAAATAGAACTCTCATGGGGGTTGTCGTTAGAAAAGTATGGCAGGGCTCAGTACTTCTGGGTGACATGTGTTGAATCATTTAAATTTTGTTTCTTTCCACACAGTTTAGTCAGAAAGTAAATGGTTTTGAAGCAGTAAAAAAAAAAAAAATAACAGAGAAAATAGAACTTTAAGTCAAAAAGACATTTTAGAAATTTCTGCTAGACCAGAACAGCCAAGAGCATTTGTCAGCCCAGGCCATTTTCCTTTATCCCTCTCTTGTTCCTGGAATATAATTTTATAAAACTCTCCTGAATTGAAATCCTATAATACCACACAACATTACTGGCCCCATCTCTCCCAAATCATCTGCTTATCCTCTCAGGAAATGTGCATCTAACATTTTTCCTATCTGCTCTTACTATTTATAGGACATTTAAGGTCATCTTTCAATTCCCCTAGTGTTTCAGTTATCTAGTTCTGCTAGAACACGAATACTCCAAGTGGATGATTTTAGTAAACAGAAATGTATTTTCTCACCATTTAAAAGGCTTTAACATCAAGGTATCTCCTCCTGCAGAGGGCTTTGTTTCTTGGCTTGGAAGAAAGATCTGAGCTTGTGCTCAGGGTGATCTTCATGGCTCACCCATGTCTTCTTGACTAATCAGTTTCTTTTCTGTCTTTTAAAATATCCATTCCAGGCACACATACAATAATTCTGTCTCAACAACAAAATACAAAATGTGCTCTCAAATAAGATTATAACTACAGGCAAAGAGGTTAGGTTTTAATATATTCCCCCCCCCAGGAATATGATTCTATCCACAACACCAAGGCTTTCTCTGCATGTGTTCCATGCAATTATCAGTTTATATAAGAAACTTTGCTGCAATCTCAAAGGCACATGGTTCAAATTCACCAGCTGTTCCATGAGAGGAGGATGGACAATCTCTTCCTGTGTAGATAACTTACTCTGAAAATCCCACTGGAGGGTCAGCCAGTCCAACTTGATGGGCAGCATCAACATACAACAACAACAACAACTTTTATGAGAGTTCCTCCATGCAATTAAGAGCTTAATCACTCATGGTCTTGTATAGTAAATATTACAAATGTGTTAGTCTTGTTTTCCCATTGAGATCATTCGGGTCTTACCATACTCTTTGAGCTCAACTGCATCAAGTTGATACTGATCCCTAGGGAGCTCTCATGGCAGTTGTGAAGCTAACCCAAAGGTGACACCTCTCTAACCATTCAAATCCACCAGGAGCACTGCTAGTTAAGGAGGAAAATCCCCTTCTATCCCATGTGCAGGTTCCGAAAACCACTGGAGGTCAACCAAGAGTTGATTCTGACTAGACTACAATGAGTTTGGTTCTGATTAATGCTGACCACAGTTTAGGCACTCAGTAGCTATCTCTTGGCTGTGGTAGGGAAAAAAAAAATAATTTCTCAAGAAGGGATTTAATAAGAAATAAAATTAATATGGGTTTATTGTAATAGAGGGAGAGAACAACTATTAAACATGGAGAACACACTGATCATAAGGTCTTAAAGCATCTGAATGGCTAGAAAAAATAATTTTCTTTCCTAAAGACTGAGAGTAGACAATGATGGGGGTGGGGAAGCTGCTGTGGAGAGATGGACTGAGTATATCGCATCATCACACAGTAAGTAAAAAATATCTTTTACTGGGGTAAAGTGAAAGAAGCTCAGGGACCTGAAGAAAGGAGAAAGGCTTGATAAAATTTTGGCTAATAAACCCTTTGTTTCTGATCAGTGGGGGGGCTGGAGAGTGGGATATAACTCAAAGGAAAACAAAAAAGCCCTCAGCCTCCCTGACTCTGGAGCCAGAATTAGATGGTGCCTCACAACCATGACTGATCACTTTGAGAGGACTCGCCTTAGTAGGTCTTGAATAGAACTGTGGTGGTCTAGTGGGTAAGGAGTCACACTGTTAACCAAAAGGCAGATGGTTTGAATCCACCAGCTGTATCTGAGGAGCAAGAAGGCAATTTCCTTCTGTGTGATTTATAGCCTCTGAAAATCTCCTGGACAGTCAAGTATGAGCTGGTTTTGATAACATGGCAATGAGTTTTGCTTTTGTTTCAGAGATTTTGTTGTTGTTGTTTTCTTGCTTGAAATTAGAGTGGAGCAAATTGTGAAAATTGTGGAACAAAGTTCAATATCACACATATATACACAGAAACACCAGGTTTAATGTTCGAATAGAGACTAGTGGAATCCCTGAGACTGACCTTTTGCCACCTAAAATTCTGGAAATGAACCCACCCAGAGCTCAATTTTCAGCCAAAGAGTAAATAGGTCTATCCGGTGAGTAGTAGCATTCAAGACTTGCAAAGTCTTTAGAATGCAATATCAAAGGAACAACATTTTCCCAAAGATGAAGTTCATAATGCAGGGAGAGACAAGAAGGAGGGAGAAATGGAAATGGGAAGCATAGAAGGTAAATGATGGTATATAGTGGAAACTGTAATGAACTGCATGAAATACAATGTATTACAATCTATTGGAATGAAACCAATTTATTCTGAAAAGAAGCATCCAAATTAAGTATTTAAAAAGAAATAAAATCTGAATGTTTACGGAGCACAATTCTACTCTTTTTTACTTTTATTTTTTTATTAATTTCCACCCCACCACCCCCCCATGGTCTTCTTTCACATTTCTACTCTTATGCTTTAGTACATGAGATGTTGTTGTTATATTACATAGAGTCAGAACTGACTCAAAATCTATAAATTCCATGAAAGGAGATTGCTCAGGTTTCTCCTACACAGTGGCTGGTGAATTTGAACCATTGTCTTTCATATGGCAGTAAAACTTCTTATCAGTAGGCAAAATGAGTTGAAATAAATGGAACCACTGAGAGGCAACTGGCATGGTTTGGTTGAGTGTCTGGCATTGCCATAGGCAAACAAAGGGGTATCTTCGAGTCTTCTCCAAGTTATGCAGGAACAGAAGTGATTTGAAGTAAGTAATTTTCCTAAGTACAGAGGTAGGGGAAGTTCTTTCACCATTCTCAGTTTTAAAGATCACAGGTAAAATAGCTGCCCTATGGCATTAGGATTTCAAATAGTGTAATCATTCCCCTGTTTGGCTGGCCATAAATGAACATTCTCTTTGCTGTCATGGTAGCAAATTGTATTATCTCTCAAATGTAAAGAATCCATTATGCTCTATGGATAAAGAGTGTGAAGTAATATTTAAGGAAATAAGCTTTGGAATCCAGCTATCTGTGTTTCATTCACAGATATGTTTTATTAACTTTATGACCTTTGCATATTATTTATCCCTTTAATGCTCTGGTTTTACAAGATATAACCTCTTCTTTAAAGGAATGTGTAATCTGAACTAGGAAATAAAAGACACACAATTATTTATACAGGTTATCACTCCACCACATTACGTGGAAGAAGAACATATATTGAACAAACCCTTATAAAAACCTAATGGCAGTGACTGAACTATGAGTACTGCCATAGAGAAATCAACAAAAGACTCTGAGAAGGTGTATTGAAGAATAATTAAAAATTTTTGATGAGCACACAAAATTCAGTTATGCTTCTGTGCAACAAGGAGAAATCTTGATAGAAAATTAAGGAAATATTACCGTATATACGGTCCTGTAAGTGAATAGAGTAGAAATAATTTAAACTAGGAAAGGAAAGGACTTGTACACAGAAAATAAAATATTACTATGAGAAAATGAAAAATATAAATGGAAGTACATTTCCTCCTCATGAGTTAAAATATTTCAGACTTGAGATGTTAAAATTACACAAAGAAGTCTATAAATTTAAAGCAATAACCATCAAGTTCCAATAATATTCTACTCTTCTTTGAAGAAATAGAAAATCCGCTACTCAAATATATAAAGAACTGCAAAGGACCTCAAATAATGCAATTTTGTAGGGAAGAATAAAGGAAAAATTCATACATCCTGGTTTCAAAACACATTACAAAGCAACAGTAATTAAAGTAGCCTGATGCCTGATGCTGATATGACAATGGACACATAGAATACTGAAATGGAATGAAACCTCTAGAAATAACTCCATAAATCTATGGTCAACTGACTTTTAATAAAGTTACAAAGGCCATTCAATAGGGAAGGGAGATTATTTTTAATAAATTGTGCTGGATAAAAACCTGGATTGCCACATTCAAGAGTTCATTAGGATCCATGCCTCGTAGCACACATAGAAAACAATTTTAAATGAATGAGATATTTAAATGTGAAAATTAAAGCCATAACGTTTTTAGAGGAAAAATGGAGTTTTTGAACCTATTGTTTAGCTATGAATTATCAGATAAGAGAACTTATGCTCAAGCAGCAAAATGCAAATGAAAGAGATGACGACTCAAAACTCTTGCTTACCCGACTTACAGTTGACCCTCTAAAGGGTTATGTGTCTGTAAATTTCACAAGAAGAGATTGTCCATATTTTTTCTGAGAAGTTATTAATGAATTTGAACTCTCGTGGGGCTTGACTTTTGAAATAGCAGTGCAACACCCTGCAGAATATGCCAGAACTCAAAAGAATATGGCAGGAGCAGAATTACATAAATGAGATCTCATAAAAATTAAGTATATTTGTATATCAAAATAATTTATCAGCATAATGAGAACATAAATACATATATATATATATGTAAATGTGTATATATATGTATATGGAGAACATATTTAGGAATCACAATTTCTAAAATATGCAATAATTCTACCACCTTAAAAACTTGCCCAGCAAGCTACATGTTCAATGCAATTTCAAGATAGATATGAGAATCATTCATCGTGGTAAAGGAAATTTGCTGTTTTATTTGGAAAGGAAAGAGATCTGAAATAAGCAATGCTTTTCAGAAAAAAATAAAATTAAAGTGAGAGGTATTGCACTTCCTGATCTCAAAACCTACTATACAGTTATAGTAACCAGAACAGCATGATACTGGTAGAAAAGACATAAACCAATGAAATAGAATCAAGGACCCATAATATAATCCATCTACTTATGATCAATTGAGATTTGACAAGGAAGCCAAACTTATTAACTGGGGTAACAACATTTATTTTAACAGAGATTTTGGATTTCCATTCATTCATTGTTGCATCTTTCTCCCTGTCCGTCCCCCCTAGTTGTTCTTCTCTTTGAAAAGAAAAATTCCTCCATTGGTATATAATCCCCCGCCCTGCCCCGAGTATACTCCACTATGCAACCTTCATTCTGGACTCTTGTCATGACCGTAATATCCTATCATATATCACTTTTAAATTGTTCTCTCCCACATCTGTTTCAATGCAGTATACATAATTTATCCAATTTTTCTCAGACTCACCCCAACCCTGATGTCAGTCCCTTTCCACAACAGTGGTACTATGCAGTATTTGTCCTTTTGTGACTGAGATAGTTCACTCAGCATAATATCCTCCAGGGTCACGCATTTTTAATAATATTGCATGAGTTCCTTGTTTTTCAAATGAATATAGTATTCCATTGTATAGATATACCAGAACTTATCTATCCATTCATTTTTTTAAAGTGGTACTGGAAAAACTAGACATTTACATGCAAAAACTAAAACAGGATCCACAATGTACCTTCTACAAAGAAGCCAACTCAAAGTGGATCAGAAACTCAGAATAAAACCCAAAACCACAAAAACTATAAGAGACAAAATAGGAACAAACTTAAAAGCCCTAGTTGACAGTATACTTACATTTGCAAATATAATAAAAATTGCAACTTCAAGCTGAAACTGAGGAAAATTAAACCAAATTCACAGGAGCCAAAATATGACTTTGATTTCATACCACCTGAATTTCAGAATCATCTCAGGAACAGGTTTGAGGCCTTGAACACTAATGAGCGAAGACCAG
>NW_006399900.1:1453956-1481049 GCF_000299155.1 Elephantulus edwardii
GGTTGGCACAGGATAGAGCAGGGTTTAGGGCTGTTGTGCATAGGGTCGCTATGAGTCACAAACGACTCGACGGCACATAACAACAACAACAAATAGAAATTGCAGGACCAGGAGAGGATGGAATCAGCGAATGGGTCATTTTTTTTCCAATTAATAGAATTTTACTACAAAAATCAGATGCGTAGGACTTGACCGTCCTCATTTCTCTAGCTGGAAAACTCCTAGCTATCACTCATAAGCCTGCTGGACAGTTCCTTTTTCGGAGACATAGGTATCGTCCAAAAAGTTTCAGATATCCTTGTTTTTAACTGTTGTAGCTTGGTTAATCAAAGCAGCTGAATTTGATACAAGCTCAATGTCATTTCCTTTAAGAATTATCTCATCTTTCTGGGCTTGAGATACTGAACAAGCAACCTGGTCTCATTCGAATTCTCCTAATGTATTTTTCACCCAAGAAGTTTTGAATTTCAAGATTCAAGAGCCAGTCTCTTGAATCACAACGTTGATGGGGAAATGAGCATACACACACCGCATCTTGTAGCGAAAGCCCAGTGTAACACCCTTGATCATATTCTGTACATTGCTACGAATGGTGTGGACAGTAGCCAGTTCCTTCCCTTTCCCCCACCATTTGTCAACACGAAGTCTCTTCTTCCCGAGGAGACTGAGCTCTACACTGATGTGATTGAAGTCCCTCTGCAAGGTTCCCGCTGGCCTTTCACGATAATTGTGTGGCCCTTCAGAGTAATGTCAACATTCTCTGAAATGTGATTAAAATCACAATAGGTTAAGAAAATATAATGTTGGTTGACATTGACACACCAAATGATAGACCTGCAAAACACATAAAACAACAGTTAAAAGACTGAAGAAAAAACAGCACCACAATAGTGATAGGAGACATTAACTTACCACTCTCCCAAAGGATAGGTCAACTTGAAAGAAGATTTACAAAGATTCAGAAGATCTAAACTGTGAAGTCAGCCAACTGGACCTTGTGGATGTATACAGGGTACTACACCCCACCAAAATAAATTTACTTTCTTCTCAAGTGCACATGGTACATACTCCAGAACTGACCATGTATTGAGACACAAAGCTAAAAAAAAATTTAAAAAGAATTGAAATAATACAAAATATCTTCTCAGACCACAAAGCCTAGAAATTAGAAATTAACTTCAAGAGGGTAGACCTCACTAAAATACCCACGAAATCTTATTAAGATACTGCTAGAGCATTTTTGGGTTATAGAAGAAATAAAGAATAAAGTAAAACAGTTTCTTGAAACAAATTATAATGAAAACATGCCAAAACCTCTGGGTCTCTATCTAAAGTGGTCCTCAGGACCACTTTATTCATAGTAATAGGCAAACACATGAAAAAGAAAGAAAGAAGAAAAATCATGACCTAACTCAACATCTCTGTCAAATAGAAAAAGAACAGTGTAATGCAACAGCCTCTAGAAGAAAAGAAATTATAAGGATAAGACCTGAAATCAACATAATACAAACCAAGAAAAAGAATTTAAACCATTATTAAGACCCAACGCTGGTTCTTCAAAAGGGTTAATATAATTGACACAATATTGGCAAATTCAGCAAAAGGATAGAAAGAGAAGACAAAAATAACTCAAAAAAGAAATGAGAAAGATGACATTACAACATAATTAGATGAAATTAAATTGCTACTATCTTAATATTATAAAAAGCTCTGGTGGCCTAGTGGTAAGAAACTGCATTGCAATGCCAAAGGCATGGGGTTCAAGGCCACCAGCTGCTCTGCAGGAGAAGGATGGGCAATCTCCTTCCATGCTATTACTGCCTATTGAAACCCACTGGAGGATCAGCAATAGGTCAGTTCTGACTTCACAGTATACAACAACAACACACTACAATACATTTGAAAACCTGGAGGAAATGGACAAATTCCTTGAAAATCATTCCCTGCCCAGTTTGACACAGACAGATGTGGAACACTTGAACAGATAGTTGTTGTTGTTGTTAATGTTATTATGTGCCATCGAGTCGTTTGCGACTCATATCCACAGGAGCCAAAATATGACTTTAATTTCATACCACCTGAATTTCAGAATGATCTCAGGAACAGGTTGAGGCCTTGAACACTAATGAGCGAAGATGAACAGATAGATGCATTACAAAAAAAAAAAGAAATTTAACACATTCTTAGAAAGACTCCTCCCTAAAAAAAGTGGTCCAAATGGCTTCACAGATAAATTTCAAACAATCAAAGATCTATCACAAAACTACATAAATTATTGAAAAAATAGATAAAGAAAGATCATTCCCAGAGTCATTGTATGAAGCAAGCATAACTAATACCAAAACCAGGCACTGACATTACAGAAAAAAAAAACAAAAACAAACAAACAAACAAAAAAAAAACCCAAAAGCAAAACATCAGCAACAAAAACAAAAAAAACAACCCACAAACAAAACACAAAAAAAACCCACACAACTACTGACCAATATCTCTCATGAATATAGATGCAAAAATCTTTTATAAAATCTTGGCCAATAGAGTCCAAAAGCACATTAAAAAAATAAATCATCATGCATGCAAGAGGATGGTTCAACATAAGAAAAACAGCTAATGTAATTTAGCACATCAACAAAGCAATAATCAAGAACCACATTACCCTATCAATTCATACAAAAGAGGCCTTCAACAAAATACAATACCCCTTTACAATTAAAACACTCAGCAAAACAGGAATAAAAAAGAATTTCCTCAACATGGTGAAAAGCATATACACAAAACCAAGAGCTAACAAACATGAAAGACATTCCCCTCATGAACAGGAACCAGGCACAAATGCCTACATTCACCTCTCCTCTTCAATATTTTATTGGAGGAACAAGAGAAGGAATTAAGAGGCATTCAAATAGGCAAAGAGGTGATAAAATTGCTATATGAAGACAATATAATAGTGTACACAGAAAACCCCAAGAACTCAACAATAACAATCTTAGGCCTAGTAAAACAATTTAGTAGAAGGGCAGGATAGAAGATCAATATGTAAAAATCAGTGAGACTCCTCTACAGTAACAAAGGAGAGTCAGATAAAGAAACTAAGAAAGCAATATGGTTCAAAATAGCCAATCACAAATTGAGATACTTGGGAGTGAATCTAACTAGAGACACAAAAGACCTTTATTAAAGAAAACTGTTGTGAGAAATAATTGTCATTGTTGTTGTTGCTTTAATGTGCTATTGAATCACCTGCAACTGATACAACAGCCCTAAACCCTGCTCTGTCCTGTGCCAGTCTTACTCTCTCTGACACACTCACTCCCACTACTCCAGTCACTAAATCAATCCACCTCATTGAGGGTCTTCCTCTCCTGTGCTGTTCCTCCACCCTCCCAAGCGTGACGTCCCTCTTCAAGGACTGGTACCTCCTTGCAACATGTCCAAAGTATGTCAGATGAAGTGTCAGAATCCTTGTCTCCAGGAGCAGCCTGGTTTAACCCTCTCCAGGATGAACCTGTTTGTTTTCTTAGCAGTCCATTGTATATTCAATACTCTTCTTCAACACCACAGCTCAAAGGCAGGCATCAATTCTCCTTCTATCATCTCTAGTCATTGTCCATCACTAACAATAAGAGAGATGCAAATCAAAACCACAGTGAGATACCATCTCACACCAGCAGCAAAGTTTAACAGGACAGAGAGGATGAGGAGAGATTGAAAGTTTCATACACCGTTGGTGGGGTTGTAAAATAGCACAACCACTGTGGAAGGCAGTTTGACGGTTTCCTCAAAAAGTTGAACATAGAAATTCTATATGACTCAGTTATTCCAATTCTTGGAATATACCCTGAGAAAAATAGAATTGAGACACAAACTGAGATTTGTACAATGATGTTCATAACAATGTTATTCACAGAACAAGAAAATTGAAAGAGCGCAAATGTCCATCAGCAAACAGTGGACTGAGAAACTGGTACATTCACATATTGGAATACCATGCAGCATTCAGAAGCAGTGATTTTGAAAATCATTATATAACGTAAGAGAGTCTGGAAAGCATTATGTTCAGTGAAGTAACTCAGTCTCATAAAAACAAATACTACATAAGACTATTACTGTAAAAATAGAAGAATTACTTTAAGATGGATACAGGAGTCCAAATGGGAAAGGGAAAAGAGGAGGGAGACTGAGCGTAGGGAGGGATAAAAGAGATCCACAGTCACTGATGAGCTTGAGAATACTTGCAGTAAGATTTTTTTTTCTAGTCCAGGTTCTAGCTTAAGATTCCATTTATTTGACATGTCTCTTTGATTTAATTTAATGTGGAATGATTACTCCCTCCTTTCCATGGACTGTTCCTCATTTGTGGGTTTCTGAGTGTTCTTCATGACAAAATTGAGATTTTGTGTGCTGAGGTGGAATATTGCATGGAAGATGTCTTCAAGTAATCACATCCAAAACCATGCAATGTCCATTGTAAGTTAAAATATTGTTTTATTTCTAACCACAACAAGATGAAGGTAAATAATACAATAGAAAAATGGGCACAGGATATGAACAGACACTTGACCAAAGAAGACATTCAGACGGCTAACAAGCACATCAGGAAATGTTCAAAATCCCTAGGTCCAAGAGAGATGCAAATCAAAACAACTATGAGATAATCATCTCACCCCAGTCAGAATTACTAAATTTAACAGAACAGCAAGCAACAAATGCTGGCAAGGTTGTGGAGAAACTGGAACCCTTATTCAGTGTTGGTGGAAGTGTAAAATGGTGCAACCACTGTGGAAGGCGGTATGGCGCTTTCTCAAAAAGTTGCAAATAGAGATACCATTTGACCCAGCAATTCCACTACTGGGAAACTACCCCAAAGAGACCATAACTGACATCCAAGGAGATATATGCACACCCATGTTTATCATGGTTTTGTTTACAGTAGCAAGGAGTTGGAAACAACCTAAGTGTCCATCAACAAACAAATAGAGAAGCTGTGGTATATTCGCACAATAGGAGACTACGCTGCTTTGAAAAACAAGGAACTCATGTCGTATTATTCAAAATGGGTAACCCTAGAGGACATTATGCTGAGTGAGGTTATCTCAGTCACAAAAGGACAAATACTGCATGATGCCATTGTTGTAAAACAAGACTGACATCGGGGTTGGGGGGAGACTGAGAAAGATAGGTTCAATAACGTATATTGCATTGAAACAGATGGGGAAAACTGTTTAAAAGGGATATGTAATTAGGCATTTTTGTCATGACAGGAGTCCAGAGTGAAGGCTGCAAAGTGGAGTGGACCTGGGGGGAGGGATTGTAAAACAGTGAAAAAATTTTACTTTTCCAAGAGGGTAGTGTACGAGGGGGGAAGGTTGGGAGGGGAGAAAAGTGCAACAATGAATTAATGGAAATCCAAGGTCTCTGTAAATTTTCATTGAAATTAATAATAAGTCAAAAAAGAAAAAATATATTAGCAATAAATTAATCATTGAAAAAAAATATAGTTCTACTTCTCCATGAAGAGGTTATCCAATGTCCCCAATGTATAGCTATTATGAACTCTGACGGCATAATTACCAAATGAGTTGCACTGGTAACCCAAAGGCAGGCCTTTTTCAGTGGTTCAAATTTTGCCACAGCTCAGAGAATTAGTCAATCTCATCTTGTATGATTTACAGCAACAAAAAAATGTACTGGATATTAATATATGAATATTGGAGGATTAGCTACGAGTTTGTTCTGAGTTCATGATGAGTTCAAGGGTGTTTTTTTTTTATAGTTAATGTGATTACTTTCACAAAATAAAACTGTAAAAATTTTATCCTAAATGTAGGACCTTTTAATGAGACTTGCCTCATCTAAATTTTAGTATGATTGTTGAAAAATAATGATTTTCCAACTCTAGTACATCTGCTGCATATATGAATCAGCAATTAAGCTTGTATTTAAGCAAGATTCCACTTTCTCCTCATTTATTTATATAGGTATTTTTGGTATAGACTCCTGAATTATCATCTTTCATATTCATTTACCATTCAATTACCATTTTTCATATCCAGGGGTCACATATGTCCAAATAGCATGATGAAGGAATATGTTGACATTTTAATCTCCTATGTAAAATAACTTTCAAAATAGGCAGAAATGCATATCTTTGACATAAAGTATCTGAAAACAGAAAAGAAAGAATTATCTTTAACAATTATGTGTCTTAGTAATTAATTTCATCTAGATAGGTAGCTTGGAAATCCCAAAGCCGTTTTCCACTCTTTTCCCTTTGCCCTGTCTCCAACTAAACACCAACATTTAAGTGCAGCACTCTTTATTTCCACAACCCCTTTATTATTCCTAGTTTTTATATGTTGTCAAATTGTTTCTGGCTCATGGTGACAGAGATGAATTACCCCAAGTAGAATTTCTTTATCAGGTTTTCTAGACTGTACATCTTTGTGGAAATGTGTTGCCAGGTCTTTTCTCTTATGAAACTGCCTGTAACTGTGAATTACCAATCTTTCAGTTAACAGCTGAGGGCTTAACCATTGTGCCACACTCCCAACAAAGAATCTCACAGCTTGTCCTTAGCTGTGCACTCCTTACTGACATATTTTACTCCTCTGTCCTCTCCTCTGTGTACCACCACATCCATTTCAGGCACAACCAACCCTGATCTCATCTAAATTGACCCTTTCCAAGTCCACTTTCCTTCTCTTTCTACTTCTAAGTATCATTCTCTTGTCTCACATACTTTGGACATGTGGCCAGGAGGGACCAATAATTACAGAAGGAAAACATGCTTGGAAGCATGGAGGGACAGCTCTAGAGAGAAAGACCCGGGATGGGATGGATTGACTCAGTGACTGGAGAAATGGGATTAGGTCTATCAGAGACAATAAGATTGGCTCAGGACAGGGCAGGGTTCAGAGTTAATGTACATATTGCTATAACTCTCAAACAACTCAATGGCACATAACAACAACAACAATATGCTCTGAGGATCAATCTTCTTTGTTTTGAATTTGCCTTCCCTTTCCCTACTCAAGATGTCTTTCCTCATCATCCTTGCTTTTTTAAGGTATTATGCAAGAAAATGTTAAAATACATCTTTGTTCAAAGATTTCCAAGGTTCAGGGAATCAAAACCAATCTCCCTCTACATTTCCCTTGACCCTTTATCTGTATCTCCATTAAGGCACTTACTATATTCTGCTTTCCTTTTTTGTTTTTTTTTATTAACAAGTGCTACTAACTCTTCCACTGTGTTATAAACTGCTTGAGAAAAAGAATGATACATATTGCCTTCAATTCACATCCCTGATAGTTCTTACCCTTCTGACCTTTTCCGCTCAGCCAGCTTGCCTACACCTGACATGATTTATTAAAGATCCTAAAGAAACCAGTCTGTCCTGTTAATAGATCTAATCATGCTTCATTTGCACACCACACTGAGCTGCTTGAATTCCAGTCTTTGCACTAGGCCATTGATTTTTTTTCCCCCCCTCCTGATTATTGATCAGTAATACTTTTGAAATTTTGGATTTAGTTTCTAATTTGTGTCTGGGTTCAATCTGTTCTGTTATCTCGTGCAGACGTGGGTGAATTTTGCCTTCCCAAAACATAACCACAAACCTATCAAGTATCCGACAAATGTGTGTGTTTACAGCCCACAGGAATGCTGAGCTCTCTTTGCTATCAGCCAAGCACCCAGTTTGTCAATATAATTTCATTTTAAGTATCCTTCGAGGAAATTGGTAAGATGAAGACTCATATATCTTGAGGCTCCTGGGACTTTCACTTTGGAGAGGGCAACTAGCACTATGCTATCCCTTCAGTTTTTATAGCCAAGTCCACAGTGATTGGGGTGGGGAGAGGTGACCAAGGTCTTCAGACATCTCTCCTCTCCCTTTATTCTCCTTGCCTTTTGTTGCCATAAATATACTTCCTACTAAAGGTAGGAGAAGATCTTCAAAGGAAGTAGTTACCAATATGGAGCTCTGGTGACCTAGCGGAAAGAAAGCTATACTGTAATCCCAAAGGCACAAAGTTCGGATCTATCAGTTGCTCCAAAGGATGGGCAGTCTCCTCCTGCATGATTTACTGCTTCTGAAAACCTACTGGAGCTTCAGCTATGGGTTGGTTTTGCCTAGATGGTACACAACAACAACAACAACAACAACAAGAGTAACCAGTATTTATAAGCCCTGACTGATGTCACTTTCTATTTCTTGAAGCTTTTTTGTATATGTAATGTTTTCCACTGACTAACCCAATCTTGGTCATTTACTGTCAATGTCTGTTTAAACCCAACCTCTTGCTTCCAAGTCAATTCCTACTCCTGGTGCCTATAAAACTGGGCTATAAATCTTAAGGGCAGAAAATGTCCCCTTTTTGAATGCAGAAGGATAAGAATGGTTTTTGCTTATCACATATGTAAACCTGCAGGATTACTGTTCTGAGAACTTTGTTTTTTCTTCCTATATCTTGGATATTAGGAGGAATGGGGATTGGGATTTGCTAGTAGCAAACAGGTCTTCTCCATTAATTAGACTCCTCTTCTTCTACTTGAATTATGTGTAATTCTGGGATTGGTTACTTTAGATTAACAAACTGTTCATTCCACTAAACACTAGTATTATTGGGAGCTGTGGTTGTAAATACTGGAAAATGTAAATTACCACTCTTGATCAGAACAAAGGTCTTATCTGCAAATGTTGTTGTTGTGTACCTTTGAGTCATAACCAACCGTAGCTGACTGTCCGGCAGGTTTGCAGAGGCAATTATCTCGAGGTAGGAGATTCCCCAACCTTCTCGTGCAGAGGGACCAGAGGAATCAAACCATGAATCTTGGGGATAGCAGCATGCCTTCTTACCATTATGCCACCAGATCTCCCTATTTGCTCATAGAATTGAAAATTCAGGATTGATCTAACATTGTGGTAGTTGTTATGTGCTGTCAAGTCACTTGTGACTCATAGTGACCCTAAACCTTTCTCTGTCCTGTGCCAAACTCACTGTTTCTGACACACTCACTTCCCTTGCCCCAATCACTGAATCGATCCATCTCCTGCGCCTTCCTTCCAATTCCCAAACATGATGTCCCTCTCCAAGAACTGGTCCCTCCTTGGCAACATGCCCAAAGTATGTCAGACAAACTTTCAGAATCTTTGACTCCAAGGGGCAGTCCAGTTTCACCTTCTCCAGGACAAACCTGTTTGTTCTCCTAGCAGCCCATTGTATATTCAATACTCTTTCCGAGCACCACAGCTCAAAGGTATAAATTCTTTTTCTATCATCTTTATCACTGTTCAGGTGTCTGACACATATCATGCAATTGTCAGGCACACCTTAGTCTCCCGTCTGAAATCGTTGCTCCTCAGTACTCTGGGGAGGTCTCTGACAGCTGACTTGTACCAAAGAGTGTTGACTGTGGAGCCAACAAACTAAGATTGTTAACTATCCCAATATTGATGCCTAGTGGTGAGAATCTTTGTTTTCTTGATGTTGAGCGTCAATCCATATTGAAGGCTGCAGTCCTTGACTTTCTGCAGTAAGTACTTCAGGTCCTCCTCAGTTTCAACAAGCAGGGTTGTGTCATATGCATAACACAGGTTGTTGATGAATGTTCCACCAATCTTGATGCCACATTCCTCCTTGTACAGCCCAGCATCGCAGATGATCTGTTCTGCATACAGATTGAAAAGGTATGGGGACAGAATACATCCCTGGTGGACATCCTTCACAATTTTAACCATGCTGTGTCTCCTTGCTCTGTTCTGACGACTGCCTCTTGGTACAAGTATAGGTTTCGCATTAGCACAATCAAATGTTCTGGGCTTCCCATTCTTCTCAGAGTCAACCACAGCTTGTTGTGATCCATGCAGTCAAAAGCTTTTGCGTAGTCAATGAAGCACAGATAGACGTTCCTCTAGTACTCTCTGCTTTCTGCCAATATCCATCTAACATTAGCTGTAATGTCCCTAGTATCTTCTAGACCTCTTCTAAATCCAGACTGCACATCTGGCAGTTCTCTGTTGACATGTTGCTCCAATCATTTCTGGAACATTTTCAGAAGACTCATGCTTGTGTGTGATATTAATGATATTGTTTGATACTTTCTTCACTTTGTCAGATCACCTTTCTTTGGAATAGGAACAAATATCTATCTCTTCCAGTCAGTTAGCCAGGTTGCTGCGCTCCAGATTTTTTGGCACAACTTAAGTGAACACATCAAGAGCAGCATCTCTTTGTTGACACATGCCATTGGTTTGCTGTCAACTCCTAGAGCCTTGGTTTTTGCCAATTCTTTCAGAGCAAATTGAACTTCCTCCTTCATAACCATAGATTTTTTGCTCATACATTATTTCGTGAAATTCTTCTGTGTCAGCCCATTCCTTCTGGTACAGTGACTCTGTATACTCCTTCCATCTTCTTTAAATCCTTCTTGGATCATCCTTAAGTATTGCCACTGTGGCTTGAGTTTATTTTTCAATTCCTTCTGCTTAAGAAATGCTGAGTGAGTTTAGCCCTTTTGATTTTCTGACTCCAGCTCTTCGCTCATTTAATTATAATATCTTGCTTTGTCATCTTGAGATACCCTTTGAAATTTTCTGTTAAGCTCTTTAATTTCTTGATTTTTTCCTTTAGCTTTGGCTTCTCAGCACTTTAATGCAATATTCAGAATCTCATCTGACATATATCTTGGTCTTTTCGTCCTCTTCAGCTGTTGAAATGATCTTTTGCAATCTAACCTTAAGCATTGTAATAATTGGATATTTAAATACCATTTTCAGTAACCTGTAATTTTTATCTTTTGTTCATACTGTTTTCACAGAGAAGCAAGATGACCAGGATATATTTTAGTACACATAACCTCACCTTATGAGATATTCAAGTTATGGCAAACCACACTTAAGATCACTTTCATTTTTTCTGTACTTCTTCTTGTTAGAAATATATACTACTTACAATGTTGCCTCATGCAATTTCCTGATCTTATAAATCTCATGCCAAAACAAATAAATATCTACTGTATTACAATAATCTATGTTATGCAGATGACACAACCTTGCTTGCTGAAACTGAAGATCTGAAGCACTTGCTGCAGAAGGTCAAGGACTCTAGTCTTCGAAAAAAAAAAAAAAAAGGACTCTAGTCTTCAATATGGACTGAAGTTCTGCATCAAGAAGACAAAGATTCTCACCACTGGAACGATTGGCAGAATTATAGATAGAGAAGATTGAGGTTGTTAGCAATTACATCTTGCTTGGATCCACAATCAACACTCTTAACACCAGCAGTCAGGAAATTAAAAGATGAATTGCTTTTGGAAAACCTGCTATCAGGGATCTCTCCAGAGTACTGAAAAGCAATGATGTCAGTCTAGAGACTAAGGTGTGCCTAGTCCAGGAAAAGTTCGCAATTATTTGTTATGAATCTGACCTGGACGATGACTAAGGATGACAAAGAAGAATCAATGCCTTCGAGTACTGGTGCTGAGAAGAGTCTTGAACAGACCACGGACTGCCAAGAAAACAAATAGGTCTGTTTTGGATCCACATACTTTGGGCACGTGCCCAGGAGAGACTGGTTCTTGGAGAAGGACATTGTGCTTGGAAGGGTGGAGGGACAGACAGCACAGGAGAGGAAGATCCCCAATGAGATGGAGTGGTACAGTAATGGGGGCAATGGAAATAGGTGTGTCGCAAT
This sequence comes from Elephantulus edwardii, assembly GCF_000299155.1. NCBI lineage: Eukaryota > Metazoa > Chordata > Mammalia > Macroscelidea > Macroscelididae > Elephantulus > Elephantulus edwardii. Next base: position 1,465,653 of record NW_006399900.1, read on the forward strand.
TAGTGAGACCGGTTCAGGATGGGGCAGGGTTCAGAGCTGCTGTACACAGGGTCACTGTGGGTCTCAAGGACCTCGACAGCACTTGACGACAACAGCAGTATCACAATAATGATAATAAAAACAATTATAATTAAAACAAAAAGGGGAAAATGAGATTTTTAGTTACACTCATACTGACTTATGACAGAATTGTCAGAATATAACTCTATTTTAAATTGAGGGTTCTTAGTAATTTAGTAACTATGAGGAAAAAACTTAAAAGTAGAGTCTTAGCAATCTCCTCCTGTACCAGTCAGATCTGATTTGACGGTACACGTAAAAATAATATAATAAAAGGGGGGGGGAGTACAGTCTTAATCACTTGATTCTTTGGGAGTCATAAAGCTATCCTTGATCCAAATATTTTGACTGTTGTTGTGTACCGTCCAGTCAGAGCCCACCCACAGCTGACCCTTCATAAAGTTTTCAGAGGCAGTAAGAGATTGTCTATCTTTCTCTTGTAGAGCAGCTGATGGATTCAAACCACGTGTCTTAGTGATTGTAGGCCAGTTTCTTATCACTAAGCCACCAAAGCTCCTTTATACCTTGACCAGGGTAAGTGTTGAATGCTGATTTTTCTGGTCTGAGTCATCCATCATTTCATCTTTGTGAGACTGGTTTTAAAGATTCTCTCCACTGGGCCTTATGGCAGCATCAGTATGGATGGTGACGAGATTGAGATAGTTAAGTTTTAGTTTGTTTGGTTCCACAGTCAACACTCTTAGTAACATCAGCCAGGAGATCAGAAGACGAATTGCATTGGGAAAGTCAGCTATAAGGGATCTCTCAAGAGTACTGAAGAGCAATGACATCAGGCTGGAGACTACGGTGCGCCTGATCCAGGCTATAATCTTCGCAATTATGTGCTATGTATCAGAGACAACAACAACAACAACAACAACATCAGAGAGTTGGACAGTGCATAGGGATTATAGAAAGAGAATTGATACCTTTGAGCTGTGGTGCTGGAGAAGAGTGTTGAATATACCATGGACTGCTAGGAGAACAAACAGGTTTGTGCTAGAGAAAGGGAAGCCAAACGTTCCTTGGAGTCAAGGATTCTGAAGCTTCATCTGACATACTATGGACATGTTGCAAGAAGGGACTGGTCATTGGAGAGGGACATCATGCTTGGGAGAGTGGAGGGACGGTGCAAGAGAGGAAGACCCTCGATGAGATGGATCAATTCTGTGATTGGCATGGTGGGAATGAGTGTGTTTGAGACTGTGAGACTGGCAAAGGATAGAACGGTATTTAGGGATCTTGTACATAGGATCGCTATGAGTCGCAAGTGACTCAATGCCACATAACAACAACACAACATGTGTGCTAAGACTGAAATAGTTCTTCAAAGGAAAAACAAATACGCTATTCTAGAATACATGGAAACACATGGTTTATGTTCTAGACAATAGTTATACCCTTTCTATAATAATAGTTATGCCCGTCTATAATCCCCTATCGATGAGCAAATATCAGGGAATCCTGAGTTTCAGGAAATCTAAGACAGGTGAATACCTCCATATGGCTGTGTGACTTTAGAAAAACCAAGGGGAATTTCTGAACCTTGGTTTTTTTTTGTTGTTGTTGTTGTTGTTATTGTTAGATACCACAGAGCCAGTTGTGATTCATCATGACCCAGTGTGACAAATCACTGATTGATCCTGCACCTTCTTATAACCACTGTGTCAAGCCATCTCATGGAAACTTTGTTGTTTTGTTTTTTTTTTTTTCAGATCCTTCACTTTCTTCTCTACTAAATGGAAAGTTTAAATAGTTACTATCTCATGGCTTTTAGTTACAAGTGTCATATTTCTCAGTGAGTCAGACTATTAACTTTCTTAAAATATGAATTTGCATTTCCTCTCCTTAACACTTACTCTTTCTCTTGATCATCTAACTGTGCCCACTGAATTTCATTGTTTCAAGGATTTTAGCAAGGCAAAAAAAAGATGTTTCTTGACATTTAAAATAGTTCCTTTTCCTTGTAAATTTATAAAGAGATGGTTTTAAGTGTCTTTTAGGGAATAGGAAGAAAGAACAAGTCTTAGAGATTAGCTAGAGATAAGAGGAATATTTTTAAGTCTGGTAAATGACTGAAGGACATGGAAAATACTTACAATTTCTTTGACATGGAGATAAGAGATTAGATTGTCTGGGAACACCTAAATGAACAGAATCTCAGGAGAAACTACTGTGGTAAAATAATTGAAGGGCCTTCCATGGGTGCGCTGAATCACAGCTTATTTTATCCTGTGCAGATAAACACCAATGATGACCATTGTTAGAGTCTTTACTTAGTGTTAGACAACTTTATTAGAGTCAAGGTCATGCATATTTATGATGAAGCGAACAAATGTACATCCATTTCAGTTTGGTATTGAAACTCTCACTTGATACTTGAGTACTAACCAGCAAGGAACCACATCTTTAGATCTTTATTCCAGCTGAAGAAACAAGAGATGATGAAATCATCTATCACCACCCTGCTCCAAGAAGAATGGATAGAACAAGACTCACAGATAACATGTCTACAGACTAGCCACTAATGGGCTCACAGAGAGAAATTGTGTGACATTCACTGTAGGTAACAGAACATCATAAGCCTGTGGTTGGCCAGCATCTTGGAAATTCATCATCCCATCCACATACTTGATTTAAAGGAAGAAGTACTTCAAGGAACTTTGAGATAATGAAATTATCTCTAGTTTGATCTGCCCAGTGAAGTAGCTATTAGCCTTGTGTCAGCTTTTCTTACTATGTCTGGAAAACGAAATTTTAAATTTTAATTAAAATTTAGTTTAATTAATTTAAACTTAAATACCCACATGTGACTGCTGTTGTTGTGTACCTTCAAGTGGAAACTGACTCACAGTTGATTCTTCAGTGCGTATTCAGAGTCTACACCACAGCTCCTTCATTTATTGCTAGACCTTATGACATTTGATAGCGCAGACTTAGAAAATATTAAGTATTAATAACCATGTAAGGATTCCTGGAGGTTAAACAGTGATTAAACTCTCAGCTGCTAACTAAAAGGTCAGTAGTTTGGAGCTGGGTACTTTTAGTGATCACATCCTGTGTATAAGGATGAACTACAAAGACACACATTCGCAGGAACAATCAGCAATGAAATCTATCTTTGCTTTGTTATTGTTATTATTGTTATGTGCCATTGAGTCACTTGCGACTCATAGTGATCCTTTGTACAACAACTCTAAACTCTGCTCTGTCCTGTGCCAATCACACTGTCTCTGACACACCCATCCCGATTTTTCCAGTCACTGAATCAATCCACCTCATAGAGGGTCTTCCCCTCCTGCTCTGTTCCTCCACCACACCAAGCATGGTGTCCCTCTCCAAGGACTGGTCCCTCCTTACAACATGTCCAAAGTATGTTAGGCGAAGCCTCAGAATCCTTGCCTCCAAGGAGCTGCCCGGTTTAACCCTTTCCAGGATGAATCTGTTTGTTTTCCTAGCAGTCCATGGTACCCTCAATATTCTTCTCCACCACCACCATTAAAGGCATCAATTCTCCTTCTATCCTCCTTAGTCATTGTCCAACGATCTGATGTATAACAAGTGATAGGAAAGAACATGACCTGTATCAGATGCACCTTAGTCTCCAGGGAGATACCATTACTCTTCAGTACCTTGGAGAGGTCCCTAACAGCAGACTTTCCCATGGCAATATGTCTTTTAGTGTTTGATGAAATGACAAAGGGAGATGGCCTAGTAAGTAATAGGTAGGGTCCCTAGGTAAAAGGTCAGGGATCCCCTGACCAAATATAGGAATTAGAAACAACAGGTAGATACCAAGAACTTGACCTCAAAACTCCAAGAATATATTTCGTAAAAATTTACAGTCTTAAGAAACCTGATGGAGGGTCGATGAGCATTGTAGTCCACTTAATAGCAGTGGATTTTGGGGGAGGGGGAGTGTTTACATATTGTCTAAGTTGATCTCTAAATGGTTCTAATTGAAAGAGTTCTGTCAATTACAAAGCATTATGAAAATGTCTGTTGTAGCTGTTTCAACAATTTGTATTTCACAGCAAAAAAGTGTTCCATTTGGACTCTCCCTCTCTCCCTCTCTTCTTAAACTTGAGCAACTTTGAATTCTGACACCTAATTGTCCTTGTAATTACAGCAAGAGAAAGAGGAAATCAAACCTAAAACTCAAGCAATTACATATGCAAAGGGAAAGGGGCTATTATGGTAAATGCATACTTCATTTTAATTTTTCTTAAAATAGGCATTAAGAAGAGCATCTGGGTGCAGGAGATGAGAGAAACAATATATATTAAGATCTTGACCTCAGTGCCCCTGAATGTGTTGTCTGTTTTTCCAGTGCTACATGATGTCTTGGATAAAAGCACAATGTATGAGACATGATAGACTTACTGTGGCTTAAAGAAAGACAAATATATCCCTTAATAAATATTTCTATCATGATGATATATTGATTTATTATGTGTAATAATTTGAAGACATTTATTAGAAGACAAAAATGCTCCCTTTTCCTCAAACGCTAACTAAACAACCTAAAATTAGAGTCAGTTTGGAGAACAGAATTGTAAATGATGAAATACTAGTAGTATATGATAATAAATGATAGAAAAAATTATGTTCTCTGTTGATAGTGACCTTTCCCATATCAGTCATGGTTAAACTTTTGTTTATTTATTTGATATTATTTGTCCATTAATGTATCTATATTTTTATTTTAAAGTAGTAATAGACTCATGGAAAGTTGCAAAGAAAACACAGGGAGTCAGTCCTATGTACCCTTCACCCAGCTTCCCTCAATGTTAGCATTTTGCATGTCTGTAATACAACATAAAAACAAGAAATCTGTATCAGGATAATCCACATAGCTTTTGAAGACTGTAAAAGTTCTATATGAACTTTTTATGTGTATTTGTACAATTCTATGCAACTTTATCATGTGTAGCTTTATGTAATCGTCAATGTAATCAAAATTCAGCATTACTGTTTCATAAGACTCCACAAGACTCCTTCACACTACCTCTTTATAGCTACACTCACCCCCGCCACCCATACTTAACCCCTGGCAACCAATAAACTTTTCTTTACTGTAATGATTATGTTATTTCAGGAAGGTTACATAAATGAAATCATACAGTGTGTATCTTTTTTTATCAGCCTTTTTAATACAGCTTAATTTCTTTTATTGTTGTTAGGTGCTGTCAAGTACAATCCATAGTGACCCTGTGAACGACAGATCTGCACCCTGTTTCATCCTGTGTCATCCTCACTCTCTCTGACACACTCAAGTCCATTTCTACAGTCCCAGCGTCAGTCCAGCTGGTTGAAGTCTTCTATCTTGCCTTTCCTTTGTCTTTCCAAGCACAATGTCATTCTCTTATGTGAAGATGAAACTTCTCCATCCTTGCTTCTAAGGGTGCTCTTGCTGTTCCTTCTCCAATATATCTGTTCATTTTTTTGGCCTCCTTTTCCCATGGAGTAACTGGTGAATTCAAACCACTTACCTTTGGCACTGCAGCACAGCTTTTTACCCACTAGACCACTGATGTAGTTGTGGCTGTTACGCGCTATCAGATTGTCAGGAACTCATAGTGAGCCTATGTACACCAGCTTTAAAATGTTCTCTATCCTGAGCCAGTCTCACTGACTCTGACACACCTACTCCCATTATCCCAGTTACTCTATCAATCGATGTCATCTGAAGTCTTCTGCTTCTGCATTGTCCCTACACTCTTCCAAATATGATGTCCTTCTCTGATGATGGGTCCCTCCTGGCCACGTGCCCAAAGTATGTGAGATAGAGCTTTAAAATCCTTTCCTCCAAAGAGAAACTTGGTTTCACCCTCTCCAAGACAGACCTGTTAGTTCTCTTGGTGGTTCATGGTGTGTCAATGCTCTCCTCCAGCACAATTCAGTCACCATTTCTTCTTCTATCATCCTTAGTCATTGCCCAGCTCTCTGATGCATAGCAAGTAATTGCAAAGATCATGGCCTGGATCAGGTGCACCTTAGTCTCTAGACTGACATGAATGCTATCTAGCACTTTGGAGAGGTTTCTGACAGCAGACTTGTCCAATGCAATTTGTCTTTTGATTTTCTGACTGCTGGTGCCAAGAGTTCATTGTGTAGCCAAACAAACTACAATAGGCCAAGCGATGTACAATAAGCTACATATTGTTGTTGTTGTTGTGTACCATAGAGTTGGAACAAACCCATAGCTGACTCTCTAGTGGAGTTTCAGAGGCAGTTCCTCACACGAGAGGAGATTGTCCGTCTTTCTTTTGCCACAGACAGCAATTTCTAATTGCCTAAAAGGCTGTTTCAAGCTATAGATAGGCTTAGCTTACCCATGTTGAGTTTATCAGAGCACTCATGCTTACAATATTGGCAAATGAAAGTTTTTTCCTATTCTCCCTTTATTTTACTCTTATGCAGGGAAAGTGGTAGATTTATTCGACATAAAACAGAGTAGAAATAGGTCCAATGGGTTGAAGATACAACTTCAACAAAGGACAGTTTTCCCAATTTTTGCAAACTATTGAAGTTACCGACTTGTGAGGGGGTTAGCCTTCTGCAACTGATGATCTGAGACACAAGTGTGTGGTGTGAATCATAACGTTAAACAATGGACTAGAAGGACTATCACAGGTTTGATAAAGGATGGCTTCTGTAAATGTTCAGCACCTTTTTCCAATTGAAGACCAGACGGTAAGTATTTCAGGTTTCCAGGCTATAAATTATTGAGAAGTAATGGTATCAATTTGAGGACTAAGGTGCATCTAATTCAGACCATGGTCTTTTCAATCACTTGCTATGCATCTGAGAGCTGTATGATGAATTAGGATGACAGAAAAACAACTCATGCCTTTGACCTGTAATGTTGGAGAAGAGCATTGAATATCCAATGGACGGCCACAAGAAGGAACAAATATGTCTCGGAAACGATGCAGCCAAAGTTAATGAATGACACTTTGCCTCACTTAATTCAGGCATGTTGCTAGGAGGGGTTGTTCCTTGGAATAGGACACTATAGTTGGAAAGGGTTCCTATTTGATGAGACGGCACCTACCAGCATCAACAACAACTCCTTCCCCACTTCTGCCATTAATTTAGGGTGTGTCTCCACTCTCCTTCTACCTTACACCTTTCTGTCTTCAGGATTTATCCATGGCACTTGGGCTGCTTGCATCTCTTTGCTCTTGTGAATAATGCTGCTGCAATAAACAAGAGTGTGTATAGATCTGTTTGGGTCACAGTGTTATATTCTTTGGAATGCATTCCCTGTACCATTTGACTAAGATAATCCTTTCAACCTTAAACCTTGAAGAAACTGTTATCCTAAAAATCCCCTTTAAATCAACTTAACCCATGGCTAATCAATTCTGGCTCATAGCCACCCTTCCCTGGATTTCCACAGCTATGAATTTTGCTGGTGGAGATTGCCCACCTGTCTCATGAGCTGTCACTTGTAGATTCCAAGTGTTCAGTGAGCAGCCTAGATTGAGACTCCCATGCGACCAATAAATTAAACCAAGTTCTAATTTGTAAAGAGTGTTTACCCTAGGCATTACTTCTTTTGAAGAATTATCTAGATCCAGTTCCCTGCCTCCCTATTTTTACATTTTTAAAAAAATTTTGGTGGGTGACTTGAAAGAGAGTTTTTAGAGAAAACTGCCTTTGCACTCAACAATTCATACATATGTCTTTTTCAGGATATTGATTGCAATTCCTCCTTTATAGCAGAACTCTCTTCCCACTTCTTACGTGTGCTCCTCCTTCCCATTATCTCTACTTCCTAGCCCTTCTTGCCTTGTGAGCTTTATCTCTGGGCTAATGATACCTTTATGACCTCCTATGAGTGATTTTTCTAAATTAAGGCTTCCCTGATGCCACTATTCACCATATAGACATGCCTATTATTTTATTGAATGTTTAGCTATGGAGGGAGTTCGGTTTCAAGGTCAGCCTAGAAGCTATTTAATTACAAAAATACTGTTTGGACCTCATTTTGTTAACAAGGTTAATGAGATGTGGGTATATGAACTGGGAATCTGGCTAAACTATAGATTCTTATACAGAAAGTCTAGGGAACTATGGTAACCTAGTCAGTAAGGAGTTTGCTGCTGACACAAGGCCGGAGGTTCGAACCCACTAGTGTTCCAAGGGGAAAAGATGAGTAATCTACTGTATGATTTGCAGTTTTTGGAAACCCTCTGGAAGGTCACCTTTGAGTTGGTTCTAACTCCATGGCAATGAAGTGTTTTGTGGTTTGGTTTGGGGGTTGTTGTTTTTTTGTGGTTTTGTTGTTTTGGGAGGTTTTATTAGAGAAAAAGCTAGTGCTTGTTTTGCATATTGTATATGAAATACAGTTGAAATCCATTTATACTATTGGCTTACTATGATTTTTGTTTTAACAATGTGTAGTAAATAAATGAATGTGGTTGTTTTCCAGTAAGAAGACTTCATTTATGGACACTGAAGTTGGAACATATTGTATTTTTCATGTGTCACCAAATCTTGTTTATATTTTGGCTTCTTTTCCAGATATTTAAAAATTAAAACCGTTTCAACTCAAAGACATACAGAAGTACACAGGAGGCTGAATTTGGCATGAGGCCTTCGTTTGCTTAGATATGTCAGGAGTCTGAGGATATGAGGATTTTCCCGTCCCTAGACAAGGAACATTGCTTTTCTGGAACTAAGAAAGACTCATGCATTTCAGGTAAATCTTGCTGAAATGTTTTTTTGGAGTGGAATAGACATTTTACCGCTGGAAGACACTACAGTTTCCTTCTTCCAATGAGAATGGGATAAGGGATAAAAAGATTGCCTTTCTCAGAACTCAAGCGGTTCAGCCCACAGGCCTTACACCTGCCTGAGACGCTTTCTCCTTCTTAGCCATTAGCCTTTCATCTGGTCTCATCTGCAAAGCTGACTGAGTACTCCTGTAAACAACAACCTCTCAGAATAACTTGGGCTTTGTGAAGACTTTCTGAGTCTGAACTTCACAGAATTTTGAGTCACTGAGAGGTCTGGGATCCTAAAATACCAGCCCTGCTTTTTCTTCTGCAAACATCAATATGACCCCTTATCTGATAATCAATAGAGGGGTTAGTGCAAACACAAATATTCCCTGGGTGTATAATTAAAGTGAAGTTGTTCCAGATTGAATGCTGTCCTTTGTCTTATCCTTTCTACTACCTTTATCTCATCAGTGAATTTTCTTAGATCAGACCAAGGCGGAAGAGAAATGGTTTGATCATGGTTTACAGATGCAGAAACAGAACAGGCAAGCATTTGAGTGATTCTAAGGTCACGAATGAATTCTGTGTCTGAGTCAGAATGAATGTGCATGGATGTAAAATGTTTAAGTTTGACTAGAGCTTTGCTTATATACAGAATTCTTATTCTCATCAGAAATATATGAACATATTGTGCGTTTAAATGGCTACATTTTCTAATATAGCATGGGCATTCCAACACCTTGAAATGGTCTAGGGCCTATAAAATGCTAACCAGAAAGAAGATGCTGCTGCTATAGAGAGAACTGATAGCTCATTAGTTGTGACACGATGATTGAGTGCTAGTCTAACTGAAGTCGGCAGCTCAAATCCACTAGCCATCTCACAGGAGAAAAATATGGTGGTATGTACGTATAAAGATTGTTGTTGTTGTTGTTGTTGTTATGTGCCATCGAGTCACTTGCGACTCATAGCAACCCTATGTACAACAACCCTAAACTCTGCTCTGTCCTGTGCCAATTACGCTGTGTCCGATACACTCATCGCGATTACCCCAGTCACTGAATCAATCCACCTCATAGAGGGCCTTCCTCTCCTGCACTGTCCCTCACCCTCCAAGCATGATGTCACTCTCCAAGGACTGGTCCCTCCTTACAACATATCCAAAGTGTCAGACGAAGCCTCAGAACCCTTGCCTCCAAGGAGCAGCCTGGTTTAGCCCTCTCCAGGATGAATCTGTTTGTTTTTTTAGCAGTCCATGGTACCCTCAATGCTCTTCTCCAGCACCACAGCACAAAAGCATCAATTATCCTTCTATCCTTCCTAGTCATTGTGCAACTCTCTGATGCATAACAAGTGATTGCAAAGACCATGGCCTGTATCAGATGCACCTTAGTCTCTGAAAACTCTGAGGAACAATTTTATTCTGTTCCATAGAGTTGCTGTGAATTAGAATCAACTTGATGGCAATCCATTTGAGGCTTGTTTGTCCCCCTCCCCAGCACAATTGAACATGTTTCTCTCTAAAAAACTTAATTATGCCGTTGTTGCTATTGTGCACTGTAGAGTCAGAACTGACTCATAGAGAGATGGTTAGTTGCACAGTAGATTACCCCTCTTTGTCCCTCAGAGTAGCTGGTAGACTCTAACTACATGACTTCAGGATTGCAACCCAGCTTCTTGTCACTAGGTCACATCAAGAAAGTTTTAATAGACCAAGAAGTAGTTATTGAAACAGAACAAGTGAGTTGTGCACAGTTTAAAATCAGGAAAAGTGTGCATCAGGATTTATCATTTCATTGTATTTATTCCATCACTTGGTGAAGCAAATAGCACAAAGAGTTACATTATACAATGAAGGATGTAGCATCAAGATTAGAGAATAATTCATTAACAGCCTGTAATGCTCACAACTTTGCTTGATGATGACTTGAAGCACTTTATGAAGAAGATCAAAGACTACAGATTTCAATATGGATTACACTTAAGCATAGAGATAACAGAAATTGTTGCAACTGAACCCATAAGAAACATTATGATAAAAAGTGAAATACTGAAGTAGTCAAAAGACTCATTTTACTTGTATCTACAATCTATGCTCAGAAAAAAAGTAGTCAGTAAATTGAGTGATAGATTGGGCAAACTGACTGTGAGAGACTTCTGTAAAGCATTGCAAAGCCAAGATGGTACTTTGTGGATTGATATACGCTGATCCATGATCTACATTGCCATCAATCTCAAAGGCACATGGTTCAAATGCACCAGCTATTCTGTGGAAAAAGGATGGCTCATCTCCTTTTGTGGGATTAACTCCCTCTGAAAGTTTGCTGGAGAGTGGGTTATGAGTCTGTTCTGACTCGAAGGCACATGACAAAATATGTATATGAAAATTGGACAAAGAAGAAGAAAGACTGTGAAAAACTTAAACCTTAGAATTTCATTGTTGACAAAAAATATTGCATATACCATTGCTAGAAGAACAAATAAATTTGTCTTGAGAAAAACAGTGCAGGTAGAATGTATCATGGAGGTGAGCATAAGACTTTCTTTCACATTCTTTGGGCACATTATTAGAAAGGCCCAATCCCTTGAAAAGGACATCATTTGGTAAAGCACAGGGTTGATGAAAAAAAGGAAGAGTCTAAACAAGATGGATTAACAAAGGGCCTACAAAAATCAGTTCAGGAAGTAAAGAAACAATTTAGAGACTAGACCAGGATTGGACAGTGTTTCTTTCTGCTCTGTGGATGATCTTTATGAGAATTGACTTAATGGCACCTAATAATAGCTATCTTGGACTCTGGAACAAAGATCCCTTAAAAAAGAGAGAGAGAGAGAAGTAAATAATTCACTGTATTTAATTAAAATCATGGAAAGAAAATTTCTAAAACATTGGTTAGTTTTAAACTAAATGTCACAGGATCAATTGCCTATGTTGTTACTAGGTTTGAGGCCACCAGCTGATCTGTAGGAGAAAGATGGACAATCGTCTCCTTTGTGATTAGCTTCCTCTACAAACCCACTGGAGGATCAGTTATGGGTTGGTTCTGACTGCATGGTACACAACAATAACATAGTTGAATACAACTCATAGCGACCTTATGAAGAACAGATCTAAACCCTTTCCTTTCCTATACCATCCTCAGATTCTCTGACACACTTAAGCCCATCGCAGCAGTCACTGTAGATACATCTGGTTGAGGGTCTTCCTCTCTTTCACGAATCCTCCACCTTTCCAAGCATGATGTTCTTGACCAATCAATAGCCTCTCCTAGTAACATGCTCAAAGTAAGTAAGATGAAGCTTTATCTTCTATGCAACTGTTCGTTCTTTTATCAGTCCATGGGATATTAAGTACTCATCTCCAACACCACAATTCAAAGGCATCAATTCTTCTTCTGTCATCCTTATTCAAGGTCCATCTGTCAGCAGCATAATAATGATTGAAAATACTACGGCCTAAATAAGGTGTAGATAGGATTCTGGGGCTTCGACTGACATACTTTGGACATGTTGTAAGGAGGGACAGGTCCTTGGAGAGGGACATCATGCTTGGGAGAGTGCAGGGACAGCGCAGGAGGGGAAGACCCTCTATGAGATGGATTGACTCAGTGACTGGGGTAATCTTGATGGGTGTGTCAGTAGCAGTGTGATTGGCACAGGATAGAGCAGGGTTTAGGGCTGTTGTACATAGGGTCACTGAGTCGCAAGTGACTTGATGACACATAACAAATAACAACAACAAATTAGGTGTATCTTAGTCCTCAAACTAAAGTCATTGCTCTTTAGTACTTTGGAGAGATCCCTGACTGTAGACTTTACCAGTGCAAAACATGCCCTGATCTACTGACTATTGATACCTAGAATATTGATTGTGGATCCAAGTAAGATGAAGCCATTGACAGTTTCAATCTTTTCTTCATCTATCACGATGTTGACTATAGGTCCAGGGTTGAGAATTTTTGTTTTCTTGAGGTTAAGATGCAATGCAATCAATTATTATGCAGGATATTCTCGTTTCCATTGAGCAAGGTTGTGTCATCTTCAATAATGAAGGTTATTGATGAGTCTTCCTCCAGTTCTGATGCCACATTCTTCTTCATAGAGCCCAGCTTCTCAATTAATTTGCTCAGCATCCAGATTGAATTGACTATGACTAAAGGCAAAAGCAAGAAAAAACTTGGCACATACGACATAGAAATTAAATAAATTAAATCACTTGAGATAGTCACTGTTAGTCTATCTGATTGAAAGTCTTCCTATCTTTTCCTATACCTCTATATTTCTCAGGGTGATGTCCCTTTCTAACCAGTAGTTCCTCCTGAAAACACACTCAAAGTGGGATGAAGTTTCACTATTTGGAGTGAACACTTTGGTAGCACTACTTATAGGACAGATTTGTTTGTCTTTTGACAGTTTATCATATTTTCAATAGTCTCAGTCTTCAAGAAGGTTTTGCACAACCACAGCTAAGTGATCTGAGATTTCCATGTTTTATGAATGTCAATCATTATTTGTTATGGTCCACCCAACCAAATGCCTTTGCTTAACCAAGAAAACACAAGGAAAGCACTTTCTGGTATTCTCTGCTTTCAGGCAAGATTTTACTCTTCTGATTTCATCTTGAATTCCTATCAGTTCCCTTTAAATGCACTATTTGGGAATAATCAAGATTTTATTTGCATTTGATTGTAATGAAACTGGTCCATAATATCCACAGTTGGTTGGTCACCTTTTTTTGAGAACAGAACCAAATATGGATCTCTTACTGGTCAAGAGATGTTAAGTAACTGTCTTCTACATTTGTTGGTAGAGTCTGGTGAGCATGGATAGAGTTACATTTGTTTCCTGAAACATATCAGTTGGTATTCCGTCAATAACTTGTACATCCTTTTTTTTTCCAATGATTTCTGTGAAGGTTGAACTTTTCCCTTCAGTATTATTAGTATTTGCTCATATGCTACTTCCTGAAATGGTTCAATGTCAATCAAGACTTTTTTGTACACTGAATATATATATTACTTCCATCTTCTCCAAAATTTAGTTCATAAAACCCTTCAGTGTTGCAACTCCAGATTTGAACTTATTCTATCAGCTTGAGAAATGCTGAGTATATCCTTTCTTTATTGTTTTGATACCTCCAGATCCTTGTACATATCATTATACTACATCACTTTCCCTTCTAAAGCTGCTCTTTGAGATCTTCTGTTCAGCTGTCTTACCTCAATATTCCTTTTCCTTCTTTTGTCTTATTTTCATTTCAGTGTGATTTTGAGAGTCTCTTCTGACATTTCTTTTTCTTTATTCATCGTTTTTTAAGTGACCTGTTGTTTTTTTGTGGATGATATCCTTGACTTCATTCCACAACTTGTCTAGTCTTTGCTTATTAATAATCAATGCATCAGATTTACTCTTTTTTAAAAAAAAATTTATTTTATTATTTTTGTGTGCGTGTACCATCAAATCAGATCTGACTGGTACAGGAGGAGATTGTTCCCTCCTCCAGCAGAGCATCTGGTAGATTCGAACCATGAGTCTCTGGGACTCATGAGTCTCTGGTGCAGCTCCTTGCCACTAGGTCACCAGATCTCCCCAAGATATACTCAAGTTAATTTATAAGTTTATTTGGGGTACACCCGAGGTCAAATTTGATTCTCAAATATTGGTTTTTAAAAAATGTATTTTATTGTTCTTTTATCGTTCTTTCATTTAGTTACATTGTATTTCACATAGTCCTTAATTCACATTGTGATTCATACTATCATTCCCATACCTTGTGTATTATACAATTAATCATCATTGAGCTAATCCCACTATTGTCCTATCTTTTTCAGATTTTACTAGATCTTTCCTAATTCCTTCACTCCACCACTCCACCCACTGAAGTCTGCGACCTCCTGACTTCCCCTGAAGCACACCTTATTGCTGGTAGGCAACCAGAGCTACTGAGAAACAATGAGAGACCTAAATAAATGGAAAAATGTCTCCTGTTTATGTATAAGAAGATTCAATATAGTGATAATGAGAGTTCTACCAAAAGCAATATACATGTTCAATGAAATCCCAATACAGATACCAAATTCATTTTAAAAGAGATAGAAGAGGCAATAGGCAAGTTTATTTGGAAAGGAAAGAGACCCTGAATAAGCAAAGCATTACTGAAAAATAAAAATTGAGAATAAAAATGGAGTTGGAGGTAGAGCATTGCCTTATCTCAAAACATACTACACATCATAATAACCCTTGGTTCTTTTGTCAGGCCATGAGATATTCGGGATTCTTTGCCAGCACCACAGTTCCAAACCACATTGTTTTTCTTTATATATTCCTTATTTCATCACCTAAAATTCGTATGGTGATGAAACAACTAAAGTACCCTGGCTTGAATCAGACACATCTTAATCTTTAAACACATATCCTTTCTATTTTGTATTATGAATTGTTCCTTGACAGTAGATTTTTTTTTTTTTACAATGCAAAGTATCTTTTAATTTCTTGGCTTCTGTTACTATGGGTGTCGATTTTGGATCAAAGTAAAATGAAATTGCTGACAACTTCAATCTTTTCTTCATGTATCATCCTATTGCCACGTGGTACACTTGCAAAGA
>NW_006399900.1:1482120-1483758 GCF_000299155.1 Elephantulus edwardii
GAAGATGAAAATCTTCACCATTGGACCAATAGTATCATCATAGTGGATAGAGAAAAGGTTTAATTGTCAATTACTTCACCTTAATTGGATCCACAGTCAATACCCTTGGTACCAGCAGTCAGGAGGTCAGAAGGGGGCATATTATATTGGGCAAGTCTGCTGTTAGGGATCTCTTCAAATTACTGAGATGCAATGATGTCATTTTAAAGACTAAGATAGGCTGAAAAAGGCCAAAGTCTTATCAATCACTTGCTGTACATCTGAGAGCTGGACAATGAACAAGGAAGACAGAAGAGGCATCTATGTCTTTGAGGTCTGTGTTGAAGAAAAGCACTGAATCCCATAAATTGCCAAAAATAAAACAGATATGTCTGGGGGGAAAGTACAACCAGAGTGCTCCTTGGAGGCAAGGATGTTGAAACTTTGTCTCACATATTTTGAGCATATTGCTAAGAGAAGCTATTCCTTGGAAAGGGATATTATGCTTGGAAGGTGGAAGAAGACCCTCAAAGAGATGGATTGATTTAGTGAGTGAATCAATGGGCTTAAAAGTCTCAGACATGGTGAGAACGACAGGATAGAACAGGGTTCAGATCTGTTTTCCATAGGGTCGCTATGAATCGTATTTTGTTGGATGACATCTAAAAGCAACAACAATACTCTTCCAGTTATTTTCTTAAATAGTCAAATATATAACAAAAAATTTCTATTTTAACTATTTCCAAGTGTACCTGTGTTATTTACATTTAACTACTTCTATAATTACAATGTATTGTTCTAAGTTCAATAGTGGTTAATCGTAAATGTAGTTAATGTCACTAAGTACACTTGGAAATAGTTAAAACCCAAATTTAATAGTATATGTATCTGACCACAATTAAATAAAAAACAAACTGAAAAGAATGGATATTTATCAGGTCTTAGGAGAATTTATATTATCCAGACTAGAATGGCACGGACAACATCACAAAGAAATTGCAAATTTTGTATGACAACAATTATAAGCATACTAAAAGGAAGAAATCTTTTCTGGACTATTTTAAAAAAATAAATAATTATGCAAATATTATGAGTACATGATAAGCTCATTAAAACATTTATGGAAAATAGAGGGGAAAGATAATTTTAATAAAAAATGGAAAAAGAAACTTGAGAAGAAATCTTAGCTATTACATGAGAAATTACTATATTAGGTTAAATTATAAGAGACTAAAGATAATCCAATTTAGTCAAATTAGAATTAGATATTCCGACACATTTAGGAGATTATGTCAAATGAAAAATGATTACAATATCCAATGCTTTCAAGGAAGCAGAGCAACTGTATCTATCACCGATTTCTAGGTACCATAAACCGTTACTGGGAAATTAATCAATCTCTCTGGAAAACGGTTTGGTAGTTCTCTTAAAAAATAATTTTGGCACTACCGTATGACCTACAGATTACATTACTGAGCATTTATCCAAGTGTGATGAAGTAAAAATTCACATGAATACCTACACATGAATTTTCATAGTGGTTTTATTCTAATTAAATAAATAAGCTATCTTTTAATGAGTGTATAGTATCTATGCAGATATCTTCCAATAAGTGGATAGTTTCAGTAATTATACTTAGTGTCATGTTATTCAGTAACA
>NW_006399900.1:1487375-1529349 GCF_000299155.1 Elephantulus edwardii
GAGTCATGCTCAACTCGACAGCAATCAACAACAACATGTGCTGTTGAGTGAGAACTAACTCATAGCTGACCCTCCATTGGGTTTTCAGAGGCAGTACATTGTATAGGAGATTGCCCATCTGTCTCCACCACAGCAGCTGGTGGATTTGAGCCACGCGTCTTTGGATAGACAACACAACTCCTTACCACGAGGCTACCACAGCTTTCTGCTATATTTAGTTTATATAGTTTCTTGGAATGTTAAAATTTTAGAAAAAGAAGAAATTAATGTTTGGGAGAGATTAATGAGTGAGTGGTGACAGGAGGAACGTGAGTATGGTGGTGATAGAGTAACATGAGGGTGACTGTCCTTATGGAAATATTAGATATGAAAGTGTCAGTATCCTGGTTGTATAGTGTATCATAGTTTTCAATGATGTCACTATTGGTGTAAATCAGAAAGAGTATAAATGGGATTTCTCTGTATTATTTTTTACAATTGTATGTGAATCTGTTTCAAAATTAGAAGTTTAATTGGAACTAAGACTATTAGGTAGAAGAGATGTAATGAAGTTTGTTGCTTACACATTATGTGTCAGATCATTTTTTACATATAAATGCATTTTTTGATATATTTTGGCTACGTAAGATTTGAGTCATTGACGACTCGATGGGACTTAACAACAACACCCTTAACCTAGAGAGAGCTCTGGAGACCTGGTGGATAGAAAGTTATGATACCAAATCAAAGACATGTGATTTTAATCTGCGGCCCTCAGACCTGGTTTTAACTGGTTTTGGTCAAACATTCTTCTAAGTGGTATAGATAGCACTATTCATTTGCTGTATGGGGGTAACTCGTGATTGCTGTGATGCTAAACCCTGTGACACTGATGTGTCAAATGTGATAATGGTTACCCATGGTGGACAGTGTTTGGTGGAGCTCCCCAATTAAAACAAGCTTGGAAACAGGAGTGGTATCCACTTACGAAATAACTTGCTTCTGAAATAGCTTGCCTTCAGAAACTCTATGAACTTGGAGAAAAAAGAAAAGTTATACAAATATTCAGGTCTTTCATTCACAGGGTTACTATGAGTCATCTACAACTCGACAGCACTTAACAATAACAACAACATAAGATTCATCATTTCCCCACATCTGCCTCTATAGTTGTGTTTTTAAGAATTTATGTTCAGAGGATAACTAAACATTTTTGCACTGATTGCTATGAAAAACATGTTTACTATTGCATTATTTACCAGAGGAAAAGTTCCAAATGCCCCAAACGTCAAGCAGAGAATGTTTAGAGTTGGCAGTATTTGCACACTGTGTATGTAAGGTTTAGGCATTGCGCGCACCAGGGCAAGTTCCTTTCTGTGCTGCAATGCTCCACCTTCCTCAATAAAGATAACAAGGTTATAGTGAGACTCAAATAATTTAAAACAAACAAAAAACCCAAACCAACAGCACTCTTAGATGAATGACTGCTGTTGTATGCTATCAAGTCACACAACTCATAAACATGAATTCTATAAACTACAGATCTATACCCATCCTATCCTATGTCATCCTTGTCAACTCTGATACTCATCAACACTTGAGCTCACTGCTGCAGTAACCTTGTCAATCAATCTTGTTGAGAGTCTTTCTGATTCTTCTCCATTCCAAGCATGATCTCCCTTTCTAAGGTAGAGCCCTTCCTGCCAATATGCCTAGAACATACGAGACAAAGGTTCATCATTATTGCCTCTTCAGAGCACTCTGGGTACACTTCCTCTAAGACAAACTTGTTCTTTTTTGCTGTCCTCAGGATATTTAATGCTCTTTTCAAACACCAAAATTCAAAGGCACTAATTATTCTTCTGTCATCTTTGTTCATTGTCAGATGCATAGCAAATGGTTGAAAATATCCTGGTCTAAATCAGGAGTACTTTAAGTTGACATACTTGCTTCTTTATATTTTGGAGAGTCCCTTGACAGCTGACTTTCCCAAGGCAAAACACTCTTTTGTTTTCTTGACTGCTAACAATGGTGTTAATTAAGAATCCAGGTAAGATGAAATGGTTGACAACGTCAATATTTTCTCTATCTGTAATGATACTATTGGTTCAGGAATGAGAATTTTTGTTTTCTTGATGTTTAGATGTGGTCTATCTCAAAGGCAGTAGTCTTTGAACTTCTGCAGCAAGCATTTCAAATCCTCCTCATTTTCGGCAAGCAAAGCTGTGTCTTCTACATAATGCAGATTTTTCAGGAATTTTCCTGAGTTTGATATACCACTTCTCTTCCTTAAGTTCAGCTTCTTAAGTGATTTGCTCAGCCTACATATTGAATAGGTATGGAGAAAGGATGCAGTCTTGACACAGACCCTTCTTGACTTTTCTCAAGTAATAACCAACTGATATTGTTTACGCAGTTTGGTAATTTTAAACAATATTTATAATAACAAATTCTTAAATAATAATGTTTTGAAAATATTGAGAGAATACCATGGCTATTGGGAAATACTACAAGACAAAAGAAACATTGCTTTCATAAAGAGGATGATACATCTGGAATAATCTTCTTTTCTTTCTACTATTTCCCAAATAGTCTGTGTTGTGAATTTAATGCACTTATTAAAAAGCTATTTTTTAAAAGAAAGGAATATATGATTTTCTGAACAAGTTTTTATACCTTTGGTATTTTTCCCTGTTTCTTAAAGACAGCCTCTCTTCTCAATCAAGCCTTTATCACCTCTTCTAGTCTCACTGATTTCTCTTATACTTTGTTCCCCATTCATTTCACATAATTCTTCTTTCTCAGTTATCTTCAGTCGGCCTGGCCTTTAGGAACGGTGTCCAGACAATAATACAACTACTATTCCTTGACTTCTCTTTTTAACCTTCATTCATACTTCATTGTGATGGCAACAGATTTAGCACATTCTAATTACTGTTGTCTGTTGCTTTGGGAAAATCTGCTCTCAAGGAACAATTTAAAGTGCTGCAGAATAAAGACATCAATGTAAAGACTAAGTTGCACCTGATCTAAGACATAATGTTTTCACTGACTTCTAGTGTATTTGAATACTAGAGAATGAATAAAGAGAAGAACTGATGCCTTTGAAAAGCAATGTTGGCAAGGACTTTTGAACATACATACCTGGGAGTG
Source organism: Elephantulus edwardii (assembly GCF_000299155.1). NCBI lineage: Eukaryota > Metazoa > Chordata > Mammalia > Macroscelidea > Macroscelididae > Elephantulus > Elephantulus edwardii. The sequence continues at coordinate 1,490,508 of NW_006399900.1, forward strand.
ACAAGCCACCAAGCAAATCTACCTTTGATGACATGAAACCTGAGTGCTCCTTACAGGCAAGGACGGTGAAACTATGTTTCACATTCTTAAAGAATACCTTTTTGGAAGAGGCCAGTCCTTGGAAAGACACTGTACTTGGAAAGTGAGAATTTGGCCAAAGAGAGGAAGAATATCATCAGTGAAAGAGATTGGCACATTAATCCATTTTAACAATGAGCTTGATATGGTGGAGTTCATGATGATGGTGCTGGAAAGGTTCTGATCTGCTGTTCAAAGGTTTACCAGGAGTTGTAGTAGCCTCAAAGGTGCTTAACAACAGCAAAACCTAATTCTCACAAAATACTCCGGTGGTGTGGTCTGCTGATAATCTAGAAGTCACACATGCTTGGTTCAGCCTTGGAAACATGCTGGGAGATAAGCTGAAAATCAGAACTGACATCATGGTGATAAGCTAGAGTTTATAAATAACATTTACAAATTGTCATTTAAGGGAGCTCTGATCATGATAGATGGCAAAGAGATTGACATTGTTAACAAATTTAGTTTGCTTGGCTCCACAATCAACACTCTTGGTACCAACAGCCAGGAGATAAAAAGACAAATTACATTGGGAAAGCCTTCTGTCGGAGACCTTTCCAAAGTATTAAAGAGCAAATTCTGTTAGTCTGAAGACTAAGATGTGCCTGATCCACACCATAGTTTTTGCAATGACTTGCTATGTATCAGAGAGCTTTATAATTACTACGGATGATAGAAGGAGAATTGATGCCTTTGAGCTGTGGTGCTGGAGAAGAGTATTGAATATACCATGGACTGCTAGGAAAACAAATAAGTTTGTCGTAGAGAGGGTGAGACCAGGCTGCTCCTTGTAGGCAAGGTTTCTGAAGTTTTGACTGACATACATTGGACATGTTAAAAGGAGGGACCAGTCCTTGGAGAGGGATGTCATGTTTGGGATTGACAGCACAGGAGTGAGAGGAAGACCCTTGATGAGATGAATTTATTCAGTGACTGGGGTAATTGGTGTACATGTGTCAGAGACAGTAAGATTGGCACAGGATAGAGCAGGGTTTAGGGCTGTTGTACATAGGGTCACTATGAGTCACACATAATTTGATGGCACACAACAACAACAACAACAACTGATAGTGTAGTCCATACAGTGCTGTGTTGCTAATTCAAAGACTACACCATGCTTGATCGTTCAAAGCCACCAGCCTTTCCTTGGAGGAGGGGGGAAACTACCAGTTTCCTTTCAACACAATTTACACACAAGAAACCCATTGGAAGGTCAGCTTTGAGTCAGTTCTGACTGAATGGCATGAATTTTTGAATTGTCATCAAGTCATGTCTCAAGGAGACCCCATGTGTGTCAGATCACAACTGTTCTCCACAGTGTTTCTTCCTTAGAATTGTCACCAGACTTCTCTTCCTGTAACCATAAAGAATACAACGGGATAATGAGTCTACAAAATACTGTTCAATGAAAGACAGAGCTGGGCTACAGTGTGCTGTGTCAGCATTTAAAACAGAAGCATAAAGTATGATCGAACATGAGATCAACTTCTTATGTCAAAAGTGACAGGAAGTGGGAATTCTCTTTTAAAAATTATTAAGTGGCAGAGGGTAACACATTGAAGCATTGTGTAGTCTCTATTTCAAAACCTGGACAATTTTTCCTTAAGCGTAATTACGAAATGCAGGTTTCTGAAGATATTTACAAACATGTCAGGCTTAACTAGATCCAGTTAAAGGGCATTCCTGCCAGGAGGAAAAGGATGAAGTGAAATAAAGAACAGCTCAACATTGTTGCTGTTGTTGTTGTTATGTTCCGTCAAGTTGCTTGCGACTCATAGCGACCCTATGTACAACAGCTCTAAACTCTGCTCTGTCCGGTACCAATCTCATTGTCTCTGACACACTCATCCTGATTGCCCCAGGAACCGAATCAATCCATTTCCTAGAGGGCCTTCCCCTCCTGCGCCTGCCCTCCACCCTCCCAAGCATGATGTCCTTCTCCAAGGACCGGTCTCTCCTTACAACATGGCCAAAGTATGTCAGATGATCCTCAGAATTCTTGCCTCCAAGGAGCATCCCGCTTTAACCCTCTCTAGGATGAATCTGTTTTCTTAGCAGTCCATGGTACCCACAACACTCTTCTCCAACACCAAAGCTCAAAAGCATCAATTCTCCTTCTATCCTCCTTAGCCATTGTCCAGCTCTACGATGCATAACAAGTGATTGCAAAGACCATGGGCTGTACCAGACACACCTTAGTCTCCAGAGAAACACCATTACTCTTCAGTACTTTAGAGAGGTCCCTAACAGCAGACTTTCCCATCGCAATACCTCTTTTAATTTCCTGACTGCTGGTGCCAACAGTGTTGATTGTGGAGCCAAGCAGACTAAAGCTGTGAACAATCTCAATCTCTTCACCATCCATCCTGATGTTGCCAATTGGTCCAGTGGTGACAATCTTTGTCTTCTTGACATTGAGCCTCAGTCCATATTGAAGGCTGCAGTCCTCAACCCTCTGCAGCAAGTGCTTCAGGTCCTCCTCAGTTTCAGCAAGCAGAGTTGTGTCATCTGCATAACGCAGATTGTTAATAGATCTTCCACCTATCCTGACACCACAATTCTCCTCATAGAGCCCAGCCTCCTGGATGATCTGTTCTGCATACAGGTTGAAAAGATATGGAGACAGGACACATCCCTGGCGTACATCCCTCCCAATTTTGAACCATGCAATGTTTCCTTGCTCTGTTCTCATGACTGCCTCTTGGTTCAAGTATAAGTTTAGCATTGGCATGATCAAGTGTTCCGGGATTCCCATTCTTCTCAGAGTCAGCCACAGTTTGTTATGATCTACACAGTCAAATGACTTTGCATAATCAATGAAGCACAGATATACATTCCTCTGGTACTCCCTGCTTTCAGCCAATATCCATCTAACATTAGCTACAATATCCCTAGTACTACGACCCCTTCTAAACCCAGCCTGGACTTCTGGCAGTTCTCTGTAACTTACATCATCTCAAAAAAATTTTTTAAAAAAAAGATTCTTCTCAAATACATGTCTACATTTTTACTGTTTCTGGTATCATTTTGACTTTTTTAATAGGATGTGTGCTGTTGAGTTGATTCTGACTCATAGGAAACATGAGTGCCCCATAGCTTTTGTAGGCTGAATTATATAGAGGAGTCAATTGCTAGGAGTTTTCCCCTACAGACTTGCTGGTGGATTTGAGTCTTGACTTTTCAGTTAGTAGCCAAAGGCTTAACTTTTTCAACATCAGCAGGGCTCCTTGTCTTAATATTAATTACACCTCCACCTACAATACATAACCAAACAGACTGCAATTGAGTTCATTGAAATCAGGGTGATATACTATCAAGTTCCTAGGGTGGTAAGTCTTTACAGGAAAATGTTGACCATCATTCTTTTCAGAGTGGCTTGTAGATTATTTGAACTGCTGACCTTATTGTTACTGGTCCAACTCCTAAGGCGCTAAATCCTGCCTCATTTTATAATCACTAATATTAATGAGATTCTTCTGATGGAAATCAAAGGGCTGGCACTATACACACCGGTTACAGCTTAGTATCTACACTAATGATTGATTTATTATCTATATTATTTTAAATCACAAAAAATGTTTATTCAGTAAATTGAACAATTGTTAATGATTATAAAACCATAGCTTCTCTTTTGTTTTCCAAGAGCTTGTCTTGCATTTGCCAGATATTCTTCAATTAATCACACTTGACAACATGACAGAGAACTGTATTCTTTTCTATATTGTTGTTGTTGTGCATCATCAAGTCAGAACAGACCAACAGCTTACCCTCTAGTGGGTTTTCCAAGGCTGTAAATCACACAGAAGGAGATTGCCCATCCTTCTCCCGCGGAGCAGCTGGTGACCTCGAACTACACGTGCCTTCACGATTGCTTTGCTTTTCTTACCACGAGGCTACCAGAACTCCCAATAGTTGAAAATCACTAAAACAAGCACAGTGTAGTTTTTTTTTCATTTTTCAAATTTTAAAAAATTTAGGAGAGCAAAGAGAATAATTTATACAATAACTCATGTACCTATTACTAATAATGAACAAATAGAGATATTTTGTGTTTCTTGCTTCAGATTTATTTTTATATTTATATTTACAAACATGAAATTATAGAGACGTGAGGATTTTGTTTAAGTACAACACAAAGGCAAACATTTTCAGTGAATTTCTTTAAATTCTCCTAAATAATTGTATCATTATATATTATATATATTATATATAACATGAATATCAGTTAACCAATTGCTGTAAGGAAATATATGTTGAAATCAGTGAATTTCTTTAAACTCTGCTCACTAATTGTATTTTATATATATATTATATATCTATTATATAATATGAATATCAGTTAGTAATATATGTTGAAATACAATTATCTTATTTTCAGTGGCTAATTTTTATGAAAAGGAGCTTGCCACACCTTTGTTTCAAGGTATCTCTGGATGGACAATAACTTGATGATGGGCAGCTTGGTTTAATTTACATCTTCCTGAATTTTCCCTGAGGTAGTGCATCTTTTCATGTTTACATATTATTTGGAGTTTTTAATTTAAGTTGCATGTTCACATACTTTGACATGTTGTACATTATAATATATATGCATTAATTTATGATAAAAGATATATTTTTATTTTAAATAAATTATTTCAACATTTTCTTTAAAATTTTTTTTTAAAAATTCTAAGTAAAGCAATGATGTCACTTTGAAGATTAAAGTGCACCTGAACCAGGTGCTGCTGTAGCTGATTCAGGCCATGGTTTTCTCAATTGCTTACTGTATGTTTGAGAGCTAGACAATGAATAATGATGAATAATTAATGCCTTTGAGTCATGGTGCTAGAGAAGAGTGTTGAACATACTAAGCCCCATCAAGAGAACAAACAGTTCTGACTTGCAGAAGGTGAAATCAGGCTGTTCCTTCGATGAGAAAATTTTGACACTCCTTCTCAAATACTTTGTTCATGGTGTCAGGGAATCCTAATCCTTGGGGAAGGACATTATGCTTGGAATGGTGGAGGAACAGTGCAGGAGACGAAGACCCTGGATGAGATGGATTGACACAATGACTATGGAAATGGGCTCAGAGGAGTCAGAGATGGTGAGGCTCAAGGCCATTGTTGATAGGGCCATTATTAGTTGTGTCCGCTATGAGTTAACTTAATGCACATAACAACAAAACAACAATACACCGAAAAGGCACTTTAGTGGTATGTGTAAATTATTGGGCTGCAACTTAAAGGTCAGTAGTTCAACTCCATCTGTCACTCTTAGGTAAAAAAACTGGACAGTCTCCTCTTGTAAAGATTTGGAGTCTTGGAAAAATAAGGGAGGTTACCTCTGTGGAGGAATTAAGTCAACAACAGTAAGTGAGTTAATAAACCAGGAGATGAGCCCAGGTGGCACAGTGGTTGACTACTCAGCAGAACATCAAAAGATAACATTTGTCCAAAAAAAGAAAGAAGTGGCTGTCTGTCTACTTTCATAAATGTTCTGTGAAAATGTTATGGGACAGTTCTACTCACTTTTTTAGGATCACTACAAGTTAGAATCAACTTGATAGTAACACTATTAGCTTTCCATATACCATAAGAGAAAACATATTATTTTTTTTTAGAAAACATTTTTTTTTTAAATGCCAAATGATTTGAATATATTTTTTGGTAAGGAAGGCATATGAATATATATTCATCATATATATTGATGTCCAGCATTATTATTAGAGAAATTAAAATTAAAACCATGAGATTGAATTAAAATGTATATTTGCTAAAATTAAATATCATAAATACAAAATTCTAATAAGAGAAACTGAAACCCACATGTGTGGCTATTATTGGCAAAAGATAAAATCACAGAACATTTATTAGCTCAACTATACATTCATTAGTCAAAATATATGTATGTGTGTGTATATGTGTATATAGGTGTGTGTATATATACACATACACACATACGTACATACATATAGATAGTTGAATATGGATATATTCAACTATATATAGTTGAATATATGTATTTGAATGTATATATAGTTGAATGGGTGTGTGTGTATGTATATATATATATTTGAGTGAATATAGTTGAATGTATATAGAATTGAATATATATTCTAATATATATATAAAGTTGAAAAGTAGTAACTTACATTAATTAACTTGTAATTTATATTATTATCTGTATAAATTTTTATAGCATTGGGTTGTTTAATTTATGCTAAATGAAGCTTGAATACTTAAAGTTAGACAACATTTAAAAAATTAAATTGTTACTTGATGGGAATAATTATAGAATTATTTTGCAAAATAATTATATACTTATTTTGCAAATATTCTGAAGGTGAGCCGAAGCTGTAGGAAAAAAAATCTCTGGCTTAATCTCATGGAAATCTGGGGAAGAAAAAGAGACGGATAGAAAAAAACAATCAAATTCTCCTCCTTCCTAGTCATCCCCACGTTTGTCTTGCTTTGTTCCCACACCTCCGCCTACCACAGGGCATGAAACACTTGACAGCCTAGATGAGCTAGAAAGACTTTGTAACCTGCCTCTTTTGAGTGTTTTTTGTTGTGTTGGTTTTCTTACTTTTTGTTCCTGTGTAAAACTAACAATTTTTATGTTTTGAAATTTTGTCCTGTATGAGTTCAAGAGAGAGATTGCCCTACAGAAAGGGAGACTTTTAGGAGACTCCAGGGCCAAGATGACCTGGAGGAATAGGTAAAAAGATAAAAACTTGGTCTCACTGCCACTGACTGCTCTGGGAATTGGCAGGCCTTTGAGCACCCTGTGGGAGAAGGACAAGCATCCTCCTCTCACGTATTAACTCCCTCTGAAAACCCTCTGTGGAGTCAGCTATGGGTCAGTTCCCACTTGAAGGCACACCGCAAACAAGAGAAGAGCCTTACAATCAAATTTTCATTTCAAGTATTCTACTTGTAATTGTGATCTAGTTCTAATTTACAAACTATTCTACCAGAACAGAAAAAGAAATGTATTAAATGTAATATCCAGTAAAAGTTAGCTAGATATATGACATACAAAGTTTTACAAAATTTATTTCTAATGCAATACATTACACATTCTCTTTTTCCTGCAACAGAGGTTATATATACAATAAGAAGATATCCTACACCAATGAACCAAATTCTTGCCTGTATTTATAAAGTGTGATGTATTGTTTTGCAGATTTGAACTTGATCATATTATTTTGGTATGAATAAACCCCTGAGTCCCAAGAGGTCTGTGCTAAAGCCTAGTATTGCATATCAAGGGCATACTTAGATAAAGTCCAAATACATGCAAATGCAGGACACATTTTTATTAAACCAGGGCAGCACCAGGGCTTTTATTTAGATAATTGCACAACCAATTGGCAGCATCAGTATGGATGGCGACGAGATTAAGACAGTTAACAGTTTTAGTTCACTTGGCTCCACAGTCAACACTCTTGGTACTCGCAGCCACGATATCAAAAGACAAATTGCATTGGCAAAGCCAGCTGTCAGGGACCTCTCCAGAGTACTGAAGAGCAATGACATCAGGCTGGAGACTAAGGTGTGCCTGATCTGGGCTATAGTCTTCGTAATTGTGTGCTATGTGTCAGAGAGCTGGACAGTGACTAGGGATGATAGAAAGATAATTGATGCCTTTGAGCTGTGGTGCTGGAGAAGAGTGTTGACTATACCATGGACTACTAGGAGAACAAATATGTTTGTCCTAGAGAAGGTGAAATCAGGCTGCTCCTGGGAGGAAAGGATTCTGAAGTGTCATCTGACATACTTTGACATGCTGCAAGGTAGGACCGGTCCTTGGAGAGGGACATCATGTTTGGGAGAATGGAGGGACAGCACAGGAAAGGAAGATCCTCGATGAGATGGATCAATTTAGTGAATGGGGTAGTTGTGTTGGAGACAATGAGGTTGGCACAGCATAACAGAGCAGGGTTTAGGGCTCTTGTACATGCATTTGCTCTGAGTTGCAAGCAACTCAACAGCACATGTCAACAACAACAATTGCACAACAATGAGTAATCAAAAAGCATAAACCAAAACATTGGCACTTCTCAGTATGTTCACTGTTGTTTGGTTTGGTTTAGTTTCTTTTAAATAATTGATCTTATAACTATTAAGTAAGGTTAGACATATATTTTTAAAAGTGTAGTTTAAAGTAGAAAGTTGAGACCTCCAGAAGCATTTCCCCCAAACCCTAAGGATTTCTAGAAGCACAAGCTGAAAACCATGAATCGCTATACCTTTTCAATTCTCTGGATGCCCTAGGTGCAGCAAACAAAGAATAAGCTTGGCTGCTAGTGGTACAATGTCCAAATTACCCAAAAAGTAACCTTGAAAAAGGGCCTGGTGACCTAATTACAAAATAATTAGCCACTGGAGACTTTATGGATATCCAGGTATAAGGCAAGAAGGAGAAATAAAGGATATTAAATACAGAAAAGGAGAAATAAAATAATCTCTGTTCTCGGGTGACCGGATTCTGTATGTTGTTTTTGTTATATGCTATTGAGCTGTCTATGATTTATAGAGAGCCAATGAACAACAAATTGGAACCTTGCTTTATTGTGTACTACCCTGAAGTCGTAAAGGATTTCAGTTTTCTTTTCCCACAATCACCATCCACATATGCAAGAAGTTTTCTTAAAAATATATCGAATGATGTATTACATGGAGTAACTCTGCTGCTGTTTCAAGTCCTGAAGAGCAAGTATATCGTTTTGAAGTTTAAGGAGTTCCTTACCTAAACCACATTTGTCTTGAAAGAAGTGAAGTTAGGTTGTTTCTTAGAAGCAAGCCTGGTGCGATTGTGTCTCATGTACTTTGGGCATGTTATCAGGAGGGGTTGGTCTTTGAAAGGGTATCCTGCTTAGAAAAATAGAGGGTCAACAAAGAAAAGGCTTTAATGGAGAAGAATTGACATAATGACTTGAACAATAGAGAACATGAGAATGATACAGGTTGGATGGGCTGGATTTGATTCTATTGTCAGTAGGGTTGACATGACTTAGAGCTCATTCAAAAGCATTCATAAAAGCCCATTCATAACAACTACTTAGGAAAGGCTCTTTTGAGCACTCGACCCAATGCTTAGAAAAGTCACTGTGACCTACTGGGTAAAGAGGCTGCCAGTCCAAAGGCCATCAGTTCATGTTACTAGCTGCTCCATGGGAGAAAGATATATGATGTTCTCCTGTGTCATATACAGCCTCATAGATGCACTCACTGGAGGATCAACTATATGAATTAGTTTTGACCGGACACAATGAATATCCAGTGCTTAAATGTCCCACTAATCAAGGAATGTTCTAGTCTGAGCTAAATAAACAAGTGACATACCCAGCTCTGTGAATCTTAGGATTTTACCTTTCAATCTTTCAGATTGTTCTTTATCCAGCTTCAGGCAGTCTCTTGACACTATTTGAGTATCAACATTCAAATGGAACTTTCTGCACCATGAAGTGGAAACTCTCCAAAGCGTTAGCTATGGTAATCATAAGGTAAACATGTTTGTTTGCTGTCATGTTGTCTTTTAATGTCTGATAGGAGTTTTAAAAAATCTATTTTTCTTGTCTTCTATGGAGAAGGGGGAGTGTTCCCAAGTGACAGAGTAAATATGATACCTAGTGCTCCATTTTGGACAGATATAAATGTTAAAAGTAATAACGTTTATTCATTATTTATTATTTGGAAACTCAAAGAACAGTTTTGGATGTATGATCCCACTCTATGAGAGGGCAAAGCTTAGGTTTCTGACACTTATTTCACTGGAGTAAATGGTTAAACACAGTAAATAGAAATTATTCTTGTTATCCATAATTGTTGTTGATGATATTTGCTTTTGAGTAGAGCATGACTCATAGCAACTCCATGCACAAAAGGCATAAAGCCCCTCTATAACCATAGACATTTCTCAAAGTTCTTAGAGTTTCCAGAGGCATGTTATTTAGGAAGTGGATGCAATTTCTGCTTCCAAACCTGTCATAGTATGTTATTGTTGCTATGTGCCTTTGAGTCACCTGTGATGTATAGCTACCCCTAGGTACAGTAGCTCTGAACTCTTCCCTGTCCTGAGCCAGTCTCATTAACTCTGACACGCCAACCCCCATTGCTCCAGTTACTGTATCAATCCATCTCATCTGGGGTCTTCCTCTGCTGCGATGTCTGTTCAGCCACCCAAGCATGATGTACTTCTACAAGGACCAATCTCTCTTGGCCACATGCCCAAGGTAAGTAAGGTGGAGCTTCAAAATCCTAACCTCCAAGGAGAGACTTGGTTTCACCCTCTCCAAGACAGACCAATTTGTTCTCTTGGTAATCCAAGATATGTTCAAGACTTATCTCCAGCACTGCAGCTCCAAGGCATCGATTCTTCTTCTGTCATCCTTAGTCATTGTCCAACTCTCTGAAGCATGGCAAGTAATTGAAAAGATCATGGCCTGGAGTAGGCACCTTTGTATCTAGACTGACATCGTTGCTCTTCAGCACTCTGGAGAGGTCCATGGCAGCTAATTTTCCCAATGCAATTTATCTTTTGATTTCCTGACTTCTGGTGTTAAGAGTGTTGATTGTAGATCCAAGCAAGCTGTAATTGCTAAAAACCTCGATCTCTTCTCCATCTATCACAGTGCTGCCAATTGTCCAATAGTGAGAATCTTTGTCTTCTTGATCTTGAACTTCAATCCATAAGGTCAATCCTTGACCTTGAGCACAAGTGCTTCAGGTTTTCTTCAGTTCCAGCAAGCAAGGTTATGTCATCTGCATATTGTAATTTGTTAATGAGTCTTTCTCCTATCTTGATTCCATACTTCTCCTCACAAAGACCTGCTTCCCAAATGATCTTTTCTGTATACAGATTGAAAAGGTATGAGGATAGGATGCATTCCTGACCACTCCTTTTCTGATTCTGAACCAAGTAGTGTTTCTTTGTTCTGTTCTGTGGACTGCTTCTTAGTCCAAGTATAGATTTCATTTTGTAAGGTCCCCACAAATAGTGTATTAGCAACTATCAAACCATCTTTGTTTGATCACAGCTAGGAAAATGTAGACATCTCACAACTCAGATGTTTTTTCCTCTTAGTGTGTGCATATAGGCAAATGACTATAAAAGTAGGTTGTTGGCATGTGTCATCAAGTTGACTATGACTCATGGCGACCCTGTGCACAATAGCTCTAAATTTTTATTTGGAGCCAATCTCACTGTCTCTGACACATCTACTCACATTACTCCAGTTACTATGTCAATCCATCTCATCCAGGCTCTCTCTCTCTCTCCTATGTTGTCCCTTTATCCTTCCAATCATGATGTCCTCCTCCAAGGATAGACCTGTTTTTTCTCTTGGCAGTCCACAGTATGTTCAATACTCCTCTGCAGTACCACAACCCAGAGGCATCAATTCTTCTTATGTTGTCTTTGTTCATTGTCCAGCTCTCTGATGCCTGACAAGTAATTGCTAAGATCACGGCCTAGATCAGGTGCACCTTAGCCTCTAGATGGACATCGTTATTCTTTAGCACTCTGGAAAGTCCCTGATAGCAGATTTTCCTAATATAATTTGTCTTTTGATATCCTGACTGCTAGTGCCAAGAGTGTCGATTCTGGAACCAAGCAAGATAAAGTTGTTAATAATTTCAACCTCTTCTCCAACTATCATGATGTTACCTGCTGGTCCAGTGGTGATAATCTTCATTTTCTTGATATTGAGCTCAATCTATATTGTAGTCTGCAGCCCTTGATCCTTGGCAGCAAATGCTTCAGGTCCCCCTCATTTCCAGCAAGCAAAGTTGTGTCACCTGAGTAATGTAGGTTGTTGATGAGTCTTTCCCTAATTCCGATGACACATTTCTCCTCATAAAATCCGTCTCTCGAATGATATATTCTGCATGTAGATTGAAAAGATATGGAGACAGGATGCATCCCTGACATAGTCCTTTCCTTATTTTGAGCCATGATGCATTTCCTTTCTCTGTTCTGATGACTGGCTCCTTGTCCAAGTATAGGTTTCACACGAACACATCAGGTGTTTTGGGATTCTCATTCTCCTCAAGGTTATCCACACATTGTGTGATCCACACAGTCAAATACCTCTGCACAGTCAATGAAATACAAATAGATATTCCTCTGGTATTTTGGCTAAGATCCACCTGATATTGGCAATGATGAAGGTAGGTTAGGAATTTATGTTATAATTACAAATGCAATTCAGTAAGTAAATGAATTTACAAATACAGAATCCATGAACAATGTAGTTAAACTATACAAAGTATTATCATTTGGGAACATGTCTATCATGTAAAATATGCAAATAAATGTTTAAACTTATATTACAAATATGTTTGTGTGGTGCACCAACATGGCGCCACTGAGGACGCTGTGGACAACGCAGAGCTCTGGCACACCCGGCTGCCCAACCACGCCGAGTTCATGCATCTCCGGGAGGGACTGAAGAACCACAGCTGCACGGAAGCGGAGATAGCCTCCTCTTCCTCGTTATCTTCGCCATTGCTGAAGAGAAACCTGCTTTTCGGCCTCGGGGGAGATAGCTTCTTGTGGGACGGGTGGAAAGCTCCTTCCTAGTTGTTCGTCTTTGGAGCTTCAGCGGCGTTGGCGAGGAACCTTCCCTTTCTCAGTATCAGAAACTGCTGTGTATAAATCCACCCCTGTTTGAAGTCTATCAAGTCTTGTTAAGTCCAACACAGCATCATGTCACACTTATATGACTCAAAGGACTTACAGTATTAGAATTACCTAAAAGATGGGGAAGGAATTCTGAATTTGAAGGTGGAATATCCATAGTGAATTGTAGCATACAGCCTGGTATCCAAGTGAAATGCTGGATCCCCACCTAGTGCTGTTAACATCAGATAACATGATAAGAACTCTGAGGAGAAATGTGGCATCAGGATTGGAGGAAGACTTATCAAGAATCTGAGTTATGCAGATGACACAACCCTGCTTGCTGAAACTGAGGAGGACCTGAAGCGCTTGCTGCTGAAGGTCAAGGACTATAGTCTTCAATATGAGTTGAAGTCCAACATCAAGAAAACTACGATTCTTGGGGGTCGGTAGGGAGAAAAGTGCAATAATGAATGGCTGGAAACCCTAAGTCTCTGTAAACTTTCATTAAAATTAGTTTTTAAAAAAAGGAAAGAAAATCCAAGATGGCGGTGGAGGCAGAGACAGCTTGGTGAGCTGCGGGAGCAGCGAACCACTTAAAGCAGGGCCATTATGGCATTCCACAGACTTCAGCTTATTGATAATTGAACACTTAAACAGTTAATGACTGGCTCTCAGTGAAGATCGAGGCTCAACAACAGGAATTCAAGGATTCCCAAGGAGAAATGGGTGAGTCTCATGGCTCCCAACTCCCACCCCCTGCAGAGCCCGTGCCAAGCTGAACAGCTGCTGCAGCTCCATGAGGCTTCCACAGCCAGAACCAATGGATTCCCTCACCCAGGATGGATGCTGGGCACCGGCCCTCCTCAAGACTGGTACAACGAAGCCACCACACTGCCGCAAGGTGGACTTGTTCTGGGGAGAATTCGTGGAGCCAGGATGGCGGCTGTGGGGAAAGCAGGCACCCGCCAGCTGCCAGCACAAGAGGGGCCATGCACCCACCGAGCGTCCGTGTGGCAGGGTGGGGGGTGCACCCCCAACGGCCGCCTGCGCTGGGGGGGACCGCGTGCCTCCCGCCGGCCTCCCACGCTGGGGGTGGGGTGTGCGCCCTGCTGGCCGCCTGCATAGGAGGTGGGGGATGGGATGCATGCCCGCCATCTGCAGGTTTGGGTTTCCTTGGACAGGCAAAAGAAGATGATTGCCTATACAAGGGATTGCTGATAGTCACTGTGAGTCTGATGACCTTAACAGTGGCAGCATGCACAAGAGGGCCAACATCCTAAATGCACCACATATTTTGTTCTGTTGAATGCTTCTGCCAAAAGATGGTTAGACCTGGGGGGAGTCTGTTCACAATTTTCAGGTTCCCTTTATCATATATAAAGGGGGAGGGCAGTGACACCTACTTCAAAATATAGTATGACCACTTATGGGGGGGGGGGGTAAAAGTGGCAGTGCTGGAATTGGAAACACTATCCCTGACCACAGAGTCCTCAATCAGGCAAGGGGACCAGATTGGGGTAGGGGCAATTGGAGGGGGAATATACCAGCCAGCTTCTGGGGGTTGTTGCCCTGCTCGGGATGGGCTGCCCTCAGCCCCCTGGCTCGGGGCGAGCCACCACGGCCCTCTGCCTGGGGCGGGCTGCCCTTGGCCCCTGGCTCGGGGTGAGCCGTCACAGCCCTCAGGGTGAGCTCCTCAGCCCCCAGATTGTGCCATCTGACCCCTGGGTGGGGTAGGGGGGGGAAAGAATACTTAGGGTATCCAGAGAATGTTACCTAGGCCACCTTCTGCCACCCTCCCCCCCCCAGTAAACCTGAAAGCAACACCCTCAAATCCCTTCTATTTGTAACTCACAAGTTTGTTCTCTCTAGGTTTGCTCCCTTTCCTATAGGTAACCTTAACACTGAGTTTTACTCCAGAATTGACCCTGAGCCCAGTGCCAGTGACAAAAAGGAAATGCAACTGACAGCTAAGGAAGCAAAGGAGGATGGAGCCACTGGGTTCAACCAGCCATCCCCACTGGACCCACCTGGGAAAACACTTTGCAGTCCAGAGGGGAGCAAATGACAGGAAAATATCTTCTAACAGAGCAAAAAGGCAAGCAGCTTTAACCCAAGACCACCAGTAAGGTGATAAAACGTCCTCCCTTCCCCCCTTTGCATCTATGCCCCTGTTCGGCATGAAGAAGCCAGAGAGTCGGCATCCAATTCCCAAATCAATAAGACAGTTGGTTTAATTACCATTGGAAAATGCTTGTCATTCCTCTGTAGCATCTGGTCCCCACTGGACCCTCATCATTTCCTTCACCTGCTCCCCCCACTGACCAAACTGTGCAGCTCTGCAACTGCATCCTGGCCCATCCTCACCCTTCTACCCTTAACCCTCACCTCCTTGTACCTGCAATATGTTTTTCCCAATTAAAATTTTTTTTTAAAAAAAAGCAAATATGTTTGTGTTTGGGAAAATAATTTAAAAAATAATCATATCAATTTTTTTGCCCCGCACTTTCGAGGATCAAAAGTACCTGACTCAATCATGGTATTTCAGTCTTCATATGCATGTGAAATGTGGCCTTGGTTAAGTAAGGTCAAAGAATTGATGACTTTGAATCACAATGTTGGTTTCAGAGGCCATAAACTGCACAAGAGGAGATTGTCAATCTTCTTGTTATATGCCATGAAGTCATAACTGACTCATCCCTGCACCTCCAGTGGGTCTTAGAGACCATAAATTGCACACAAATAGATTGTTTATCTTGGTTTTCTAAAGATCAACTTGTGGATTTTAATCACCCTTGGGTTGATAGTTCAGCTCTTTACCTGCTAGGCCTCTACACACACACACACACACACACACACACACACACACACACACACACACACAAATGCTTCAATATTTAATTTATATAGTACGTTCACAAACAGACGAATTAAAGTCTCATCAACATGGTTCTTTTTGTTAGGTGCTGTAGAGTTAATTCTCCACTTGTATCAATCCCATGCAACAGGATAAAATTATCCCATAGTGTTTATAAACTATTATCTTCAAGCTGAGGAAATTACGGTAATTTAGTCTGTTCGGTGTTGCAATACTAAATCAAAGGCAGAGGTTCTCTGAATGTCTGACTTTGCCAGTCATTCTTTGGGAGAAAGATGGGCAATCGCCTCCTGCGCCATTTATAGCCTCTGAAAACCAGCTAGAAAATCAACTATGAGTTAATTTCAGCTTGATGACTACTAATTTAGTGAACAGATTACAAGATCTTTCTATTGGAGCTACTGAACTAAACTACCCACCTTTCCGTTAGAAGCCAAGTACTTGACTATTATGCCATAAGGGCTCCACTACAACCATCAGTAATTCATTCATTAATTAACCCACACTAATTTTGAGGTTAAATTCTAAATCTTTAATGCAGTGATTACATTTTTCCCACCTTGCGTATAATTTTCAAATACTTATCCCTAACAGAAGCTATCTTTTTAAAACATTCTCTTAAAGTTTATGGAGAGCTTTTAAGGAAGATTCACTGATACACCATGAGTAGGCTTCCCTTGAACACAAATCAGATCTATGAGGACATTGATAGTTTAAAAATTACTTAACTATTTCATTTTTTTATAGATGCTCTCTATTAAATTTCTACTTTGTAAGTCTTGCTTTACTTGAAAAATGCATTAAATTTTGATATAAATTTTCAATTTTTATGTAAATACATCACTTCCAGAAAGAACAAAAATTGAATGTAAACAAACTACCCAGAATCCCATTTATTAAGAAGATGCAGGAGTGGAAGGGTAAAATTGAAAAGTTCTTGGCAAAATGTGACATTAGGGTGCTGATAGCGACTGCCGGGTTGTGGATGAAAGGTGTGCCACTCAATCTTTCAGCCATAAGGAGACATTCCAACGAAAAGGACCCTGGAAGCCACAGAGAATGAGCCTTCTTTTCACACCTGCAAAGTGAATGAGTTTTATATGAAAAATTTGGCTCATCAAATGTTTCATGTAGCAAAATATTTGGAGTTGAAACACATGAATTTTTTTAGCAAAAAAAAATTATGTCTTGTCAAACTTTCTAGTTCTTTTGAAAAATAAATGAGCAAGAATCTTGTTCTAAGAGTCACTTGGAGCTTTAAAAATTTGTCAAGAAGAATATAGGATTCGGGAGTCACTGCTTAACATTTCAGTCTGACATTATGGAGAACAATAATATATTCCCATGATATTCTCTCTATAGTTATGATGGCCTAGTGGTCAAAAGCTGTGCTGAAATGATCTCAAAAGCACAAGGTTCGTATCCACCAGCTGCTCCACATAAGCAAGATGAGTAATCTCCTCCCATGCAATTAACTGCCTTTGAAGATATGCTGGAGGATCAGCTATGGGCTGGTTTTGATTTAATGGTACACAATAGCAACAATGTAGTTATGATAAGGAGGAACCTATAACTAACTGGTGTTAACAAATTATGACCTCTGGCTCCTGGGTCAAATCTGGTATAAGGTTTATTTTTTTTAAATATTCTTTTGCATATAATCAATAATCTACTTCAGATTTCATACACATATTTTGAGCTTTATACAATAATTTAAATGTTGCATTTAATGAATGTATTTTGCATTTTGTACAGTCATTCATCTGTTATTGTTGTTGTTATTTGCTGCTGAGTCTCCTGTGACTCATAGTGTCCCTGTGCACCGCAGCCCTAAACCTTGCTCTATCCCTTGCCAATCTTACTGTCTCCGACACACCTATCCCCATTAACCCAGCGACTAAATCAATCCATCTTATATTTCGTATTCCAATCACTGGTGTCTGCTTATAGCTGTTCCTCCTCTTATGTGTATCCATACTTGAGGGCCCAGCCTCAGTTGCCATATCTGCTAGTCTAAGTGTGCTCTGTTGTACACAGGGGGTTCAAAGGTCTGCTGTTTCAGAAGTGGATGGTCAATGTTTCCTCCTAGACTGTCTTAATTTGATTGCTCAGATTTAGAACACTATCTGACAGACAAGCCTTTTACAGAGAAGAGCAGATCAAACATATACGTTTTCTTTTACATAATTTTCATTGGTCTATGCTTATTATAATTCCAATTTTTCAAGTCTTCACTGCACATGTCCCATTGCCTCACCCTCCTCTACCTCCCATCTGCTATCCCAGTGATGTTTCCCTCTTGCCCACTGTCTACTCTCCCTTCTCTTTTCCCCCATTTCCTTTTGAACTCTTAAGAGAAAATCCCCTCAGTTAGTTGTTGGCTCTGAAGGGACTTCCTTGGTGCTTTTACCAAGTGCAGACCACATGGGGATCTCCCTGTGAGGATACCCATGTGTCTTGGCCTTCTCTAGGATCAAGGACATTCCTTGCTCAGTGACCTAAGTCCCAGAGGACGCAGTCCATTCTTGGCAATTATTTCTTAGTGGTATTGAGGTCACCCTCTCCCCATTGGCTTACTTTCCACCCCTCTTATCTCCCCTGAGATAAAAGCTGTTCTATGTCACACTCTGAAAAGACTTTCCTTACACTGATCAGGGATGGATGGGATTAAGGCATATTATATTTGACCCTTAATTTTTTTACAACTGTTTGTTTTATATATCATGAGGTATCATTAGATAGTTTCCACATTTTATCATTGCACACATGGGTTTTAGAGAGACACAATTTCATTCATAGCCATAATAATCAATAACTCTCCTAAAGATTCACATCTTTCAGCACATATAGGAAGTGCCTAACTCTAAACTCTAACCCATGTCTCTCTCATCCCAACCTTGTTCTAGCATGCACTGAAGCTTCAAATCTAGTTCTCTTGGTTTTCTATTTAATAATAAAAGATTTCATTTTAATTGTGATTTTAATGAATGTTTATAAAACAGTTGGATTTCACTCATTTATTCATTCATTCTTGCAAACGAATTAATTTTCTTCACTCCACCTTCTTTCTGTCTCCCCCAGTTCACTTTCTTTCATTTTTAAATATTCATTCATTGTTGTACAATTCCCTCCCACCTCCTCCCTTCCCTTAGTCCTCTTTGCAATGTACCGCTTATTATAGACTGTTGTCTTGCATATAGTCATGTATTCCTTTTAAACAGTTCTTTCCTTCCTCTGCTCCAATACAGTGTTCATTTTTTATCCACTCTTTTGCTATTCTTCTTCCAACTCCCATGTCAGTCCTACTTTGTAACAGTGGTGATATGCAGCATTTGTCCTTTTGTAACAGATATTTCACTCAGCATAATGTCCTCCAGGGTCACCCATATAGTGTAATGTTTTATGAGATCATTATTTTTCAGTGCTCTGTGGTATTTTATTGTGTGAACATACTATTTTTTTCTATCCATTCATTTGTTGACAAAGGATTGTTTCTATCTCTTAGGATTGCTTCCATCTCTTTGCTATTGCAAATAATGCAGCAATAAATATGGAAGCACATACATCTGTTTGGATGGTGGTTCTGGTTTCTTTACAGTATATCCTCAGTAGTGGAATGGCTGGACCAAATGTGATTCCTATTTCCAACTTTTTGAGAGTGTAAAATTGCCTTTCATAGTGGTTGTACCATTTTACACTCCCACCAGCAGTGAATAAGTGCTCTAATCTCTCCACAACTTCACCAACATTTGTTGTTTGTTGCTTTGTTGAATTTCACTATTGTGTGGGATCAGATTTAATTTTCAGTGGATAAAATGTCAGATCCAGAATGGAATGAGTGTGGATATTCTATTTATGTATGAATTATGAGTCACATCCTACAAATTAGCTACAGATAGAACTTATTCAAGATGTGAATAAAAGCATCAATGGTCACAACAATTGGGCATGTGTTTCTCCTGAAACCAACTGATGCTTCATGGTCCTGGTAATAAGTTACCCTCCGAAAGCATTTCACTCTTCCGTTCCACCTTGTATAAAATCCATGAGAAAGAAAATCAAAGTTGCTGCAATCAGAACTTCTTAAAGAAGACCGATCTGTACTTGAGATTTCATTTTTAGTTTGGTGTAAACGCTTTATTTTCTGTATTGCTATTCTTGTGTACCTCAGAGTCAGGACCCATACCTGCCCCTTGATGGGTTATCAGAGGCAATTAATCACACAGGAGGAGATTGCCCATCCTTCTCCAGCATTTTCTATGTAAAATTTGATAATTCTTTTTTTCTTCTTGTTGTTGTTGTTATGTGCCGTGTCTTTTACGACTCATAGCGACCCTATGTACAACAGCCCTAAACTCTCCTCTATCCTGTGCCAATCTCATTGCCTCTGACACACCCATCCCGATTACCCCAGTCACTGAATCAATCCACCTCATAGAGGGTCTTCCCCTCCTGCACTGTCCCTCCCCTCTACCCAGCATGATGTCACTCTCTAAAGACCTGTCTCTCCTTACAACATGTCCAAAGTATGTCAGGCGAAGCCCCAGAATCCTTGCCTCCAAGGAGCAGCCTGGTTTAACCCTCTCTAAGATGAATCTGTTTCTTTTCTTGGCAGTCCATGGTACATTCAATACTCTTCTCCAGCACCACAGCTCAAAGGTGTCAATTCTCCTTCTGTCCTCCCTAGTCTTTGTCCAACTCTCTGATGCATAACAAGTGATTGCAAAAACCATGGCCTGTATCAGGTGCACCTTAGTCTCCAGAGAGACACCGTTGCTCTTGAGTACTTTAGAGAGGTCCCTAACCTCAGACTTTCCCATCGCAATACTTTTTTTTATTTCCTGGCTACTGGTGCCAAGAGTGTTGACAGTGGAACCGAACAAACTGAAGCTGTTAACAATCTCAATCTCTTCACCATCCATCCTGATGCTACCGATTGGTCCAGTGGTGATAATTTTTGTCTTCTGGACATTGAGCCTCAGTCCATACTGAAGGCTGCAGTCCCTGACCCTCTGCAGTAAGTGCATGAGGTCCTCCTCAGTTTCAGCGAGCAGGGTTGTGTCATCTGCATAATGCAGATTGTTGATAGATCGTCCACCAATCCTAATGCCATGCTTCTCCTCATAGAGCCCAGCCTCTCGGATAATCTGCTCTGCATACAGGTTGAATAGGTAAGGAGACAGGACACATCCCTAGCGTATACCCTTCCCAATTTTGAACCATGCAGTGTTGCCCTGCTCTGTTCTGATGACTGCCTCTTGGTCCAAGTATAGGTTTCTCATTAGCACAATTAAATGTTCTGGGATTCCCATTCTTCTCAGAGTCAGCCACAGTTTGTTGTGATCTATGCAGTCAAATGCCTTTACATAATCAATGAAACACAGATAGACATTCTTCTGGTATTCCCTGCTTTCAGCTAAGATCCATCTAACATCAGCAACAATATCCCTAGTACCACGACCCCTTCTAAACCCAGCCTGGACTTCTGGCAGTTCTCTGCCAGTCGTTTTTGGATAATCTTCAGTAGAATCTTGCTTGCATGTGAAATCAATGATATTGTTCTGTAGTTTCCACACTAATGAGCGAAGACCAGATGAGTTGTGGGAGGATGTTAAATGTATCATCCACGAAGAGTGCAGGCGGTCATTACAAAGACAGAAGAGGAAGAAAAGACCAAAATGGATGTCATAAGAGACTCTGAAGATTGCACTGGAACGTAGAGAAACCAAAGCACAAGGAAGAATCCAAGACACTAAAGAGCTGAACGGAAGATTCCAAAAGGCAGCACAGAATGACAAAGCAAAATATTACAATGAAGTGTGCGAGGAGCTAGAGTCGGAAAATCAAAAGGGCGGAACTCGTTCATCATTTCTTAAGCTCAAGGAACTGAAGAACAAATTCAAACCTCAAGTTGCTACAATTAAGGATGGTTTTTCTTCTTCAGCTTTTTTTTTAATAATTTTAATGAGCATTTACAGAGATTTTGGATTTCTATTCATTTATTGCTGCACTTCTCTCCCTGCCCAGCCCTCCCCCCACCCCCAGTTCGCTCCTCTCTTTCAAAAGTAAAAGAAACACTCCCTCACTGGGACACAATCCCCCCATGCAACCTTAATTGTGGACTCTTGTGATCTCCAACTTTTTCCTCCTCTGATGTAAGATCTGTTGTAGCTGGTGTGATATTGGAGAACCTGAAACTGTGGAATCAATGGATGAGAATCCAGTTTTCTAAAACAAAAAAAAAGCAAATGATCCCAGGCTCTTTCAGAGATGGGCCAACAGCCGAAGTACTGCAGAGTGCCAGGCTGTCCACAGGCACGAAGTGTGCCTGCGTGGTCTCTGCCAGGACGTGATGAGTAAGGACCAGAAAAGGTAAGAGTGATGGGAACGGGGTGAGGCACATCTGTCCTGCACATGTTGAAGGCAGACCGACCTCAGATACTATTTAAATAAAACCTTATTTTATTATTTTCTAAAGAAAAGAGAGTTCTAGTGGTAGAGGAAGTTGTGTGACTCTCTGGTAGTTTTAAACCATCGAGTGGCTCTGCACGAAAAAGATAGGCAATCTCCTATTCAGTTCACTGCCTCGGAAATCCAGTAAAGTGGCAGCTAAATTAGTTACAAATCACAGCAATGAGACTAAGACAAAAGACAAGGGCCTGTGCTGAACTTTTTTGTGCTTTCTAACTGACAATGTGGGTCCTGGTCACAGCAATTCAGCTCTAATGAAATAATTGTAATTCATAAGAAAGAACACAGCCCCCATCAAGAGGGTGTTGCATCTGCTTCTGAAGTAGAAGAAATTAATCTTAGAAAAATAATGAGAAATGAGAAACAGACTTTATTAGTTTCCCAGGGCAGCTCTAGCAAAGTTCCACAAACTGAGTGCCTTAAAAAAAAAAAAATATGGTTATTCTCTATCAATTCTGGAGACTGGCTGCCTGAGATTAAGGTGTCTGCTGGGCTGAGCTCCCTCCAGAAGCTCAGGCAAGAATCCTACTTTGCATCAGACACCTCTTCCTTTATCCTTAACCTTTAGGAAAACCTTGTTAAACATTAAAGCCTGGCCTGTGAGGTATTTTGAGGAATCCAGGCAGGCTCTGTGTCCTCTTGCACTGAAGAGAGAAGACAAACTGTGTCTCAGACTTCCAGAAAATGATGACACCAGCAGAGGTGGGAAAATGTAGGCGAATTGTGGAAAAAAGTAAACCAATGAATAACAAAGAGAGACAGGTAAATGCAGAACCATGAAGGCTTTGCTCTTGAGCAAACAAGGAGCAGCGTCCTGGAAAATGCCTAGTAGTGTGTAAGGAGCATCTGCGAGCATTTTAAGATGAGGATGGGAAGTAATCAAATTTTGCATCACACTAATGGGCTCAGACCATGACGGTCCTCATGCTACTGGGCATAGGCTGTGAAGTCAAAGTTCCAAAGAATATATACAAAATATTGCTATTTGGGGTGTGTGCATCTGTTTTGATGCACTAATTTCCTATTAAGATGAATTTCATATTTGTTTCCCTTCAACTTAAATATCTTCAATACATTCAATACATACAATTTTAGTACTATCATCAGAGAGCAGAGGTTTAGAATTTGAAATAATGTAGCTTGATTTTTCATTTATCTGGAGAATTTTGCTATGTGTTGCTTGATCAACTGCACACTTTATATTTCCTTTGCGGGAAGAGGCATTATAATGTCACAATCAGAAACAGCAGGCTCAGAGAATATGGGCAAATCACAATGATGATTAAACCAGACCCTCTGCAGGGATGCCAAAAGCATAAATTGAACGGTAATGCAGCGGGGAACTTGACAGATGAAAGAAGCCAATTTTTTTTTTTGTGAAATAATGATGATACCAATAATAAAATGATGAAAAGGCAGAAATGACCCCATGAGTAATTTGGCAAGATGTATCAGATTGTCCTAGACAAGGAGTTGACAGATTTAAATGCAACAGATGAGAAGAGTAAAATACTAGCCAAAAAAATCTTTCATTCAAATATTTCATAATATTATTTTGCAGGTTTATTTGTCAAAGAAAAGTCCTGACGGTACCATAGATAGACTTTCAACTGAAAGCTTCATGGTCTGAACCCATTGGTTACTCCCCAGGAGAAGGATGTGACAATCAACGTCCTTAAAAGTTATAACCTTGGAAAAGCTAAGCAGGCAGTTCTGTCCTGCAAAGTCACCTTGAGTTCGAATTGACGTGAGGGCAAAAGCATTTGGGTTTTGGTTTCACACATCTGAATGGAATAAATAGTAATACAAGCTAACAAATACAGTATTTTGATATTTTTGTATTTACCTTGCCATCACCAATAAACACTTTCAGCCATAGATTGCAGGGATATTATTCCTGTTGTAAATAGGGGACATACAGAATACCGTGATTTGAAACTGTATTGTTTATTATAAAGCTATGTTGCTGAGTAATTTAAGAATTGTTGTTGTTGTTGTTGTTATGTGCAGTCAAGTCGCTTGCGACTCATAGCGACCCTATGAACAACAGCCCTAAACTCCGCTCTGTCCTGTGCCAATCGCACTGTCTCCGACACTCCCATCCCAATTATCCCAGTCACTGAATCAATCCACCTCATTAAGTTTTTAATTACGCAATGGCAGGCAGTTCAAATCCACTAGCTGAAGGTGCAAACTCCTGCGCAATTTACTGCCACTGGAAGGTCAGCGATGGGTCTGTGTTGACTCGACAGCAACAACAGTAACAACAATTAGTAAAAAGGGAACTCTGGTAGCCTAGTGAAAAGAAATTGCATTGCAAATCTAAAGGCTTATGCTTTGAATTCACCACTTTCTCTGTGGGAGAAAGATGGACTATCTCCTCTTGTGTGATTTATAGCCTCTGAAAACACTCTGGAGAATCAGCTGTGAGTCAATCCTAACTTAGTGGTTGGTGTTGTTGTTACGTGTCCTCGAGTCACCTGCAACTCATAGTGACCCTATGGATAACAGCCCTAAACCCTGCTCTGTCTTGTGCCAATTTTATTGTCTCTGATACACCTACTCTTATTACCCTTATTGTCTCCGACACACCTACTCCTATTACCCCAGTCACTGAATCAGTCCATCTCATCAAGTGTCTTCCTTACCTGTGCTGTCGCTCCAGGCTCACAAGCATGCCATCCCCCTCCAAGGACTGGTCTCTCCTTACAACATGTCCAAAGTATGTTAGATGAAGCTTCAGAATCCTTGCCTCCAAGGAGCAGCTTGGTTTAACCCTCTCCAGAATGTACCTGTTAATTTTCTTAACATTCCATAGTATATTCAATACTCTTCTCCAGCACCACAGCTCAAAGGCATCATTTCTCCTTCTATCATCCCTCGTCATTGTCAAGATCTTTGATGCATGGCAGGTAATTGCAAAGACCATGGCCTGTACCAGGTGTATCCTAGTCTCCAGACTGACATCATTGCTTTTTAATACTTTGGAGAGGTCTTTGACAGCAGTTTTCCCCAGTGCAATATGTATTTTCATTTCCTGGCTGCTGGTGTTAAGAATGTTGATTGGAGAGCCAAGCAAACAAACGTTTTTTACAATCTCAACCTCTTCACCATCTACCATGCTGATGCCAATGGTCCAGTGCTGAGAATCTTTGTTTTTTGGTTGGTTTGTTTTTTTTTTTATATTGAGCTTCAATCCATATTGAAGGTTGTAGTCTTTGACCTTCTGCGGCAAGTGCTTCAGGTCTTCCTCAGTTTCAGCAAGCAGTGCTGTGTCATCTGCATAATACAGATTGTTGATGAGCCTACCTTCAATTCTGATGTCACATTTCTCCTCATAGAGCCCAGACCTCCAGATAATCGGTTCTGCATATAGATTGAAAAAGTATGGAAATAGAACACACCTCTGTCATACACCCTTCCCAATTTTGAACCATACAGTGTTTCCTTGCTCTGTTCTGATGACTGCCTGCTGTTCCAAGTATAGGTTTCACATAATCACAATCAAGTGTTCTGGGATTCCCACTCTTCTCATTTCTTAAGTTCCATTTCTTAATTAAGCCATTTCTTAAGCTCAAGAAACTGAAGAACAAATTCAAGCCTTGAGTTGCAATCCTTAAGGATGCTTTGGAAAGAATATTAAATGATCCATGAAGTATTAAAAGAATATGGAAAGAGTATATAGAGTCATTGTACCAAAAGGAATTGGTGGACACTGAAGAATTTCATGAAACAGCGTATGAGCAAGAGCCTAGTGATGAAGGAGGAAGTTCAAGCTGCTCTGAAAGAATTAGCAAGAAATAAGGCCCCCAAAATTGATGGCATAGCAATTGATATATTTGAACAAACAGATGTTGCCCTGAATGTGCTCACCAAGTTGTGTCAACAAATCTAGAGGACAACCACCTGGCAACTGACTGAAAGGGATCGATCATTGTTCCAATTCCAAGAAAAGGTGACCTGAAAAAGTATGGAAATTATTGAATAGTGTCATTGATATCACATGCAAGCAAGATTCTGCTGATGATTATCCAAAAATGACTGGAATATCACATCAACAGAGAACTGTCAGAAGTGCAGGCTGGGTTTAGAAGAGGTCGTGATACTAGGGATATTGTAGCTAATTTTAGATAGATCTTGGCTGAAAGCAGGGAGTACTAGAGGAATGTCTATCCATATGTGTTTCATTGAATATGCAAAGGCATTTAACTGTGTGGATCACAACAAAATGTGGCTGACTCTGAGAAGAATGGGAATCCCAGAACTTAATATTGTTGTTGTTGTTGTTTTTAAGTGCCGTCGAGTCGCAGGCGACTCATAGCAACCCTATGAAGGAAAGTCCTCAATGCTTGGGTGCCTTTCACCCTCTCTCTCTCCAGGTTCATAGGGTTTCCGGAGGCAAGCTATTATGGAAGTGGATGCCGCTCCTCCTTCCAAGCTTGTTTTAATTGGCGAGCTCCACCCCACTCTCTGTCCGCATTGGGTAACCAGCCATTAATGCATTTGACACATCAGTGTCACAGGGTTCAGCCTTAATGGTAGATCTAAAATATTAGTTATAAAAGGGAGATTTTGTGGCCTGGCGAATAAAAGATTTCACTGCCAACTCAAAGGCACGTGGTTAGATGCACCAGCTTCTCCACAGGACAAAGATGGGACATGTTCTCTGTGGAATTAATGCCTTTGAAAACTTGCTGGGGGGTTGGGTATGACTTGATTCCAAGTGAGCAGCAATGGGGTGAATTTGAGTTTATTCATGAATAATTACATATATATTTTTATACAAATGCTCTCACACAGCTATATGCATGTTGTTGTTGTTGACAAGTGTAATCGAGTAGTAGACGAGTCATAGCAACCCTATGAATGAAAGACTTGAACACTTGTATAACTTTCATCATTTCTCCAAGTTCCCAGAATTCCCAGAGGCAAGCTATTTCAGAAGTGGATGCCACTCCTGCTTCCAGGCTTGTTTTAATCGGGGAGCTCCACCCAACACTGTCCACCATGGGTAACCATTATTGCATTTGACACATCAGTGTTACAATGTTCAGCATCACAGCAACCACAAGTTACCTCTATACAGCAAATGGACAGACCAGTGCTATACCACTTAGAAGAACATTTGACCAAAAACAATTAAAACCAGACCTAAGGGCTACAGATTAAAATCAGCCACCTTTGGCTTGGTCGCATAACTTTCTATACACATATATAAACATAACTTAACATGTTGTTAAGTGCTATTGAGTCAGAACAGGTTTATTTATGTATATCAATTAAGTGCTGTTTAATTGGTTCCACCTCATAACAAATCCGTTATTATGGTAAAACAGTGAAGCATTGCAGGTTTCGGTACTATCTTCAGACTCTTTGGATATTTGAATCCATTGTTGCAGCCCCTGGGTCAATTCATCTTGTAGAGAACCTTCTTTTCATGTTTTCCCCACATTATCAAACAAGATCTCTTTCTCTGGAAACCGTCTCCTAATAACATGCCTGAAGTACATAGGACAAAGCCTCATCATCCTCCCATCTAAGAAGCATTCTGGAATCAATCTTCCAAGATTGATGTGTTTATTATATGGCAGGCCACTCAGTATATCTTAACCAGCACACAGTTCAAAGGCATCTGTTCTTCTTTGATCTTTATTCATCATCCTAATTTCACAGATATGTGAAGTAATCACAAATACCATGGCTTGGCTAAGGTGTACATTTGTTCTCAAGGTGCCATCTTGCATTTTTTGAAAAAGAAATCTATTCTAGTTAAGTAAAAGTTTACAATTCACTTTGGTTTTTTCCAGACAATAATTCATAGGCATTAATTACCATTTGTTGATGTAATATACTTAGTACAAAGCCTATTCAAGTCCTTATTGAATATTTCTGTTCTCTTCACTCACTTTGTCTCTGTTAATAGGTTTTCCCTTTTCTTTCCATCCTCAAAGTTAATACATATTGGATATCCTGTTCCAGATTGTTATTTCTAATGCATACAATGTTTTAACTTCTATTCAGGTCAGATGCACCTTCTTTTTACCTAAACCAATATATGAATGATCTATCCATTCTTCTCCTGCTCTTATAGTCACCCTCTTTGCCCTCTCAAGGACCGGATTTTTACAACTGTGGTCTTATGTAGTATTTGCCCTTTTGTAATTGAGTTGCAATCACATAATTGTAGTAGTTACAATTATAACCACTACTGTAATTAAGAATTGTTAATAGCTACAACTACAATTACTCAGCATAATGACCTCCAGACTGATCCATGTAGTGTACTATTTTTCAAGTTTACTGTTTTATGTTGCATATTACTCAATTGTATGAATGTCTCAGTTTCTCTGTCCATTCATTTGTTGGTGGCCGTTTTATCTGCTTCCATCTCTTTGCTATTTTGAACAATAGTCCAATAATCGTGGATGTTCATACTTCAATTAGTGTCACAGTTCTGATTCCTTAAGGGTACATTGCCTGTAATGGGACTGTTACGGAGTACCATTTAGTTGAAACTGACTCTCCAGCAGGTTTTCAGAAATAATAAAGTGCATGAAAGGAGTTTACGCTTCTTTGTCCCATGAGCAGCCATGATCTTTGCAATTACTTGCTAGTTATCACAGAGCTGAACAATGACTAAGGATGACAGAATTGATGCCTTTGGGTTGTGGTGCTGGAGAACAGTATTGAACATAACATGGACCACCAAGAAAACAAATAGATCTGTTTTTGAGAGGGTGAAATCAAGTTTCTCATTGAAGGCTAGGATTTTGAAGCTCTGTCTCATATACTTTGTGCAGGTGTCCCAGGAGGAAGCAGTCCTTGGAGAAGGACATCATGTTTGGAATGATGGAGGGATAGCTCTGGAGAAAAGACCCTGGATGAGATGGATTGATACAGTAACTGGGGCAATGAGGGTTGGTGTGTTGGAGTCAATGAAACTGGCTCAGGACAGGGCAGGCTTCAGAGCTGTGGTTCATATAGTTGCTATGAGTCGCAGGCATCTTGATGGCATATAACAACAAGAAGCCACGAGAGTGTCCTAAGAGTGGGACAGCAGGATCAAATGTCACTTCTGTTTTCAACTTTTTGAGGAACCACCAGCATGCCTTCCAAGTGACAGTGCCATTTTACATTTCCACACACAATGCATAAAAGTTTTGAATTTTTTTTTAAAAAAAATCTTTACCACATGAAAGAGATCTTTTGCATCAGATACATCATTTTCTTTCTTGTCTGCTGCTTCCATAGGTGTTTATCATGGACCAAAGTGAATGAAAACCTTGAAACCATCAATATTTTCTCTTATGTATGATGATGTTTCTTACTGGTCCAAATCTTTGATCTTCACTTTTGTCTTATTTATTTTTCAAGTCCTACTATAAGAAAAACCAGAAGTGGTTAGAGTGGATAGATAATGAACACTTCATTGGAGCAGACGAGGGGAAGGTCTGTATGAGAGGAGTGGATGATTAGGCTTTATATATTGACAATAATCTGAAATAAGAGGTGCATTGCAAAGTGGAGTAGGGGAAAGGAAAGGCAGAAAACTGTGCAATGATGAGTGAATGAAAAATCAACCTTTCCTTAAACTTCATTAAAATCACAATTTTTAAAAAAAATACCACAACAAAGTTTAACTAACCGAACTCTATTCTCTCAAAGGTTGGGGGTTCTGTCTGAATTCAGAGAACTAACTCTATAATCAGTTCCTCTCTGTTTGCTCTGAGAAGTCTTTATTCCTTGACATTTTGACAAGCTTCCTGAGTGTTAGCCAAGACCTCTGAACTGTGGGTAGAAATTGTTGATCTTGGCCTTCAGTTTTGCCACCCAGACCTAGTGAGTGGACACGCTACTCCCTCAGGAAGGACATCACTAGAATTATTGTCACCCACCATGGTGAGACTATGAACCTCTTTCCACCGTAGGCCATATACAAATTGTTTATCATTTTAATTGTAGAGTAGCTTGATAAATGCAGTTGTTAAATTCTTAACTGTTATAGTTCTTAGATTGAATTTATACTAAGAACAAAGTTATTCTATAAAAGCTTTCTGCATTGAATTACCTCATTCTCTATAAGGAAGTTCAAATGGTCTAGTGGATAGGGAGTTATTCTACAAACCCAAAGGTTCATAGTTTAAATCCACTAGCTGTTCAACAGAAGAAACATGAGCAACTTCCTCCTATGCAATTTACAGCCTCTCAAAACTGGCTGTAAGAACTGCTATGAGTTGGTTCTGACTGGATGGAAATTAGCTTGTGTTTTAAGTCTGCAGTGTGGTAGGAATTTTGATCAAAATTTGATCTCCCTAGACCGTTGTCTTTGACCTTGTTATCAGTCTCTTTCTGCTTGCTCAGCTTGAATCTGATCCAGTTGCTTCAACTCTACCAACCCAGCAAATATGTGGCCTTCCTACATTCTCAACAGTTGTGTAAGCCATCTCTTCAAATATGCGTGGCTTAATCTATCCACAACGGCACTGGCTAATCTTACAATTAAACTGAGCAGATTCAGTGGCAAAAAGTGAGGATAATGTCAATAAGAAAGAAGGAAAAGCAGAGAATGCAGCCTGTGTCCATCAGAGCCAGAGATTCCTGCTCAAGGGATTATATCTTGAAGTTAACTGAAAATCTGTTTAGTCTGAGGGATTGTATCTTGCTGTTAGCCTGAATTATGGTTTCACAATAAACTCTACAATAGTGAACACAGCTGTGTGAGGTCTGTGTGGTCACTACAGTGAACTTCAGATTCAGTAAGTAGGTGTAGAAAAATGGGAGAGCATGACTTTACCCAGGGAAATTAGTTTTATGTGGAGGGTCCTATTGAAGGGGATGCCTTTATAGAACTAGTAGAGGTGGACTCAGCTGTCCCTGCTGCTCTTGTTCTAATTTCAGAGTTTAATTAGTTATAACATTACTAGTGCGTGGAAGCTGCCTTTGGTATTTTGTGGAAGTTTTTTTTTTTTCCTTTTTCCCTTTAATTATTGTTTCAGTATAAAAGTTATTAAGATATGTTCACACATACTAATTACCACAGATTGTAGCTAAACACTAGACAATTTGACAAAAATCAATGACCAATCATAACAAAAAATCATGATATTAGAAATGACATTATAATTAGATACTAATGACAGCTCTCACTGGGACACGTTAGAATTTTCAAAAAGTAAATTAGCGTAGAGTTTTAGCCTTTCTCGTACATGTAAACTGGACCTACAAAAGTACTTCTGTTGTTATAACAACCTATAAAGTAAAGCAATATACTTCTGCTGAAACTTCCACAGAATGATCCTTCTAGTGTCATACTCTCTGACACTGTCACCCTGACAGTGTAACCTTGTTTAGTCTGCAAACTTCACACTCTGCTAGTGACACCCTTGACTTTGTGCAGCCCTAATCTCTGTTTATCTGAGTGGTGACCTCAATCTGGTATCGTTGTTGTTGTTATGTGCCGTCAAGTTACCTGCAACTCACAGCAACCCTATGTACACAGCTCTGAACCCTGCCCTGTCTTGGGCCAGTCTCACTGACTCCAACCCATCTACCCCCATTGCCTCAGTTACTGTATCAATCCATCTATCTGGGGTCTTCCTTTCCTGTGCTGTCCTTCTACCCTTCCAAGCATAATGTCCTTCTCCAAGAATCAGTCTCTCCTGGCCATGTGTCTAAAGTATGTGAAACAGATCTTCAAAATCCTGACCTCCAAGAAGAAGCTTCGTTTCACCATCTTCAAGACAGACCTATGTGTTTTCTTGGCAGTCCATGATATGTTTAATATTCTTCTCTAGCACTACAACTCAAAGGCATCACTTCTTCTTCTGTCCTCCTTAGTCACTGTCCAGCTCTCTAAAGAATAGGAAGTAATTGCAAAGACCATGGCGAAGACAGAGACTAAGGTACACCTGATTCAGGCCATGGTTTTTGCAATTACTTGCTATGCATCTGAGAGCTGGACAAGAAGGACAGAAGCTGACTAAGGAGGTCAGAAGAAGAACTGATGCCTTTGGGTTGTGGTAATGGAGAAGAGCCTTGTACATATCAAGGACCACCAAGAAGACAGCCAGCCTGGTAGAACCTTGTTATTCTGCACCTGGAGCGTGAAAGCTCTGCCATTTAACTTTTGGCACTGACTCCACGCCCCTTGCAGCCTCATACTCTAGAGCCTAGTTGGAGAAGATCTGATGTTTTAGAGGTTAGAGGCTATGGTCCAACTTTCAAAACGCAGCAGGGTGTGGTTCCACCTTTTGAAATTCAGGCAGCCTTGCCTCATTTCTTCAGCTAGCAAAACTGCTGACATCCAAGTTGCTCTGGGGATGGCCCTCTTCTTATCAACAGTTGTAGCTTTTTGGTTTGTTTCCTGCCTGTCGTGTTCTAAGAAACAGACAGAACCCCTTTCTCTCATTCTTCCTCTCTCCCTAGTAGTCTAAAGTTGATGCTGCTTTGGGAAATGTTTTTATGGCTGAATTATTTAGGGAACATAGGTGGACTAGTGGTGAGAAGCTGTTCTGTAATCCCAAAGGTGCACAGTTTGAATTCACCCGCTGCTCTTCAGGAGAAGGATGACCAGTCTCATCCCATGTGATTAACTACCTCTGACAACCTTCCAGAGGGCCGACTATGGGTCGGTTCCAACTCTGTGGTAAACAAAAACAATAACATTAGTTAGATCCATTAGTCCCAGACTTAATCTCTTTAAAACAATTTAGTTATGTCCATGATGAACACTCTAGGACTTGCATCCTCACATCATACAACGGATCTTACAAAATATTTAAATTCTGCTTCCATTTGGAACAGTCTACTTAAACATACTTTTTTTTTTACCTCACAGTTTATTATTAACATAAAGGATATTTACTATTATGCTCAAAACTCATTTAAACCAATATCCAAATTAATCACGTATGATTATTACCCTCTACCAAACATCTGAACATATTAGAGACAAGTTCTTTGTCAGAAGAAGAAAGTATCATCCCTTCCTCCATTGCCTAATCACATGCTGATCATTTTATTTGAAAGCCTTACTAGAAGCATATTTAATATCCGTATTTCTAACAACAGTCTCTTCTTAACGCCATACATATTCTCGAAAATGGTAGATGTCTTCTCGATGTTGTTGCTGTTATGCACCATCAAATTGAAGACAACTAATAATGACTCTATGAATAACTAATCTGAACCTTGGCCTGTCCTGCATCACTCTTTTGATCTCACATTATCAAGCCTGTTGCTATAGTTAAAGGGCCAACTACCTTTTTGAGGGTCTTTCCTGTGTCACTAACCATCAATCTTTCCTAGAACTCTGTCTTTTTCCAAGTACTGGCCTTTCCTGACAACATCTCCAAAATAAGTGAGACAAGACTTCACCACCATTGTTTCTG
This sequence comes from Elephantulus edwardii, assembly GCF_000299155.1. Lineage (NCBI taxonomy): Eukaryota > Metazoa > Chordata > Mammalia > Macroscelidea > Macroscelididae > Elephantulus > Elephantulus edwardii. The sequence goes on from NW_006399900.1 coordinate 1,523,934, forward strand.
AGAAACAGATGTTGTTCTCTTCACTCTCCATGGGCTACAAAACTACAAAACAAAAGTATAAATTCTCCTGTTATCCTTATTCATGTTTCAATTTTGGATGCAAAAGACAATTGAAAATATCATGTCTTGGATCAGATGTACCTTAGTCTTTAAACTGACATCATTGCCCTTTGGATTGGTTTTTGACAGAAAATTTTTCCAACACGTTTATTGATTTTTTTTATGAAAGTTTACAAAGACATGGTTTTCATTTATTCGTAGGCATTTTCTTCCATATCCTTTCCCCAATTGACTTTGTAATTCTTATCTTGTGTCAGATTATTAACTGTCATATATATAAAATGTTTAATTATTTATTTTTTCAGATTGCTCTTCCCTTTACACGTTCCAGTGCAGTGTTCATTATCTATCCATTACTTTTCCTGCTCTCTCTTCTCACCCTATAATAAACCTATCATTATACCAATGATCTTATGCAGTATTTGTCTTTTTGTGACCAAGATATTTTACCAAGCATGATTTCTAGATTCATCCATGTTGTATAGTGTTTGATGAGTTAATATTTTTCAGTGCTGCATAATATTCCACGGTGTGGATATACCACAATTTTTCTATCTGTTCATTGGTGGACATTTGAGTTGCTTCCATCTCATTGCCATTGTGAATAATGCTGTAGCAAACATGAGTGTGCACACATCTGTTTGTGTCACAACTCTAATTTCTTTGGCTTAGTAAGATAGCTGAGTCAAGTGGTATTTCTATTTTTAAGTATTTTGAGAAAGCATTATGCTGTCTTCCATAGCTGTATCTTACTACATTCCCCTAGGAGTGTATGAAAATTCTCTCCACATCCTTACCAGCATTTGTTGTTTGTTGTCCTGTTGAACTTTGCTACTGTTGCTGGGGTGAGATATCTCATCGTTGCTTTGATTTGCATCTCTCTACTAGCTAGAAAGGGGGTTCTGGTAGCCTAGTTGTAAGAAACTGAGCTGCAATCCCAAAGGCACTTTGGGTTGAATCCACCAGCTGCTCTGTGGGAGAAAGATAAATAATCTCTTCCCAAGAGATTAACTGCTTCTGAAAAATTGCTAGAAGGTCAGCTATGGCTTAGTTCAGACTAGACAGCGCACAACAGCAACAGCTATGGAGCTCTGATGGAACAGAGGCACGAAGATGCACTGCAATCCCGAAGGCACGTGGTTCAAGTCCACCAGCTACCGAACAGGACAAAGATGAGCAGTCTCCTACCATCTGATTAACTGCCTCTGTAAATCTACACAACAAGTTCAACACAACAATAGCTAGTAATTTTGGTCATTTGTTTCATGTGCTTCTTGATTTTGTGACCTGTATAAAGAAAATTACAAAACATACTACAAAAACAAAAAAGATATCTTTATGAATAGAAGAATATATCATGTACATGGATAGGAAGATTCAGTATCATGGAGATGAGAATTTTAACAAAAGCTATCTACAAATTCAGTCCATTCCCAATACAGATAGCATCATGATCCTTCCATAAGATGGAAAAAGCAATTTCCAACTTTGTCTAGAAAAGAAAGGGACTTCAAATAATTAAAGCACTATTGAAAAAGAAAAACAAAGTAGGGAACATTATACTCCCTGATCTCAAAACTTACTTCTCAGCTGTACTAGTAACAGCATTGTGCTGGTACACCAAAAGACATACAGATTAATGGAATAGAATTAAGAACAAAGAAACCAGCCCATTAGCTGTGATCAACAGATCTTTGACAACTGGTGTCAAGAGTGTTGATTTGTTATGAATATGTAATTCATATTGAACATTGTAGTATATGATCTCTGGCAGCAAATGTTTCAAGCCTTCTTTATTTTCTGCAAGTAAGGTTGTATTCCCGTCCACATAATGCAGCTTTTTTTAATGAGTCTACTTCAAATTCTTAATATTCTATAGTTTTTCACGTAGCTCAGCTTCTCAAATGATTTGCTCAGTATACAGATTGGAAATGTGTTAATAAAGGATACAACCTTGATGCACACTTTTAATTAATTTAAACCATGCTGTGTTCCCTTATTCTGTTTGGGCAACTGCTCCTTGGTCAACTATACAAAGTATTTTACTGTCTGAGTCATAACAAATCAACACTCTTGACACCAGTAGTCAGGAAATAAAAAAAAACCAAATTGTCCTGGGGAAGTCTGCTGTCAGAGACCTCTCCAGAATGCTGAGGAGCAATGATGTCAGTCTAGAGACTATATTCATCCTGACCATGATCTTTGCAATTACATGCTATGCATCAGAGAGCTGGATAATGACTAAGGAGGACAGAAGAAGAATTGATACCTTCGAGTTATGGTGTTGGAGAAGAATATTTAACATATCATGTACTGCCAAGAAAACAAAGAGGTCTATCTTGGAGAGGGTGAAGCCAACTTTCTCTTTGGAGGCTATGATTTTGAAGCTCCATCTCATATATTGTGGGCATGTGACTAGGAGGGAGCAATCCTTGGAAAAGGTCATCATGCTCAGAAGTGTGGAGGGACGGTGTGGGAGAGGAAGATCCGTGACATTATGGATTGATACAGTAACTGGGATAACGGGGTAGGTGTGCCAGAATCAGAGAGACTGGCTCAGGACAAGGCAGGCTGCAGAGCTGTTGTACATAGGGTCACCATGAGTTGCAGTTGAGTCAATGGCGCATAACAACAACAACAACAACATCATCATAACAGTTTACTAATTACTTTATTATTCTTCTAATTTCTTTCTGATAACTCACTAGAATTGCTTTTGATGTCTGTAATGCTACCAACAGTCTGTTCTAGACCAGCTAGGCTTTTATTATTACGCACTTTTTCTGTTTTCAACTTTATACTCATCAGAGAGTCCTGCTAGTAAAATATGTTAAATGTTAAGCTGTTAACAAAAGGTTGGTGATTTGAACCTGCCAGCTCCATAGAAATAAAGATAGTCTTTTCACATTAGCACTTACAGCTTCAGAAACTCTATGGAATGTCACCATGAATAAGAATCAATGTGATGACAATGAGTTTGAGGTTGCATATTTATTTACATAATCTAGTTTATTGCAAATAATTATACTATGTTCACTTGTAAGGGCATAATTCAAATATTTATTAATTGTAACATATATCAGGTTGGGGAACAAAAAATGACATAAACACTGACTCTAAAACTACTTGATATATGTCTTTTGGAGCAGGTGTGTCTACTTTTCTGTTTTCTATATGCATAATTGTTGGATCTCGTGGTAAATATATGTTTAAGTTTATCAGAAATTGACAGATTTCTAAAGTGACTGTATCTTTTCACACTTCTTACAGCAGAGCATGAGGGATCTAGTTATTATATATCAAAGAACACTTGATGTTGTCATTTCAGATAATTTTAGACACTCTAAGGGTGCAAAATGATAGGTATCTCAATATGATTTTAACTATGTTTCCTTGAGTACTAATACAGTTGTATATATCTTCACAGCTTTAATGGCCCTTTGAGTAGTTCCTTTTTTATGAAATAATTATGTAAGATTTTTATACCTTTTTCTATTGGAAGGTTTGCTATTTGTTATTAGTTTGTAAGAATCTTTGTCTTATATGTCCATGTCCTTTAAATATAACTTTGAATATAACTTCTTGATTTTACAAGTGTACTTACTCACTCACTTACTTGCTCTTAATTCTTTTATGAACATAAGTTAAAAGTTTAATTAACTTTCATTTTTCCATACATTTCTTTGTGGCTGGTAATAAATAAGACTTTATTATCTATTATTTATGATTATGGTTTGTTTAACGGTTAGTGTTAGATTTTTGTATAATCTTTTCCTAACCCCAACCAATATCATGAAAGTATTCTTTAAGAAAGTACCCTCTAAGTTTTATTATTTTATCATTCATGGGTTTTTTTCTATGACCAGACAGAATTGTTTTTGTAGATGCTGCAAGGTGAGAAAACTTCCAATTTTCCAAATGGCTGTTCAATGGACTTAATAAGTAATCACCATGCTAAAAGTCTCCTCTTGTCATTTATTAACTGTTGGTAATGCATGGCTCTGTTGGACTCTCGACTCTTTTCTAGTGATGTCTTCTTTAGACAGTTCCACTCTTACCTATTTACTGAGGTTTAATCCAGATACCAGACAGTATAAATATCATAATTGAAGATTAATTTGATCTTCTGGCTTGTTTTATATAGTCTTATCCTTATGTATTCATTTCAAATCATGTATAATATTTAGTACCAGTTGGTTAATTTTCTTGAAAAAATGGGTACTTGTTTACTAAGGACTTCATTGACTGTCAATGAAGAAATCAAAGAATGTATTACGATGGGGAAGTCTACAACAAAGAACCTCTCTTAAATGTTAAAAAGCAAAAATGTCACTTTAAGGATGAAAGTGTGTCTGATCTAACAGATGACATTTTTAATTGGCTCACATGCATTTAAAAGTTGGATAGTTGGAGAAGAGTTGAATATACTATAATCTTCCAGAAGAACAATAGGAAACACTCCAAATCCAACATTGTTTAGAAGAACACCTAGAATGCTCCTTAGAAGCAATGATGGGAAGACTTCATCTTACGCACTTTGAACATGTTTCCAGGAGGAATTATTCTCAAGAGAAAGATATTAGTCTTGGTAGGTAGAAAGGCAGCTAAAAGAAGGAAGATGTTTAACATGGTTAATTGGATACAATGATTTCATGTTTGGGCTCTAACAATGATTTTTATAGGATACAGGACAGGACAGTGCTGAGTTCTGTTGTGCCTGGTGTCACTATGAGTTGGAACTGACTTGAATAGTATAAACAATAACAATCAAGGGAAATAAAAATTAATTTTAAGATAATCAGCATCTTACATATGTTAAGCATGTCAACCTAAGAAAATGGTATTTTATACTTTAGAAGTCTTTTAATTTTTAAATATTAGAAAGTCCTTCATAATATGTGTTGTATGGTATTGTGTATGCAGCAGTGCTGTTGACCTAGTGGGCACGGAGTTGCACTTCTCACCAGAGAGGAGTTGCCTCTCGGGATGGTTCAGTCCATCAGCCACTGCTCAGGAAATGAGAGTATTCTCCTTCTGTGCTATTAATACTATCAGAAAACTCACTGGGTGGTTTAACTATGAGTTGGTTCAGGTTCAATGGCAATGAATTTGTTGTTGTTGTTGTTATGTGCCATCGAGTTGCTTGCGACTCACAGCAACCCTAAACCCTGCTCTGTCCTATGCCAATCACACCACCTCTGACACACCCATCCCGATTGCCCCAGTCACTGAATCAATCTACCTCATAAAAGGCCTTCCCCTCCTGAACTCTTCTTCCACCCTCCCAAGCATGATGTCCCTCTCCAAGGACCGGTCCCTCCTTACGACATGTCCAAAGTATGTTAGACAAAGCCCC